>NC_080168.1:66728556-67070423 GCF_950295315.1 Erinaceus europaeus
CTGCCCCAGCCTCCAGGAAGCTCTCTTGCTCACTGAGGCTCATGCTCTGCCTGGGCTGGGCCAGTTCCCCCTACCTGGGCACTGGGTGCCTGAGGCAAGCAGCAGGAGAGCAGGCATGGCCAGTGACCACCAGGCCTGGACCAGAGGGAGTGGTCACCGAGCTGGGTGCTGCCATTGTCACTGCCACCTCATCTCTGCTACTACCACCATTACCACCACCATCACTGTCACCATTACCACCATCATCACCAATAACACCATAACCACTACCATCACTACCATTACCATTACCACCATCACCATCACCACCATTACCACCATCACTGTCACCACCAGCACCACCAGCACCAATATCCTTCTCATCCTGATGCTGGGTGGTGCTCACTGAAGTTGCTGGCAGTGACTGAAGTTGCTGGCAGTTCCCATGGTCACCTCTGCCAGAACTGCAGGCAAAGGACAGGAGCTGCCCACCTGATTGTTGGGAGTCCAGGTGGAACCCCTTTTAGGCCCATGGTTGCCTCTCCCTGATACCCACCAGAGGCAGCCAGGCGTGTGGTCCAGGTGAACAGTTAGTGCCCAGCCCTAAGGCCCCTAGAATCTCCCCCTTGTGGGGGGGGGGGGGCTTGGGGCTGAGGGAGCAGTGGAGGCAAAACAAGGCAGCTGTGTCAGTCTTCCTTTCTTGGGGGCTCTGAGTATCCTGGCGTGCTGGGGTCCCATGGCCCCTTCCTCAGCTTCCCCCCAAAGCGACTTGCAGCCATGACCGACTGAGACCCAGTGATGCCCTAGAGCGCTAAGAGAATGAGAAGTGGACACAGGTGTCCAGGGTTGAAGCTATCACCCCGGGGCTTCCAAGGCACCTCTCCTGCCCACCCCTGCACAGCAGGCCCCAGGCGCCACCAAATTCCTGGTCACTTGCACCTTGCACCCACTGCACTTCCTCAGACTTGCCACAGGAGGGCAGCACAGCTCTGGCAATCTAAAAAAAAAAAAAAAAAAAACCCTAAAAACCCAAGTTTGGTAAATACATCAAAACAATTGAATACTTCAAGATAGTCAGATCGTCTTAACTTACCACATAGGTGGAAGAGCTGTAGAAAAGAAGGAGTACAAGGGTTTATTTTAATGTTGTTATTTTTGACACTGGGGCTACTGCTGGGGCTCAGCGTCTGCGCCATAAATCCACTGCTCCTAGTGGCCTGAAATTTACCCCTTTCTTTCTCAGAAACTGAGAGGGAGAGGGAGAGGGGGAGAGGCAGACAGAGAGACACCTGCAGACATGCTCCAACGATCATGAAGCATCCCTCCTGCAGGTGTGGAGCAGGGGCTTGAACCCAGGTCCCTGTGCATGGTAACATGTAAGCTCAGCCAGGTGCTCCATCGCCCGGCCCCAGGAATTTACCTTTCAAGACTCTACAAAAGGGAATCATGGGCTAAGCTGATGGGAAGGCAGAGAATTGGGGGGGGGAAGAAGCAGAACCCCAGACATAGAAGTGTGAAGGGCTGGCCATGCTGTGGGGCTCCAACAGTGGGTGCTGGGCAGTGCTGGGCTTGACCCCATCCCACCTACTCTGCCCATTGCTGCAGGGTGCCTGAGTCATCCAGGGCAGCCTGAGCCCCCCCACCCCAGACCTAGGGCTGTGACTCCCCGAGGTGTGGTCAAAGGAGGGGGCATTCCAGCCTCGGTCCCAAGGGCTGTTTCCAGAATCCAGCTGAGCTGGGGAATCTCTTGGTCAGTCTCCCAGTGCCCCAAGGAGCTGGGTCTAGACCCCCTGACCACTGGCCTGTTCCCTTGGGCCTGTGGGCAGGACACAATTCCCGTGTCTCTCACTGCTCCGCGGCCTCCTGGCACCGGGAACAGATGTCCTTTGACTGTGAGGCGGGCAGCACCAGCTCATGGCAGGCCCCCACCCCCACCCCTTCCAAGGGCCCTTAGAGAGCCAGTGCTTTGGCCTGGGAAGTTGGGGCCACCCAGTCCCTGGTGCCCTAGCCTCCTATGCCCCCAGGACACCCACTTTAATGGTGCCCACATGGGCTGCCCCCTGTCAGTGCACCTGTGGGTTTCAGAGCCTGGCTGGTCACTCTTGCAGGCCCTCCCCTCTGCAGGCACCTGTCCCTGGAGCCCTGGGCCCTCACGCCCTCCACCTCCCTCACTCTGGCACCCACGTCTAACTTCTCAGTTTCTCCTAGATTGTCAGCAGCCTGCTGCCTCCCTACCGGCACAGCACCCACAGCTAGCCCGGAGGCCCCTGAGCCCAACTGCCAGGTAAAACTCCCTGTCCCCCCACCACATGACCCACCATCGTCCCTGCCACCTCTCATCTCTACCACCCCTGCTCCCCTCTTCCAGCCTTTCACCCCCAGAGGCATTCCTCCAGGGTGGACAGGAGGGAGAGTGTGTCCACCTGGGACTAGCACCCTGCAGAGCCAAGTAGGGAGGACTGCGTGAGCTACAGACACACGGCCCCTCACCAGGCCCCCAGCCTACACCCATCTGTCCATGTGGGCAGCACTGCTGTCTGCTTCCGAGGCTGGGCTTGGCATGGCCTGCGACTCTGATGTCCTTGTCCCTCATCCTCGGGCCAAGCTGAAGGGGCCGGGTGTCCAGGGCAAGCCACCTTGCCTGGGGTGGACTGGCCAGTAGGTGACACAGGAACCCCCCAGGCACCATGGACAGGGCCTGGGGGACAGGGAGGAGTGAGGCCTCGTGCTGGATCTGACCACAGCTCCTCTCCCCGTACCCTGCCCACCATGGTCATCAGCAGGGCCGACTTGCAGAAGGTTCTGGTGGGCACTGTGGTCAGCCATGTAGAAGCAGCTGGGTAGAGGAGGAGGGGTGTTGGCGTCAGAAATGCGGCTAGACGACTCGGGTGCAGGTTTGGAAGTGGGAGAGGCTGGTTATGCTATCCAGGGCCTGGACTCCACACCAGCAGGTCTATGTCTACTTCACACACCTGTGGGGGAGCTCAAGACAGAGTGCACAGTGACCAGACTGCAGGGACAGCCAAAGACATAACTCCTCAAGGTGGCACTGGAGGGGGACCCACAGCCAGCTCTGCTCAGCCTGGGGTGGGGTCCTGTCAGTCAGGCTCCTCTGGGCCCACACAGCCCAAGGGTGTGTGGTGTGGGCTACTGGGTGTGTGTGTGCATACGCGCATGCGCGCGCGCTGAATTTGGCTTTTTAAATTAAATTGATTTTAATTTAATTTTGCCACCAGGACTATTGGTTATTGCTGGGACTCAGTGCCTATACTATGAATCCATTGCTCCTGGTGGCCATTTTGCCCCCCTATTTTTATTTAACAGGACAGAGAAATTAAAATGACTGGAAGAGATAGAGAGGGAAAGAGAGAGATACCTGCAGACCTGCTCCACTGCTCATGAAGCACCCCCCCATACACAGATGGGGAGCAGGGGCTGAATCCAGGTCTTTGCTCATGGTAATGGGTGCACTTGGCTCCCTTCTCCTCCTCCTCCTTTTTCTTCTTTTCAGTTATTTCATAAGAGAGGTCAGAGCCCCCTTCTGCATAGGCAGCATGAGCCCTTACACTCAGGCCCTGTGGTGCAAGTCCAGTGTCCTCCCTGCCTACTGTGCTGTCTCCCAGCTGGTGGTCTCACTTGACCTCACCCCTGGGACCACTTCAGTTTTGTTGGGACAGGAAAGGAGCAGAGTTTTTAGGGCTTTGACTATCTGGTTACAACAGGAACCTCGCCCTGTGAGGACTGTTTGCCTGGGCCAGTTCCCTTCCAGAAGCTACTGGAAATGGTCAGGAGGTCCCTCTCAGTGGACTCTGAGTCAAACACTGGGGAGTGGGACTCCAGCCCCGCAGCCTGGCCCAGACCCCCAGGCCCCACCGATGGAGCTAGAAGGCATTCCCCCCCACCCTTGGGTGCCTGGTTGGAAGGGAATGTTTCCCAGTGAGAGGGTGGGCAGATGGACAGACAGGCGGACATGGGCAGGAAGCCAGCATTCAGAGCTGCTGGCCCTGCCCCCATGGCCCTGCCCCCACACCCGGCTGTGTACACAAGAGCATCTTCTGTTTGGAAGCCTAGACCCTTCGAGCGCAAACTGAGCTGGCTTAGGAAGGTTCTAGAAGGTGGCTGCCCCATGTGAAAGGAATCCCCAGGGTGCCAGGGCAGCCGGTGGGGAAGGTGTGCAGATAAGAGGACTTTGTCCACTGCCCTGCCTGTCAGCCAGCTACTTTCCTGGAAAGAAAAAGGCGTGTGGTCAACAAGGGCAAAAAAGGGAATAAATAAATATTTAAAAAAAAAAAGGTGTGTGGCCCCATCTGGTGTCTGCCCAGAGCTCCAGGGGAGGCGGGGCCCGGGGGCACTCTTTGTACAACACCCCTGCAGAAGGATCTTCACCGCTACCCCTGAGGTATCTGGGAGGTTAGGGAGGTCAGTGGCAGGGAGAGAAGTGCTGCCCTGCCCTGCAGTGGCCAGACATGCCCTGGCCTCAGAGATGTCCCCAGGGCTGTCCCTTAATGCAGCTGGCTCTTGCGGGGCAGAGGACACTGGGCCCCCTGTGCTGGGCCCACCATTGCTGCCTTCCCAGGCTGCTGGGCACAACCATAGGTGCCCTGTGCTTGGAGGCCAGGCGGCAGGGGGGCTCCTACAGATGAGGGGCCAGAGCCTTGGGGACCCCTACTTCCACCCCTACCCCCTACACTCCCCATCTCTCTGCATGCTGTCCACTGGTCAAGTCCTCCCATCTGTCACCTGCCCCCCCCCCCCATGCTGATTACCCCTGTTTCTCCTTGCAGTCCTGACCTCGCGTCCCTGGAGCAGCCTACTGAGGAGCCCCCCGCCGGCCCACCCTGCGCCCCGCTGCACTGCCTCGCCAAGCCTCCGCCCCCCTAGGGCTACCTCCTGAGGGTAACAGGCTGATACTGCCCAGGGCTCCAGCTCTGGGATCAGAGGACAGAGAACAGAGTATGTGATGAGTGGCACCAAGGTTCAACTTAGAGGGGGACCTTGGGGGGGTCCCCTCCCTGGACCAGCCCAACAGCCACACCAGATATCAGTTCCCACGTTTATTCTGTCCTCGGTCATGTGGAGGGACTGTCACCCCTCCTGGCTCCTGCACAGAGTGTGTCCCCATCGGTCTGGGCCTGGACCTCTGCTCCTGAGCCAGGGGGGCTGGGGATCACTTGGTGGCTTCTGTTGGACACCCTCTCCCACTGGGAGACTCCACCAAATGCTCCTGGTGAATCTGAGAGAGGACAGTGATCGCCCACCATGTCCCTCCATGTCCAGAGACAAACGCTGGTGCTTGTGTGTGTGTGTGTGTGTGTGTGTGTGTGTGTGTGTGTGTACGTGTGTGAGCCACTACAATGGGAGGGGGACCGGAATGTCCCCATAGTGGCAGGGCTTCACTCTCCTGTCCCTTATTCCCTTCTGCTGAGTGCGTCCAGCCCTAGGGAATGGACGTCAAGTCAGCCTTGGGGAGGTGTCCCCAGACTGCTGACCTGCTGTTGCTAGGTTGTTTTATTTTATTTTATTTTCATAATGAACCTCCTTTGCACAAAGACAAATCAACCCAATAGCTACTGTCCATCATGGCTCTGTCCTCACCACTGTGGACAGGCATGCAGGTGCCACCACTGTCAGCTGAGAGAACCCCCCCATCCATGTTCTTCCTCCTTCCTCTGAGTGTCCACCTGCCATGTCCAATGTCCTGTCCAGTCAGTGGCCTCAGCTCGTGGGAGTGGACCTATCTTTTCTGGAAGCCGTTGTGCTCCACACAGGCCCAACGTGGCACAGAGCAGCTGCCCAGGGGCCTGGCCTTCTCATGAAGCCCTGGGGTCCCTGCTTGTCCCCCCAGCAGTTAACTCTAAGCACACGGCCGACCCAGCAGTCAGCACACATGCACTCACATGCATGTGCCTGTGCATGTGAGCGTGTGTCACTGGGAAGGAGCAGCTGCTGCACGGGGGCACCAGGCCTCAGGAGGAGGAACTCCCTCAGGAAGACTCAGGCTCAGAGGACAAAAGCCAGCAGCAGAAGTGCCACATAGGTCATGGGCAGAGGCTGAGAAACGGCCATGATCATGGTCATGGTGAAAGAGGTCGGCAGAGTAGCTGGGCTGTGTTTGCAAGAAAGCACAATTACTGCGTTGAAATAGAAAACAGAGTCCACAGGCAGACACGCCTTCCCTTCCTGTGGGAGAGCATCCTCAGTCAAACACTAAGAGTGGGAGGAGCAGTAAGTTGCATCTGGACCAAGCACACCGAGGTGTATGGGACACCACCCCTCACACAAATCCTTCCTAATCCTGACTCTCTAGGCCCCATTCACACCTCTTATCCTGTGTCCGTATAGGAGTCTGGAGAACTCTGAGGAAAACAGCTATTATGTGAGAAAAGACTTAATGAGAACGATGCTACTTTAGTCAAGGAGTCATGGGGAGGGGGGATCATGGAGAAAAGGGACTTTCTCAATCTACAGTTCCAGCTCCAGATGCCAGTGTTAGAACCTGGCCAAAGAACCCAGCTCTCAGAGATTCCCTAACCATGGCAAGTCGTTGAGTAGTGGACGTGAGGAAGACACATGTTTACGCCTTGAATGCTGGGTGTCCGGTGAAGATGAGCACCTTAGCCATACCGCGTGGCGCCTGCTGGGCTCATGGCTCTGAGGTGCTCCTCCGCTTTTCTGTCTGGCTTGTGGGGCCAGTTGGCCAGCTAGTCAAGAAGCAGCCTCTCTCTGGAGAGCAGGATGCAGTCTTCACTCCCCCAGGGTATTTGGGAGGAGCAAAACAAAACAGGGCTGTCCAGTTGGTTTCCATTGCTGTCATCTTTAACTTCCTGCAGAATGTAGAGACTTTGTTATAAAAAGCCGAAGCGGCCGGAGCTGCAGAAGCAGCCATGCTGGGTGATCTTCAGGGATGGAAAGGGAAGAACAGGGAGGTCTTTCTCTCTCTCCCTCCCTCTCCCTCTCTTTTTTCCTCTCCCTCTCTCTCTGTCTCCCTGCTGAGGGGACTGCTCCTGTGAGCTCGGGCCTGGCATTCTGCTCCACAGGACTGAGAGGGAGACTGCCCAAGACTGCCACCATCTTCTTCAAGCTGGGATATGGATTCTTGTTTTGAGTTGTTCTAAAGTCTTGGGAGAGAGGGTAGTTCCCAGTGGGGACTTAGCCCACAGGTGCCCCAGGTTCAGGGATGCAGAGAAAGCCAGGGATCACTCACCTGAAAGGCCCTCTTAGGAGAATCATGACTTTAAAAGAAAACAAAGTCCCCCTGGGGTTCTTGGTGGGTTGGTTGGTTTGTATATTGATTTTGAATAAGCTTTGTTTGAGATGACAAAAAGAAAAATACAAGAAGCTGGTCTCCCATACAGGGGCTGAGACTGTTCCAGAAGCCTTGGGGTGGGGGGCACTGCTGCTGTGCTGCTGGGATCAGTGCTGTCACGACACCCAAGTGAACCCCTCGGGACACAGCCCTCCGCAACCGCTGCCCTCCCTTGGCCTAAGCTGGGCCCTGGCGAAGCCCTTCCCTCTGGCCCTTCCCCCACCCTGTCTTCACTCAGTGCTCCCCAGGTGCTCAAGAGTTGAGGTGCACCCCTGGAGGATCTGCAGGTGTCACAGTCAGCTGAGGAAGGATGGCAGAGTGCTCCACCTGTGTCCCCGTTCTGTGACAGCCGCTGGGATGTCACCCAATTCCCCCCCCCTTTGCCTGTGTAACTGCGTGGTTTGCTGATTCAAATAAAGACCAGAGCCAGTAAGAAGCAGGCACCTTCCCCCCTTTTGATGCCTGAGCCAGAGCTGCTACAGAGGCAGAGCAAGGTGCCAGTCGTCCAGCCATAGCGAAGTTGGAGGGCTCTGGCACGTTTTCCACATGGCTGTGAAGCCCAGTGGTGACTATTGGCACCCAGGGAACAACTGGGAAACCTGTGTGTGACATTGCTGTCACCTGGGGGTTCAATTGCACCATCAAGACAGGCCACATTTGACCTCCCTCCATGTCACCGTCTGTTCCTTGTCCAGCGACCCCGCTGTCCTGTCCTTGTCCTATCCTGTCCTTGGCGCTCCCCTCCTGGGGCCACAGTGTCAAGTGTCCCCTCCCTAAGATCCATCATATGGAAACAGCTTTCCTAAAGACCCTTCGGTTGCCGGTTATTTTCTAAAAGTCCAATATCGAAGGAAATGTGTTCTCTAGGACATCGGCATCTCCTGTAAATGCAGGGTTGTTTTTTTTTTTTTTTTTTAACTTCTGGCTGCTTGTTCTTTGAGCTTGTCCCATTGCAGACGGTTCTGGGTGTGTGTCTCTTGGGAAGCTTGAGTGTGCTGGCATTGGAATAAGGGGGCTCTAGGGACGCCAGGGGCCACTGGACCAGCGGGCATGTCTCAGCCTGCCTACCGGCTGAATGAGGTGTAATACATAACTTCCCTGGAAATAAACTGGGTGTTGTTTTTTTTGTTTTGTTGTTGTTGTTGTTCATTTTCTCTGTGTCTCCTCATACTGCTCTGAGTTTCTGGATGTCACTTTAATTTTCACTCTGTGCTACCGTCAGCCCATGGGTGCCACTTTAACTCGTGCATTAGGAAAGTGAGAAGGCTCTGTGCATTTCTGTAGGATCTCCTCGGCTCTGTGGCTTTATTGGCTACACTTCCTGGTAAGAGGAGTCTCATCTCTGTCCAGTTTCTCCTGTCTCTGACCTGGCCTCCCTCCTGCTGCGCATTTTTGTCAAGAAGATACACTGAGTGGGATTAGATTAGAAAATGCCTTCCTTGGGGGGCCGGATGGTGGTACACCCAGTTGATCTCACATGTTACCATGTGTTAAGGACCTGGATTTGAGTCCCTGCAGGGGGAAGCTTCATGAATGGTGAAGCAGGGCTACAGGTCTCTCTCTCCAAATATATATATATCCTAAAATTCTCTCAGTCCTATCAAGTAGAAGTAGGAAGAAGAGGGGTCAGGCAGTGTGCACCGAGTTAAGTGCACATGGGCAAAGCACAAGGACCAGCAGAAGGATCCCGGTTTGAGCCCCTGGCTCCCCACCTGCAGGGAAGTTACTTCACGGGTGGTGAAGCAGGTCTGCAGGTGTCTATCTCTTCCCCTCTCTGTCATCCCCTCCTCTCTATTTCTCTCTGTCCTATCCAACAACAGCAGCAGTGACAACAACAATAATGACAACAAGGGAAACAAAATGGGAAAAATAGCCTCCAGGAGTAGTGGATTTGTAGTGCAGACACTGAGCCCCAGCAATAACCCTGGAGGCAAAAAAAAAAAAGGTAGTAGGAAGGAGGGAGAAAATGCCTCTTTAAAGGAAACATTTTAAGGGAGAAAAGAAGCGAAATGTTTGCGTTCTGGGAGGGTGAAATTCCTTGGGGGTGTGACAGAAAGGAGCTATAAAGTAGGATCCGTGCTACTGCCATATCCAACGCAGACACACTCAGCTCAGAGCTTACAAGCCCACACACCCTCTCAGAGGAATCTGAGGCTACAGAGCAGCCGCTCTGATCAGTGTATATGGGAGCCAGACTGTGCAGAGGTGCCTCCTCCCTAACTTGGCTTCCGTGGGAGTTGTAAATGATTACTGATGCCAGACCAACCACATTTCAAAGCACCACTGGGTGGGGCTCTGTGAAGGGAGAGGTCTTGGGGGGGAGGGGTCGGAGGGAAACTAGGCAGAGCCTTTGCGAGTTCTCAGCCTCTCAGCCCTGGTGGTGTTCATCCATCCAGTTTTACTGGGGGGCTGTTTGAGATGGGGAGGGCTCTGGAGGTCTAGCCCCACACCAGGGGACAAAGCAGAGAAGGCTCCTACCTTCTGAGAGTCGGCTAGTTCTGCCTGAGGATCCAAGGTCCCAGGTTCAATCCCCAGCACCACCATCAGCAATAGCTGGTTAAAATAATAATAATAAGCTCACATGGCGCAAAGAGCAAGGACCATTTAGGATCTCGGTTCAAGCCCCCGGCTCCCCACCTGCAGGGAAGTCGCTTCATAGGCAGTGAAGCAGGTCTGCAGGTGTCTGTCTCTCTTCCTCTCTATCTCCCCCTTCTCTCTCAGTTTCTCTCTGTCTCTATCCAATAACAAATAAATAAATAAAATAATAATGATGATGATGATGATCATAGCCAAATATTTCATTCGATGGACTTACTGATAACTGCCCATTCTAGTGAATTTGGATTTGACTGCAACTCATGATGTTGCTTTGTGACAGTCAGACTTGCTCTCCTCAAACCCCTTATTCTGCTGCTCTCCTCTCTGAATCACCTCTGCATCCAAACTTTCTGTAAAGGTAAGAGCATTTTTCAGAGCACATACCTCCCCTTCCCTTTGTTTGTTTGTGGTACCAGAGCCTTGCACATGTTCACTCCACAGCTCCACCATTCACGGTGCCATCTGTGATGCCCCTGTGTGCTGCCCAGAACTGAATGTGGGTCCTCACACATGGCAAGGCATGTGCTGTAGCTGCTGAGCTCTCTCCTGGCCCACAGTGCAGAGGTGAGAAGTGACGTGCCACTGGTCACCCCTCTCCCTTAGAGTGTCACTTGCAGAGCTGGGAAGACAGCACAGGGCTTCTGCAAAAAGACTCCTGTCTGAGGCTCTGAGGTTCCAGCTTCAATCCCCTGCACCACCGTTAGCCAGAGCTGAGCAGTGCTTTTGTTTATCTTTCTGACTGTCTATATATCTGTCTTCATCTTTCTCTCTCTTCCCCCACTTCCCATTTGCAGGAGGGAGCTTCATACAGTGAAGCAGGTCTGCAGGGGTCTCTCTGTCTCCTTCTCCCCCCTGCCTCAATTTTTCCCTGTCCTATCACATAAAATAGAAAGCAAGGGGGAAAAAATGGCCTCTAGGAGCACCAAGCTCCAGCAATAACCGTGGAGGAAAAAAAAAAAAAAAAAACCAGATTCATACTTGCAGCTGGGCTGTTTCAGTAGAGTTGAGAGAAAGACACAGACAGACCTCCTCATCACTCACCTTCTCTACTCTCAGGGTGGCTGTCCTTATCCAGGGCAGCTCAGCCAGAAGACAGAGGCCTTGTGGGCACACGTAGGTGCAGGTCCTGGAAGGGCTTCATCAGATGGGGTGTGCTGAGTTAAGTGAGTGCCAGGAAGGGGAAATAAAGGCGGGGGTGTGGATGTGCACTTGATGACCTCCCTGGGAGGCTTTCATACCACTTACTCTCAGCAGGGCCTGGTGTCACAGAGTGTGGCCTCTCAAAGGGCTTTAGAGGGACAGCGCCACCCTCCACTTATCCTGCCCTCTGACCTCCTAATCTCCGAGGGTGTGTAGAGCGATACTCTAGAAGCTGTCTCCCAGGGTCCACATTTTGGAGGCAAGGGTGCACAGCCCTTGTGGCTTCTGCACGTGGAAGATGACTCAGGAGAGCTGATGTGATGTGTGGCCTGGGGGCTCCCTCCCCAAGGGGCCACCTGCTCTACTTTCTGCACAGCCACCTGGCTGCCAGCTGTCCACCCCAGCCTGGAGTCACCCTAAGGGACCCCATCACTGCCAGCAGCAGCCAGAGGCCGGGCCCCCTAGCCCCTGTGAGACAAGCCCACCTTGAGAGGCTCAGGGAGAAGAAGCTGCAATCTTTGCTTGGTCATATGTTCTCCTACTTTATTTGCTTGTTTATTTTTTTTTTGCCACCAGGGTTATCATTGGTGCTGGGTGCCTACACTATGAATCCACTGCTTCCAGTAGCCATTTTTTCCACTTTTTTTTTGCTTTTTATTTTTTTATTTAAAATTTTATTTATTCATGAGAAATGATAGGAGAGAGAGAAAGAACCAGACATCACTCTGCTACATGTGCTGCAGGGAATTGAACTTGGGACTTCATGCTTGAGAGCCCAAAGGTTTATCCATTGCACCACCTCCAAGACCACTATGCTTTCTATTTTATTAGGTCAGAGAGAAAGTAAGAGGAGAGGGAGAGACCGGGAGAGAGAGAGAGAGAGGCCTGTAGACCTCTGGATAGGAAGTAGGGGTCTTGAACCTGGGTCATTGTGCATGGTAATGTGGTACACAACCACTTGGCCCCATGGTTCATTATTTAATTTTTTTAAGATTTTATTTATTTATGAGAAAGATAGGAGGAGAGAGAAAGAACCAGACATCACTCTGGCACATGTGCTGCCAGGGATTGAACTTGGGACCTCATGTTTGAAAGTCCAAAGCTTTACCACTGTGCCACCTCCTGGACCATGTTATTTAATTTTTTTTAAAAAAAATCTTTATTTATTGAATAGAGACATAAATTGAGAGGGATAGGGGAGATAGGAAGAGACAGAGAGGCACTCGTAGGCCTGCTTCACCACTCGCAAAGTTTTCACCCTGCAAGTGGAAAAAAGGGGCTTGAACCCAGGTCCTTTTGCTTGGTAATGTGTGATCAACTAGGTGTACCTTCTATATTTATTTATTTACTACCAGAGCACTGCTCAGATCTGGCTTATGGTGGTGCGAGGGATTGAACCTTAGACCTTGGAGCCTCAAGCATGAGAGTGTCTTTGCATGACCATTATGCTATCTACCCCCACCCTCTATCTATTTTTAAAGGGAGAGAGAGGCCATGGCATTGCTCAGCTCTGTAGAGAGTGACTGAACCTTGGGTCTCTGGGCATGAAAGTCAGATGCAAAACCCTGTGCACCCATCCTGCCTGGAACAGATTTACACTTTGTAGACTCGAAAATCAGGAGTCTCTTCTCGGGATAAATGGAAAGCTGTGAGCATGAGACCATTGACACCCTGGTTTAAAAATATTCAGATTGCCAATACTGATAACTGTCGCTCTCAGCTCTCTTTCAGATGCCCCACTGTACCCGAGTGTGTGGAGGTGGGGCTTATGCTCTGTTTTTCCCAGCCAGCATTGAGGGGGGCCATATGTGTGCATATGGGTGAAGGGGGGTTGTGTAACTGCTGCAGACATCCCCCCAAAAAGGGAGCCTGCAGGAAGGCAGTGGTCAGTGGGGAAGATGGGGCTCACTGGTGGGCTAAGAGCACAGCCAGAGTATTTCTGAATATTCAGTCTGTGAGATAGAGACAGCTTCACAACAGAAAAGGGAGGGGTGGGGGAGAAAGAGAGAACAGTGAGGAATTCACTCTGGTCCAGATGAACCAGGCGCCATGGGCATGCAAGTCCTGTGCTCTGTTGGCTGAGCTAGCTCCCATATTTCCTGGCCGTACTCCCCATATTTCTTGTCCCCTCAGTGTGTCCTTTTCAGTTAACACTCCTGTGACCAAGGCAAAGGCATGAAAGAGCAGAATTTAAAAGATAGTTTCTGACTGAGGTGAAAGCCTTCCTCAAAGCCAAGTGACCTTGTCCTTAAGTGTCCCATGTGCCTTAGTGACAAAGGAATCCAGAATCTGGTTACGAGTGGGCTGGTCTTTCCGGCATGCTGTCCAGAGCTTTTTCCCAGATGCTCAGCTCAGCTCAGCTCTGCAGAGAAGCACCCAGCTGGGTTCTTACACACATTTTGTTTGGGACACAGGAATTCATTTTGAATTTTTTTTTTAAATTATTTATTTTTATTATCTTTATTTATTATTGGATAGAGGTAGACATAAATTGAGAAGAAGAGGGAGAGAGACAGAGAGACACCTGCAACCCTGCTTCACTACTTATGAAGCTTTCCCCCTGCAAGCACGGACCAGGGGCTTGAACCTGGGTCCTTGTGGGTTGTAACATGTGCACTCAACCAGATGCACTACCACCAAAATTTATTCATTTTTAATGAGAGAGATACAGAGAGAAAGATATATAGAGAGGGACCAGAGAACTGATCAGCTCTGGTTGATGGTGGTGTTGGAGACTGAAGCTGGGACCTTTGGAGCCTCAGGCAGGAAAGTCTTTTTGCCATTATGCTATCTCCCTAGTCCTTTGCATAATGTTTTGGATCACAAGCTTCTTTTGTTTTCTTCTAGCCACTAAAAAAACAATCCTTGGCTGGGGGCTGGATAGTTTACCTGGTAGAGTATCCCATATACAGAGACCCAGGTTTGAGCCTTGGCACCACATGGGAGCACATGCACAGCACTGGGGAAGCTCCACGGGTAATGTGGTGTCTCCTTTCTCTATCAGAATAGGAGTGAGAGTATCTGAGGGACAGTGGAGCTCAGCATATAGAGGCTCTGGCCCCCCCCCAAACCAAAACAAACCACCATGTGAACCTTGGCTAGTCCATGGGTGGAACTGTCACCCTCAGAGACCAGCTACGCTTCCCCTCCTGGTCATAAGATGGCTGTAGCAGCTCCGGACTCACATCTGTATCTTTCTAGGTTCAGGTTGGTACTCCTCTCTCGACCTCAGGGTGCCAGGACCCACACACACTTTAGCAAGAAACTACTTTTCTTTGCAATTTCTGAGGCGGGGTGTGTGTGTATGGGGTGTGTGTGTGTAAAAACCAGCAACTTGGGCTGAGTGGTGGCACACCTGGTAGAGTACACCTTACAATGCTAAAGGACCCAGGTTCAAGCCCCTGGTCCCCATGGGCAGGGGTGGGAGAAGCTTCAGGAGCGGTGGAGCAGGGCTGCAGGTCTCTCTCTACCCTCTTGATTTCTCTATCTCTACATAATAAATGAATACAGCACTAAAAGCTAGCAGCTGACCACCGGAGGCCAGGCCTGTCCCAGCAGTTTCTGCCAGTGCCTCAGGTGTGCGCAGACCCAGGAGGGGTGTGGGTGTGCATCTTGCTGGAAGCTCTCTGGAAGAGGAGGGGTCCCTCTCAGGTCCTCCTGAGAGTGTGCTGTCCGCTAGCTCCCGTGCTACTGCTGAGAGCCAGCCGGTCCTGTGGGCGGCTTCTCTGCCTTGCACAAGAACACATAGCCCGTCCTGCTGAGGGAACCAGCATCTGTTCCCTGCTGTCACCAACACGGAGTGGCTACAGAATGGGGCTGGGTGGGGGTGCACCCGACTGAGCACAGGTGTTACTATGCACAAGGACCCAGGTTCAAACCCCCATTCCCTACTTGCAGTGGGGAAGCTTCATGAGTGATGAAGTAGGGTTCTGCTTCCTTCTCTGTCAATTTCTCTCTGTCCTATTAAAAAAAAAGGGGGGGGGCCAGGGTTGATAGCATAATGGTTATGCAAAGAGACTCTCATGCCTGAGGCTCCATAGTCCCAGGTTCAGTCCCCTGCACCACCACAAGCAAGAGCTGATCTCTGGTAAAAAGAAAGGAAGGAAGGAACGAAGGAAGGAAGGAAGGAGAAAGAAAGAAAGAAAAAATGGCTACTGGTAGCAGTGGATTCATAGTGCCATGCCTGCACAGAGCCTCAGTGACAGCCCTGGTGGCACTAACAAGTAGAAGTAAAAACAATTCTCAAAATAATTTTAGTCCATACTCTCAGAGGGGGAGAAATGTTAGGGGAAGATGACCAGAGGACTCTGAACTTCAATTCCATCAGGATTCAGAGAGAGAAGAAAAAGCTTAAATAAAAAGGACACTCGGAAGTAATAAAAGGTGTAGCTGTGACTTAAAATGGAAGAGAAGGCAGGACCATAGGGGGAGAAAAAAAGGGCAAGGGGGCGGGTGGTGGTGCACCTGGTTGAGCACATGTTACAGTGCTCAAGGACCCAGGTTCGAGTCCCTGCTCCCTACCTGTAGGGGGAAAGCTTTGCAAGTGGTGAAGCAGTGCTGCAGGTATCCCTCTGTCTCTCTCCCTCTCTACCACTCCCTTCCCTCTTGATTTCTGGCTGTCTCTATCCAATAAATATAAAGATAATGCAAGAAAAAAATTAAAAGGGCAAATTATAGAAATAAGGCAAGTTATAGAAATAATAGCCCATATCTGTGACCTGGGAAAACGACTGCAGTTTCCAATGGAGGGAATGGGGACACAGAACTCAGGTGGTGGGAGTAGTGTGGAATTGTACCGCTGTTATTTTGTAAATCACTAATAAAAATACAAATAATAATAGAAAAAATGGCTGCAGTGTTCCAGGGCCTCTGTCAGCTTTGGGGAGGTCAGCCCAGGGTCCACTCCTGGGAGTGGGGTGCTCCAGCTACTCCCCCTCCCCCCACCATGGGAGCCTCCCTCCTGTGCAGTGAGTAGAGCGAGTCTCAGAGTCGAGAAGCGAGGGAGGGAGGAAGATGCCAGCGGCCCTGCTGGATGGCTGGTCACGCCCAAGCCCAGGCAACACCAGAGGGACTGGACAGCAGAAGGCGTGGGTGCAGCCATGGGTGTGGGGGGCTTCAGGCCAGACATGTCCCAGCCCTGTGCAAATAGGGCGGCAGGGGAACCCCACCTGCAGGGGGCTAAGAGGCGGAGGGAGGGTGGAGACCCTGCTGGAGGGTGGGGACCCTGCTGCCCCTCCAGGCAGGCTCCTGGAAGAACAGACTTCCGGCCTGCAGGTGAGCCGGTGAGCGCCCCGCCCGCCACCTGGGGGCCCCACTCCCTCCCCACGCAGCACCCCTTCCCCACAGGACAGGGCGGGGTGTACCCGCAGGCCCAGCTCGGCGTCCCCGTGAGAACCGTCTCGGTGACAAGGCCTCAGGGTGGAGGCGGGGCACCCATGGGTGGGAGGGACGGGGCGGTGGAAACTGGGCTCCCTGGGGTGGGGGGTCCGTTGGAAGCCCTGGCCCGGGTTGGGAGGGTGGGTACGACTTCGCACGCGGGGTGAAGACCAGGGGATATGGGGTGGGCGGGCGCAGACACGGGTGGGGCCTCGGGCGGTGGCGCAGGGTGGGACCTCGGAGTCATGGGCGGGGCTTTGGGGGACGGGGAATGTGGGCGGAGTCTCTGGGGGTGTGGGCGGGACCACGTGGTCGTGGGCGGGGACTCAGGCGGGAGGAGAGTGCTCGGAGCCTGGCCTCTGGCTAGGGCGCAATCTCGTGGCCTGTTGGGAACGCGGGGAGAGGCGTGGTCGTTGGGAAGGCGTGGTTTTGAACTGAGCTGGGGGGGCCTCTGAGTGGGCGTGACTTAGGGGGCGTGGCCCCAGGGCGGGGACAGGGAACGCGAGTCGCTCGGGACTCTGGCGGCTGGTCAGTGTTGCGCTCCGACCCCCTCCCAGCCATGGAGGCGGTGCCCCGCGCCCGCGGCCCATCGCAGCAACCCGAGGGCCCCAGCTTTCGGCGCGTGGCTGTCCGCCGGAGATCTGACGGCTCCTACCTGCCGTCCGGGGCGCCCCGGCCCTGGACACGGCCCCCTGCAATCGCGGGCCGCCTCCCAGCCTCAGGGGCCCCCGGCGCCGCCGACGGAGCAGGTGAGCGGGGGGTGCGGGACTGTGCAGGTGACAGAATCGTCCGCGCAGGTGAGGGGAGCAAGGTGAGGGAGCAAGAGGGCCCAGCGGGTGAAGTGATCTCGCGAGTGAGGTGACCCCGCGGGTGAGGTGACCGTGAAGGTGAGGGGACCGCGGGCAAGGGGACCCCGCTGGTGAGGTGACTGAAAGTGAGGGGACCAGGCAGGTGAAGTGACCCCGCTGGTGCGGTGACCGTGAGGGTGAGGGAACCGGGCTTGTGTGGTGAGTGATGGTACAGGTGAGGGGATATCGCAGGTGAGGGGACCCCGCGGGTGAGGGGACCTCGGGGAGACCTCGGGCTGCAGACAAGCGCAGGGAGTCCCCAGGCCCTGCCCTGAGCGCGTCCTGGAGCCGGAAGTGGCCGAGGGTCCAAGGGGCCGGCTCCTAGGGGACCTCCCTGGCCCTGACTCACCCGCCGCCTGCACCTGCTGCATCCCCTGCATGCTGCTGCCCAGCACCCCGGGGCAGGCCGGGGCCGGGGACAGAGGGTAGGGACAGGGCCAAGCTGCAGGCTGGGCTGGTGCAGAGCCCTGGGAGGAGACCCTGGGACATTGCTCCTGTGAGCCCTGGTCTACAGGGCCTCAGGCACAGGGTACTGGGAGCTGGGTCACACCAACCGCCTGGTGCTCTGCCCAGTGCCCCCCCCCCAAAAAAAAAAAAAACTCTACAGGACTGAGCATGTGGTTCTCCCTGAGCACCCCAATTCCACCACTGCAGGATTCCCCCCTTACACTGTGCTCTGGACCCGCCAGCCCTGGAGGAAGGGCAGCTCTGCGTGGACATGGTGCCCTTCTCCCCTTCCTTTTTCTGGCTGTTACCCCTGTAGCAGACTTCCTTTCCCCTGCAGCCACCCTCATCCGTCCCCACCCCCGCCTGTCCTCAGGGACTGGGAGTTCAGGCTGCTCCTCTGCGGTGGGCAGGCCCAGGCCCTACTGATCCCTCCCAGGGTATGTCCCCTGTGGCCCTGTGTGACATTCCTCCCAGAGGTGCCCTTTTCCATTGGTGCCCGTAGATAGTGGGATAGATAGCAGAGAATGGCTTCTGGAGAGCTCCCAGCTATGGGCCAGACCTTCCAGTGCCTAGTCCTCCCCAGCCAGCTGGTCCTCCATAGGACAATGTCTCTCTTTAAAAAAAATTTTTTAAATTAATTTATTTATTCCCTTTTTTGTCCTTATTTTTATTGTTGTAGTAGTTATTATTGTTGTTATTGATGTTGTTGTCAGATAGGACAGAGAGAAATGGAGAGAGGAGGGGAAGACAGAGGAAGGGTGAGATAGACACCTGCAGACCTGCTTCACTGCCTGTGAAGCGACTCCCCTGCAGGTGGGGAGCCGGGGGCTTGAACCGGGATCCTTATGCCAGTCCTTGTGCATGGTGCCACATGTGCTTAACCTGCTGTGCTACCTACCATCGGACTCCCTGGACAATGTCTTTTAATCAGGTTCTTTTCCTGCCTGAGGCCTGAGGGCCCAGGTTCAATCACAGCACTGCCACAGCCAGAGCTGAGCAGGACTCTGGGGAAAATGATGATGATGATGATGATAGTGGGACTGGGGAGACAATGTAATGATTCCACAAATGACTCTTCTGCCTGAGGCTCTATGGTCCCAGGTTCAATTCCCAGTACCACCCTGAGCCAGAACTGAGCAGGGAGGGCTCTGCTCAGTCTTTCATTAATTTTTAAAAAAATATCAAAAGCAAAATGAATTACTACATATATCTTTTTTCTTTTGCCACCAAGGTCATCACTGGGACTCAGTTCCTGCATGACTTCATCACTCTGGTCATTCCCTCCCCCCCTTTTTTTTGGTTTTGATAGAGGGATAGAGACAGAAAAGAGAAGGGAGGGGGAGGCAGAGAGGTTTATGCAGCTTCTGCCCTGCAAGTGGGGACCAGGGGCTTGAGCCGGGATCCTTGAGCGGGCCATTGTGATTGGTTCTATGTGCGCTTAACTTGTTGAGCCACTGCCTGACCCCCCCAAAATTATTATTTTTATTACTATGAGAGAGTCAAAGAGAAATAGGTCAAGAAAGGGGGAGAGGGAGAGAGAGACACATGCCTGCAACACTGTTTCACCGCTTGTGAAGCCTGCAGGTGGGGACCAGGGGCCTCAAAATGGGTCCTTGTGCCAGGCTAGCTTCGCAGGTGGGAGAGAGGATCCAGGAACTCGTGGCAGCATGGTAATACAACTCTTTATTCACACGGGAACGCCCCAGAGTCAGGTGTGAGCACAGTGGGTTAAGCCATGTGGCGCCAAACTGCAATGGCCACCTCCAGCTCTGAACACCAGCCCCTCTCCAGGTTGGGAAGCAGGAGAGAAAAGAGAGTGAAACCAGGAACAGAAATGGGTTTTATGGGATAAAATTGGAAGTAGCGAGTCAGAAACGGAAATGGCTAGGAAAGGGAGAGGCAAAAGGCATGCTATGGGTAGGTGGAAGCGTCCTTAGCAACTGTTGTGATGTCTTTAACTGGTGGGATTAATTAACACCCTGCAGGCAGGGCGGGTCTTGAGGTAGAAAGAAGATAGATCAGGCAAAACAATGATTATGTAAATAGGCCATAGTGTCAGCAATGGAGGATGGAGCTGGGGGGGGGCTGCCCAATATCTTCCCCTTTCTTTTTATCCAATGGCCATAATATCAGGAATGCGGGGTGCTTTGTGAGGCAGGGAGTCTGATAGGACAAAGCACACCTTTGGGGTTACTACTGTCCCTCCTTGCTCAACCTCTCAGTAGAGAGAGACTAACAGGATTGACACACTCTACAGGTTCAAGCCCTGCCAAGCTCAACCACATCTTCACAATTTCCTGACATCTCCCTCTTTCTAATGGCCATATATAAATGGGTCAATGTCTGTAAAAGACTCCATTTCTGTCAGAGAAATGGCACTGTAGGGGTGAACTTATATTGTGCAGGCGTTTTTAAAAGAACTGGAATAAGACAGAGAGTGATAAGTAAGAGTAGCAAGGGACAGTGTGAGACTGAAGAGAGGCCTGGTAGGCAGAGAGGGGCTGCCTGATGGCCAGAAAGGGGGCGCTGCCTGATAGGCAGAGGAGTGGGGGCCTGATAGGCTGAGGAGCAAGAGGGGTGATCTGGTGTTGCAGAGTCCTGAGACAGCTGGCTGCAAAGTCCATGGACTGCTACAGTCAGTCCTCGAGAAGTCCAGCAGTGTAAAGGGAGTGTCCAAAGGTGTAACAGCAAGTCTGATAGAAGCGTCAGTCTAATGTCAATGACCAGGGGAAGAAATGCCACACGTCCATCTCGATGGGGGAGGACAGCCACTGGAACTTTGCTTCTCTGTAGAGAGTGAGCTGAAACCTCCAAAAGGTGACAGGTGAAGCAGAAGCAAGAAGGACAGACAGAGATGGGTGAGAGAAAGGAAGTAAGAAAGTTCTGTCCTTGGAGTCTATGAATCAGGTTTTTCAGATTGTGTCAGGTCACATCATGGGTTTTGGGGAGGCACTGTAGTTGTGCCATCTTGTGGGTGATGTCAGAGGACAGGGGTCCAAATGGATTTCCAGGGACTCCTGTGAAAGAAACACATATAAATCTGCTTCCCATGGTTAGCAGGGCATCTGATTCAAATTTTTATAAATATTAAAAGAGGTTTAATGTAGTTAGTGCCTTAGCCAACTGAATATTGGGGGGATGTATCCCCCTATTTTTCTTTACTTAATTGGGCCTAGGTGTTTGGCAGGCCTTCTCAACAACTGTTTGTCTTTGGGGCTTGTAAGGGATGTCTGTGATATGGATGATGTTATAAAGGAAAAAAGTCTTTAAATTGTTGGCTGACAAAGGCAGGCCTATAGTGGCAAAACGAGATACACCAGTTAAGTGTAGAAAAATATGTGAATGTTGTTGTTAATTTACATAAGTTGTATATGAGGGAACTTCTTATATAGTTTAATATCTTACCATATGAGCAGATGCTTTTTCATGTGAAGACTTGACAGTTGTAATTCACTTACTTGTGAAAAAAAGATAAAACTTGTAACAAGTTAGAAGTTTACTATAATTGATAACTTGATGATTATAATTGGCTTAAGTATCTTTGTAATTTTGGAAGGCCTTTTTAGTATGATTTTAAGGTTGTTTAAACAATTTAAGTGCAATAAAATGTAGAAAGGTAAAGAGAAGAATCATTGTTAGAAGCCTCAGTCATGAGAATCATTAGCATAACCATTGTATGATCTATCACTCACCTGGTTCTACTTCTTTAATTGAGAAGGTATATGAGAGCTTTACATATCAATAGCGTCTTTTCTACCTTTTGTTACATCCATTTAAGATGGAGACACACTCTAGGTGTGTGCAGGATCTTCAGACCAGATTGAGTTAAAATATATTTATTTTTAACTAATTTTTGCCTTAGACTTTAAAAAAACTCAGGTTACTTAGAGATGTTAGTGATATATTGATTTTTAACTATTTTTTACCTTAGACTTTAAACAAACTCAGGTTACTTACTTATAGAGTTAACACGTTAGTGACAATGTTTTTTGTTTTTTTTTTAGAACATTCACAATGTCAGATTGATGCTAGAGTTGTTGTGGATTAATTTCCACAAGATAGTTCAAAGGGCACTTTTGGGGGCCTCCAAAAGTATCCTGTATAGAGAATTTGTATTTTAATTTTGGAGATGATGAGTTGTCACATTAAATATTTAGACTTTTACCTTAAATACTCAGTTACTTTAGCAAATTAATTTTACCTTTATAAGAATTGTGTTGAAAATTCCTTCATTTAACTCTGCCTGGTAAGAAAATAGCTTCAAAGTTACACTTTTAACCTTAAAGTTAATGTTTACCAAACTTGAAACACACACATAACATGCAGTCTATAACACACAGGAGGAGAAAAACTTTTGTTATGAAGACATATCATTTCAAACATGAATTTAGATCTGTACTGTCTTAGTTGAACCATCTTTACTCACACAGTTTAAGACTAAACATTTCACATTTATACCAAGACTAAAAAAAAAAATCAAAAGAGGAAAAACCAAATTTTTTGGACTGTTTCTGGACGTCCAGCATTTTTATGTAAAGTTAATTAAGTTTCAGAGTACTCTGAGCAAAATAGGTCATACAAAAATTTGGTCATTCAACTCACTCACAAAACACAACTGAGGGTGGGGGAGACAGCATAATGGTTATGCAAACAGACTCTCAAGCCTGAGGCTTCTAAATCCCAGGTTCAATCCTCCACACCACCATAAACCAGAGCTGAGCAGTGCTCTGGTGTTTCTCTCTCTGTGTCTCTCTCTCTGCATCTCTCTGAAAATAAAAAAACAAAAACACAACTGAAAGCAGAGGGGGCAGACAGCAAGCTTAAAATATTCAGAGAGATTAAGGAAAGAGAAGTGGTAGGGAGGTTTTGTTTTTTTGGCTCTGTGAACCAGATTTTTTAGATCTCGCTATGTTGCATTATGAGTCCGGGAGGGTGTCCTACTTCCAGCAAGTAGCAAGTTGGGGGGGACAGGCTCGGGAGTTTTTACTTTCTCTAGAAAGCATGTAAGGTGCTGGCAAGCAGAATGACCTGTTCCCTTAAATCTTGGATTGCAGCCTCAATGTCCCTTAGACTGGGGCTGTTTCTCAAATTAGAGTCGCTCTTCTCCATGGGAGATATGGGAGGGGGAGTCTAGGAAGCCCCAGGGGAAATCTCCACACATCTCCCAAGCTCTACGATCACGGTCAAGAGGAACCAAGGTGTGGCCCAGAGCAAAATGTCCCAGAGACAGAGAAGCTGTCTAGAGAAAAAGGAATAAAGGGTTTGGGAAACCTCTTCATAAGGAGGAAGGTCGCCCATGGTGAGGGATCTCAGAAAAATAAGAAGAGGGAGAAAAAGAACCGCAGTGCCTTTGTAAAACACAAGGCTGCAGAGAGACAAGTGGTTGTATACTTACCTGGGGTGCCTTCCTACGTCTGCCTCTTGTGTGGAGCCAGTGGCCCTATGTTGGGCTCCAGAATGCTGAGATAGCTTCGCTGGCAGTAGAGAGGATCCAGGAACTTGTGGCGGCGTGGTAATACAATTCTTTATTCACATGGTAATACTCCAAAGTCGGGTGTGAGCACAGTGGGTTAAGCCATGTGGCGCCAAACTGCAATGGCCACCTCCAGCTCTGCACACCAGCCCCTCTCCAGGTTGGGACGGAGAGAAAAGAGAGTGAAACCAGGAACAAAAGTGGGTTTTATGGGATAAAACCGGAAGTGACGAGTCGGAAACGGAAATGGCTAGGAAAGGGGGTGGAGAGAGGCAAAAGGCATGCTGGAAAGGTAGAAGCGTCCTTAGCAACTGTTGTGATGTCTTTAACTGGTGGGATTAATTAACACCCTGCAGGCAGGGCGGGTCTTGAGGTAGAAAGAAGATAGATCAGGCAAAACAGTGATTATTGTAAATAGGCCATAGTGTCAGCAATGGAGGATGGAGCACGGGGGCTGCCCAACATCCTTGTGCATTGGTAACATGTGTGTTCCATAGGGTGTGCCCTCTGCCCCAGTTATATGTACTTCAAAAATGTGCTATTTCCTCAGGCACTTGACAAGCCTGCTAGGGGCATTCATGGCCAAGCTCTGCTTCCCAGTCTTTCTCTGCAGGCACTCCTCCTGACCTCAGGAAGAGGGGCGTCAGCCAGCACCTGGGGTGAGAGTGAGGCCTGAGCAGAACCACGAGGAGTTGCTGGCCTTTGCTGTGTGTCCCCCCAGCCTGGGTCCCCAGCCTGAGTGACAGCTGTGCTGCTTCTCAGGCTCTAGGCCCTGCAGCCTGTGTATGAGGGTTTCACCCCCCCTTGCCCTGGTTGTGCCCTGACCCCTGGTCTCACTGAAGGCGGGGCGGTGAGCAGGGAGCCCAGAGCTGCAGGAAGCAGATCTGAGAGCAAAGTCTAGGAGGTGGAAACAGGAAGTCTTCCCAGTGTACGGGGCAGAGAGTGCTGGGGACACGCCTGCCTGCCTACGCCCCTTCATGGTGTACTGAGGGTAAGGAGTCAGCTTTCTAGCTGAGATGGGAAGTGGGGGCTTGAACCCGGTCCTTGTGCTTGGTAAAATGTTTGCTTAACCAGGTGTAACAGTAGCCAGCCCCCCCATCACTCTTTTTTTAAATAAATATTTATTTATTTTGCTGCCCTTGTTGTTTTTTTATTGTTGTAGTTATTATTGTTGTTGTTATTGATGCTGTCATTGTTGGATAGGACAGAGAGAAATGGAGAGAGGAGGGGAAGACAGAGAGGGGGAGAGAAAGATAGACACCTGCAGACCTGCGTCACTGCTTGTGAAGCAACTCCCCTGCAGGTGGGGAGCTGGGGGGCTCGAACTGGAATCCTTACACCCCTGCTCCTTGCGCTTTGCGTCACCTGCGCTTAACCTGCTGTGCTACCGCCCAACTCCCCACTCTTTGTTTTTAATCTTCATTCTCTCTTCTTTCTTTCACAGTATTCATTCATTCTCTATTTTAAATTTCTATTTATTTAGGATAGAGATAGAAATTGAGAGAGGGGGAGTCGGGCGGTAGCACAGTGGGTTAAGCGCACGTGGCACAAAGCGCAAGGACTGGCATAAGGATCCTGGTTCAAGCCCCTGGCTCCCCACTTTCAGGGGAATCGCTTCACAAACGGTGAAGCAGATCTGCAGGTGTCTATCTTTCTCTCCCCCCTTTGTCTTCCCCTCCTCTCTCCATTTCTCTCTGTCCTATCCAACAATGACATCAATAACAACAATAATAACTACAACAATAAAACAACAAGGGCAACAAAAGGGAATAAATAAATATAAAAAAATTTTTAAAAAGAAATTGAGAGAGAAGGGGAGTAAGGGGATGGGGAGAGAGTGGAAGGGAGAGGGAGACCAACTGACCTGGGCTCTGCATCCTATCCCTTGTGTCCCCGCCTGTGAGGTCTCCTGGAGACACCATCCATGTCCACAGGGTCCCATCCCTGGGCCACTCCCTCGATGCTTCCTCTTCTCCCCCAGGGCCACAGTCCCCAGTGCCAGCTGCTGCCCTCCTCTTGGCCATGACTTGTTCATTCATCTATTCATATCAGGGGCGTGTACCCACGCCCCACTCCACCATCCCTGAAGCTCCCTGATGCTGCTGGGGCTCTGACCCAGGGCCTCACACATCACAAAGCCTGCACTCTACTGGTGAGTCTTAGCCCCCCCCCCCCCCTTAATGCCTGGAAAAGAAGTCTCCTCCCCACAGAGAGCAGAACACTGAGTCTCCTGTGACATTTGTCTCTAAGTCTCACTCTCTGGAGCTGCTCTCTTGATGGTTTTAGCCATGAGGAGTGCACAGGGAGGGACTGCGTGCAACAATGACTGATTTCTGCCCCTGGAAGGGGGACAGGCCAGGGACAGCAGTGCCCTTGCAGGTGGGTGTGAAGCGTGGGCAAAGGTGGCATCTCCGCTGCCCCGCCCCCTCTCATCCTCCTCCAGTCAAGATCTGTGGCCTTCTCTGTTGGAACCTGATCTTAAGGAAACAATCTGCCCCCCTAAAGTTTTCTCTTTTTCTTTAATTTTTGTAACTTAATTTTTTTGTATTATGTTTTTATTTATTTATTGGATAGAAACAGTCAGAAACCAAGAGGAAAGGGAAGGGGGGAAGGTGATAGAGAAGGAGAGGCAGATACCTGCAAAACCTGCTTCACCACTTGTGAAGCATCCCCCTGCAAGTGGGGGCCGGGGGCTTGAACCTGGGTCCTTATGCATTGTAACATGTGTATTCAACTAGGTGCACCACCACTACCTGGCCCCAAAAGTTTTCTCTTTATTCATAATTTTCCCCTAATTTTTTTTTTTTTGCTCATGTGCTAAATGATAACTTTTTTTTTTTTTTTTTACTGCCATCAGAGTTATTGCTGGGACATAGTGCCTAGGTGATGAAGCCACCCTTCCCAGCTGCCATTTAAAAATCTTTGAAAAATAGAAACAGAGAGAAATTGAGAGGGGAGGGAAAGTAGAGAAAGAGAGAGACAGACCTGCAGCCTTGCTTCACTGCTCTAAAGCTTCCCCCCCTGCAGGTAATGGAGCTGGGGCTTTCACCCAGTCCTGTACATGGTAACATGTGTGCTCAACCAGGCGTACCACTGCCTGTTTATTTGTTTGTATGCAGCGCTGGGGATGGAACCTGGGGCCTCACACATGTAGTACTGTTAAAGAGTGGAGGAATGAAGGGGCTGTAGCGCAGCGGGTTAAGCACAGGTGGCGCAAAGCACAAGGACCGGCATAAAGATCCCGGTTCAAACCCTGGCTCCCCACCTGCAGGGGAGTCGCTTCACAGGCGGTGAAGCAGGTCTGCAGGTGTCTATCTTTCTCTCCTCCTCTGTGTCTTCCCCTCCTCTCTCCATTTCTCTCTGTCCTATCCAACAATGACGACAACAACAACAATAATAACTACAACAATAATAACTACAACAATAAAACAAGGGCAACAAAAGAGAATAAATAAATAAAATAAATATTTTTTTAAAAAAAGAGTGGAGGAATGAGACCATCGCACCCCTCTACCATGTGTGGAGCTGCCCTGTGCTATTTGTGGTGCTGTTCCTCTCCTGGGTGAGCTCCCTCCTGGTCCCTGGCTGTGTTTGATTCATTGGATATTGTTACAGTTTGGCCTGGTCCAGGAGTGTGGTTTCTACATGTGTGTGTGTATCCATCCATCTGTGTCCCACCATCCCCACCCATGGTCCCAGGGCATCACACACAGGCCCCTGGCCCACCCCCTCACCCTGCCCCCGTCCCTCTGACTATTATCACTGTGCTTGCAGAGCCTGAGTCAGCTCGGTCCTTGGTGGATTCTGCACACTCATGGTTTTTGTATTCCACACAATGGGTGGAGTCCTCCAGGCTCTGTCTTTTAGCCCCTGACTCATGTCATTCAGCAGCGAGTGTGATCTGTAGCCACCTTTTTTTAAATGGCAGTCTAGTATTCCACAGATATCTCTCCCATGGGCCGTCTGCTATAGGGTGTCTGAGTGGTGGTGAAGGTCAGCTTTCTGTTGCAGACCTGAAGCTAGGGGTCTGTGAGTGAGTGACTGGCTAGTTCATGGCCCAACTTTTGTTGCTCTCCTCTGAGCTCCAGCCAGCAGCCAGCTCCCTACTGCCCGTCCATCTTTCTGTCAGGTCCTCTCCTCTGTCTGTTGCTCAGTCCTGGGTGCACCCAGCTGAGCACACATGTTACCATGCACATGGACCGGAGTTCAAGCCTCTGGTCCCCACCTGTAGGGGGAAGCTTCACCAGCAGTGAAGCAGGACTGTAGGTGTCTCTCTGTCTCTCTATCTCCCTCTCCCCTTTCAATTTCTCTCTGTCCTATAAAATGAAATATAAACGAAGATAGAGAGAGAAATGGCTGCTGGCAGCAGTAGATTAGTAGTATAGGCACCAAGCCCCAGAGACCACCCTGGTAAGGAGATGACTGGAGGACCAGCATAGCCTGCGCCAGCAGATTCTTACGTTCTTACATCCTAGGAAGTGACACCAGGCTAACAAGCTGTCTTCATCTCCTTCCTCCCTCTCCCCTCTCCCCTCTCCCGTCTCCCTCCTCCCTCCCCCTCCTCCTCCCTTCTGCCCCTTCTTCTCCTCCTCCAATTCCTCCTCTACACCAAGACCATTAATGGGGCTCTATACCTGCATGATGAATCTACCACTCCTGGTGGCCCGTTTTTTTTTTTTTTTTTGAAGATTTTATTTATTTACTAATGAGAAACCCAGGAGGAGAGAGAAAGAGCCAGACATCACTCTGGTACATGTGATGCCAGGGATTGAACTCAGGACCTCATGCTTGAGAGTCCGATGCTTTATCCACTGCACCACCTCCCGGACCACCTGTTTTTTTTTTTTCCATCTTCTTTTTTCATCAAGACAGAGAAACAGGGCCCGAATTGGTGAGCTGATGATGTCCTGCTCAGCCCTCGAGTGTCCTGCATTTGATTGGTTTTGAGGGTTGCTCTGTGTTCTGGACTCCAGTCTGTTCCCAGACAGACGAGTGCCCCCCATCTCCATTTCTTCCTTCCTTCCTTCCTTCCTTCCTTCCTTCCTTCCTTCCTTCCTTCCTTCCTTCTTTTCTTTCTTTCTTTTTACATTTTGGATAGAGACAGAAGTTGAGAGGGAAGGGAGAGGAGAGAGGGAGAAAGAGAGAGAGACCGACAGACTTGCCTTACCATGGCTCATGAAGCTCATGGGGAGTGGGGGCTCGAACCCAAGTCCATGGACATGGTGACATGTGTGTTGTTCAATCAGGTGTGTCATCATCTGGCCCCTTAGATAATTTTTTAAATATTTTAATTAATTTACATATTGGATATATATAGAAAGAAATTGAGAAGGGACAGGGAGAAAGAGATACACACTGGTAGCTCTGCTTCACCACTTGTGAAAGGAGCAGGTGGGGACTGGGGCTTGAACTCGAGCCCTTGCACACTGTAACATGTGCTGTCAACTGGGTAACATTTCAAATGTGGAGGACCTTTTTCACTCTTGAGGGTGTGTTTTGATGCACAAATGTTAAAAAACAAAACCCTTTTTCCCCTTGGTATTACTGGGGCTTCACTGCTCTGGGCCACCATTTTCAGATAGAGAGAGACACACACACACAGATGGAGGGAGAGACTCCCCAGCACTGAAGCTGTGAGTGGCACAGTGGGGGCTCAACTCTGGGTCACGTGCATGGCAAAGCAGATGCCTTCCAGATGCCTTCTCACCCTCCTGTCCTCCCCAACCCCCATGTTCTTAAATCTGTTTGAGGCCTGTTTTCCCTTTCCTGTCTTTGCTATGGGTGTCCTGGTGTTGCAGATATGTCCCCATCCTCTCATAAACATCGGCGATAGTGTCCCCACTCTCACCCCTGCAGCTAGCTAGGCTTTTCCCATCATCTGTAGGTGCAGGGCAGTTCACGTTGTTGACTCTCCCAATGGCCAGCTGTCAGCCCGTTGACTCCCTGGTGGTTTTTCTGGTCTGCTCCCACCTCTCCTTTGTCTGGCGCTATGCCAGCTCTGTGTCCAGGCTGCTCCTTTGCCAGGTCCTCGTGAGGGGCTCAAGCCCCCCTGTTCTCCCTGAGCCTGGCCATCAGCTCCCTTTCCACTCCCCTCTAGACACTTCCTCATTTCCCTGACCCAGTTTTCTTGGATTTGTTGAATGTCTATTTTATTTTTTAAATTTTATTTATTTATTTATTTTAAACATTTTAAAAGTTTTTTATTGTTGTAGTTATTATTGATGTCGTTGTTGTTAGATAGGACAGAGAGAAATGGAGAGAGGAGGGGAAGACAGAGAGAGGGGCAGAGAAAGACACCTACAGACCTGCTTCACCACTTGTGAAGCGACTTCCCTGTAGGCGGAGAGCCGGGGGCTCCAACTGGGATCCTTATGCTTTGTGCCACATGTGCTTAACCTGCTGCACTACCGCCCGACTCCCTATTTATTTATTTTTGCCTCCAAGGTTATCACTAGGGCTTGGTGCTGGCACTATGAATCCACTGCTCCTGGAGGCCATTTTCCCCATTTTATTGGACAGGACAGAGAAAAATTGAGAGAGCAGGGGGAGATAGAGAGGGAGAGAGGCACCTGCAGACCTGTTTCATTGCTTGTGAAGCTTCCCCCCTGCAGGTG
The DNA here is from genome assembly GCF_950295315.1 of Erinaceus europaeus. Taxonomy (NCBI): domain Eukaryota; kingdom Metazoa; phylum Chordata; class Mammalia; order Eulipotyphla; family Erinaceidae; genus Erinaceus; species Erinaceus europaeus. The sequence continues at coordinate 66,758,338 of NC_080168.1, forward strand.
GGGAGTGAGGGCTTGAACCAGGATCCTTGCTTCCACACTTAACCCACTGCACTACCACTCGGCCCCTTGGATGTTTTTTTTTTTTAATTTTTAAAAAATATTTATTTGTTTCTTTTTTGTTGCCCTTGTTTTTTTATTGTTATAGAGAGAAATGGAGAGAGGAGGGGAAGACAGAGAGGGGGAGAGAAAGATAGACACCTGCAGACCTGCTTTACCACCTGTGAAGCGACTCCTCTGCAGGTGGGGAGCCAGGGGCTCGAACTGGGATCTTTACGCCGGTCCTTGGGCTTTGTGCCACCTGCACTTAACCCGCTGTACTTAACCCACTGCGCTACCACCCAATTCCCGGATGTTTATTTATTTTTTTCTAGAACCCTGCTTAGCTCTGCCTTATGGTGGTATGGTATGGGGGACTTTGGAGCTTCAGGCATGAGAGTCTCCATAAATTTTGTTTATTATCTTTATTGGATACAGACAGGGAGAAGTTGAGAGGGAAGGGGGAGATAGAGAGGGGCAGAGACAGAGAGAGACACCTGAGCCCTGCTTCACCATTTGTGAAGCTATCCCCCAGCAGGCAGGGACTAGGGGCTCAACCCAGCTGCGTCAGCACCTGGCCTCTCCGCATAATCATTATGCTATGTCCCCAAGCCCCAATGGGTATTTAAAAGTGTGTTGTCCGGTTCCCACAGCCCATGGGCCCTTTGAGACTGGCCTCCAGCTTCTCCCAAGCTGCTGAGACAGGGAGCTGCCCCTCTGCCTTCTCCTGGGAGACTTCTCTGGCAGTGTGGGGTAGCTGGTGGTGAGGCTGTGTTCTGCAAGAGTCTGCCATGCCAGGCTGGCCTGTGCTCATGTTCTCTTTTTCTGCTGAAAATAGTATTCATTCATTTATTTTTCATCTTTTATTTGTGACTGATAGTGAATTACAAGAGTGTGAAATGACAGGGGCTAGTTTCACACTTCCTCCTCCACCAGAGTTCTGTGTCCCCACCCTCTCACTCCCCAGAGAACCACTAGAGTCTCAGAAACAGTTTGTTTCTGGTTTTTTTCTTCCTCCTCTCCCTCCTCCTGTGCTGTTCTCTCTCCTCCTCCTTTTCTTCTTTTTCTTCTTAGTACACACATTATCAGATCTCTAGATTCCACATATGAATGAAACCATCTGGTGGTTGTCCTTCATCTCTTATTTCACTAAGCATAATCACTTCCAGTTCCATCCGTTTTGTCCCAAAGGACACATTATCATATTTCTGTCACAAAGTAGTATTTATTGAAACATATATATCCCATAACTACTTTTTTATTATTAGAAAAGACAGAAATTGAGAGGAGAGGGGGAGGGAGAGATAGAGAGGGAGAGTGACAGAGCCACACCTGCAGCCCTGCTTCACCACCTGTGAAGCTTTCCCCCTGCAGGTGGGGACCAGGGTCTTGGACCTGCATCCTTGTGCACTGTAATGTGTGCACTTAACCAGGTGCCTTGGTCATCTGTGGATGGGCATTTAGGCTTCTTCCACCCTTTGACTGAATAATGCAGCTGTGAATACAGAGGTGCCCATGTCCCTCAAATCAGTGTTTGCATGTCTTTTGGGTAATGTATTCATCTCAAGCTGCTTATCCCATGTGGATTTACAGAGCTGTTATTGTCACGAGGATACAGCTCCAGATCTCCAGCACACCCCCTGCCCTGTGTCCCCTTAAGTGCTATAGACCACAGTTCATGGAGATCCAGCAAGCAGAGCACACACTTCACCATTCACAAGGACCCGGGTTCAAGCTCCGGCACAGCACAGAAGCTTCAGTAATGGTGGAACAGTGCTGTGGTGGCACAGCACAGAAGCTTCAGTAATGGTGGAACAGTGCTGTGGTGTCTCTCCTGTCTCTCTCACTCTAAAAGAAAAACAAAGCAAAACAAAAGTAAAGAGTTGTCTAAGAACAGTAGACTGTGCAGACGTGAAGCTGTGGTATCCTAGAATTCAGTGAACCACCTCCCGCGCTAACTTCTAGAGTGTGGTCATGAGGAGGCTGAGTTCCAGGCCCTGCAAGGCACAGAGGGAACATAGGTGCCTGCCTACCCAGCGGAACTCCCTGGGGCTCTGCACAGAGCTGCTCAGTACTGAGGCAGAGAGGGAGGAGAGGGAGGGAGGGAGGGAGGAGAGGGAGAAAAAGAGTAGGAGAGAGAGGGAGAGAAAAGAGAGAGAAGTGGTGAGAGGGGAGAAGAGAGGGACAGGTGGTGGCGCACTGGGTTAAGTAAGGACCCACACAAGGATCTGAGTTTGAGCCCTGCTCCCCACCTGTAGGGGAGACACTTCACAAGTGGTGAATCAGGTCTGCAGGTTGTCTTTCTGTCTCTCTCTTTCTCTGTCTCCCCCTCTTCTTTCAATTTTTCTCTGTCCTGTCCAATAAAATGGAAAAAATGACCTCCAAGAGCAGTGGATTCGTACTGCCGGTATTGAGCCACAGAGATAACCCTGAAGGCAAACAAACAAAACAAAAACAAAGAAGGAGCAAGGGAGAGAGGGGAAAGAGAGGGAGAGACAGGCTGAGGAGGAGCTGGGGAGGCGCAGTCATCAAGGAGGGGAGCCTGGCTCTCTGTGTTCCAGGTGGTGCGCGCGTGCGCGAGCGTGTGTGTGTGTGTGTGTGTGTGTGTGTGTGTGTGTGTGTATATGTGTGTGGGGGGTGTCCCAGCCTCAGGGCAGGGCTCCAGGCTTACTCCCACGAGGCCTGCACCCCACTGCTGGGCTGTGACAACATCTTATTATACCTGAGAAAAGTCTGTGCTGGGCTGGAGAGACAGCATGATGGGTCTGCAAGAGATTCGGAGCCCCCAGGTTCAACTGCCATGGAACCCGAGTCCTTGTTTATGGTGATGTGTGTGTGTCCACAGCACTGCTCAGCTGAGGCATATGCTGGTGCTGGAGGTTGAACCTGGGAGCTTTTCCATGCAAGTCCTGTGTGTTACCAGTGTGCTGTCTCCCTGGCCCAGCCTGTGTGGCTTTCAAAGTGTGGAGTACCTGCTCTGCTCCTTCAAACCCTTCATCCCCTCATTGTGGGCAGTGAGATAGCCCCCCTGGACTGCTCTGCTGTGTGTCACCCAAGTCTGAGCCTGGCCTCCACTGCATTGGAGGAAACCACAGTGTTGTGGACTCTCTCTCTCTGTCTGTCTCTATCAAAATAAAGAATTATTTTTTTAAATATCACGCATGTCCTTTTGCCCAACCAAACACTGAGGAGGCAGTTAACCCACCAGGCCCCCTGGGGTAAAAATCCTGCAGTCTGGGGAGCCGTGTTGAGGCCAGAACCTGCAGGAGGGAGCTAGGAGGGGGTCTGGTGGGGAGGCAAGAGGGAGGAGAGCCCAAGGGCCTCCTCCAGGGGCTGTGATTCCTTCACACCCCTGCGGGGAGCTGGCAGTAGCCTGCCTGCCTTGTTCACTTCCTTTCCAGGTGGAGGGTGAGGGCTGGAGAGATAGAGTGAGCAAGAGACAGAGAGAGGAGAGACACTGCAGCACCTCTGCTTGGAAAGCTCCCCACACAGCTGCTTTCCCCGTGGTAGTCAGGGCTCGAACCTGGGCAAACCCTGGCAGGCCGGCCAGACCTGTCTCTGGCCTTGGGGACTGACAGGTTAAGGCTTCCATCCTTGGTGCTCAGCTTCCAGGCCTCCCGCCCCAGGTGCCCGCCTCCGGTGCCCTTCCTCCTCACCCTTGTCCAAAGGGCTCAGCCTGGGGAGGAGGCCATTGGTCTGCACTCTGCACTTCTGCACCAATGGCTCTGAGCCCGTGAGTAGGGGCAGGCACCCAAGGGTGGGGCTGTGAGTCCTCCTAGTCACTCCTCCCTGAGTGCTCAGGGCACCTGCCCCCGGGCATCGGGGAGTGGCCAGGAGAGGACAAAGGACAAAGCACTGGACTTTCAGACTTGGGATCCATAGTTCAGTCCCCACAGCAGATGCGCTACGGGGACACTCTGTCCTTCTCTCCTCTCTCTCTCCCTGCTGTCATTGATGAATAAACCTTAAAGAAGACCTGTTACCATGCACAAGGACCTGGGTTCAAGCCCCTGCTCCCCAGCTGCAGGGGGGGAAAGCTTCGCCAGCAATGAAGCAGGTGTGTGGGTGTCTCTCTATCTTCCCCTCCCCTCTCAATTTCTCCCTGTCTGTACCTAATCAATCAATCAACTTTTTTAAGTGAAGAAGAAGCAAGACATTCAGAGACATACTGCTTTGCTGATTATATACACAAATTTGCATAAAAAGTGATCACACTTTCTCTTAAGACTTTCTGAGAGCTGTGTGGTTGTCAGGGATGGGGGTGGGGTGGGGATGGTTCCAGAACTGTGGATGCAGAGATACAAAGAGAAGCATACAGAGAGAGAGGGAGAGGGAGAGGGAGAGGGAGAGGGAGAGGGAGAGGGAGAGGGAGAGGGAGAGGGAGAGGGAGAGGGAGAGAGAGGAGAGGGAGAGCCCAGAGTCCTGCTCAGCTCTGGTTGATGGTGATGGAACCTGGGGCCTCAGAGCCTCAAGCAGAAGTCTTTTTGCAGAACTGTTATGCTGTCTCTCTAGCCCTATTTATTATTATTGCTGTTGTTTTATTTTCTCCAGAGCTCTGGCTGATGGTGGAGCTGGGGATTGAACCTAGGACCTCAGAGCCTCAGGCAGGAAAATCTCTTTACAGAACCCCTATGCTGTGTCCCCAGCCTCCTCTCTCTTTTACTCTCCCCCCTCCCCATGCCCCTGCCTCCCCACCTTGAAACGCCCACTCAGGCCTGCAGCACAGGCCCACCCTCAGTGTCCCATGGGGCAGCTCCGGGGGGAGCCGGGAGGACTCTTCCCACCTCTCCTCTGCCTCCAAACCCCAAGGAGCAGATGACCTCGTGATCCTTTGTTCTCGATTCCTGGGGGGTGAGAGAGATGAGGGGCAGGCCTGCTGAGGACTGTGTGCAGGCAGACTCTGGTCTGAATGGGGCTCGGACGCGCTGACCCACTTTCTTGTCCCCTGGGAAACGCTCACAAAGAGCCTGGGGGGCCGCCTCTGTGCCCCACTTCCCGCCGGTGGGCGGTGCTCTGTGGGGTGCTCATCAGTGACACTGAGGCTAGGGGTGGGGTGGAGGTGCTGGGCTGAGAAGTACTTTGTTGTACTTCATGTATTTTGTTGACTATGGCTCTGCGTGCACAGATAACATTTTTATTTTATACTGTGAATTATTGTTGTTACAGACCCATAGTTCTGCTTGATTTCTGGCTTGCTTTTATAATTATTTTATTTTATTTATTTATTTTTGCCTCCAGGGTTATCACTGGAGCTCAGTGCCTGCACTACGAATCCACTGCTCCTGGAGGCCATTCCCCCCCCCCCATTTTTGCTGTTATTGTCATTGTTGTTGGATAGGACAGAGAGAAATAGAGAGAGGAGGGGAAGACAGAGAGGTGGGGCGAGAGATAGACACCTGCAGACCTGTTTCACTGCTTGAGAAGCTACCCCCCCTGCAGGTGGGGAACTGGGAGCTCAAACCGCCATCCTTACTCTGGGCCTTGCGCTTCATGCCACGTGCACTTAACTTGCTATGCTACTGCCCGGCCCCCTCTGGCTTGCTTTTAATTTCAGATAGGGTGAGGGAGAGCGAGAAAGAGAAAGAGGAGGGGCAGCCCAGTTCCGCTTCAGCATTCAGGAAACCTCCCCTGGTGCTGTGTTGGCGCCCCATGTGGTGCCAGGTCCTGTGCCTGGCCAAGTATGCATTTTACCCATTACCTGCTGAGCCCTCCTTGGTCCTGTGTGGCTCTGCTCCACATCCAGCAGAGAGGATCCATTTGGTTGCTTAACTGGCTGTCAGGTGACTGGCTGTGGTCACTTCCAGGTGTGGACTCAGGGGGGCGGCAGGGCTGGTGCATGGCTGTGGGGCCCCGTCACCCAGTGTCCTGGGGCGGCTCGAGGCTCAGTGCTGCTTCCCTGCAGGTAAATATTTACTTGGATCCTGCCAGGAGCGTCACTGGGGGTCACAACACAAGCGGCTGGGGGTCAGGGGGATGCACCCACCTGAGCACCCACGTAACCTTGTGCAAGGACCCAGGTTCAAGGCCCCCTGCTCCCCACCTGTGGGGGGAGATGCTTCACAAACATTGAAGCAGATCTGCAGGTGTCTCTCTGTCTCTCCTCTATCTCCCCTCTTCTCTCAATTTCCCTCCATATATATCCAGAACAAAACATAAATAATAAAAATATTTAATATAATAAGTAACACAAGTGGCTCTTGTACCCCGGCTGGGATCTGAGGTCCTGGGACCCTCACGCCTGCTCTGGGGACAACACAGGTGCATAATGCAGTCTCCGCCACTAGGGGGCAGCACAAACCCATATGCGACTTTCCCTGGAGAGAGAGAGTGCTCTCATTTGGAGAACCTCCCCACTGGGGTCCCTATGGGGATGCACCAGGCTGAGCGCACATGTTACCAGGTTCAAGGACCCAGATTCAAGCCCCCGCTCCCCACTTGCAGGAGGAAGCTTCACAGTCAGTAAAGCAGGGCTGCAGGTGCCTCTCTGTCTCTCTCCCTTGCTTCTCTCAATTTCTCTCTGTCTCTATCCTAAGTAAATAAAATAAAGGGGCCAAGTGGTAGTGCTCACATTACCATGTACAAGGATTCTGGGTTCAAGTCCCTGCTCCACCTGGGGGACTTCTCATGAACAGTGAAGCAGGTCTGCAGGTGTCTCTCTGTCTCTCTTCCTCCTCTGTCTCCCCTTCCCTCTCAATTTCTCTCTATCCTATCAAATAAAATAGAAAGAATGAGGGGGCCAGGCAGGGGCACACCTGGTTGAGCACACATGTTACAGTGCACAAGGACCCAGGTTCTAGCTGCTGCTTCCCAGCTTCAGGGGGAAAGTTTTGCAAGTGGTGAAGCAGTGCTGCAGGCATCTGTCTGTCTCTCTCCCTCTCAATTTCTCTGTCTTTATCAATAATAAATGGATATAATTATATATATATATATATATATATATATATATATATATATATATAAAAGAAACAGTGCTGCAGGTCTCTCTCTTCCTATCTTCCTCTTTCCTGACAATTTCTCTGTCTCTATCATAAGTAAATAAAGTAAAATAAAATTAATATAAAAAAAAGAAAAGAAAAAAGGCTACCGGGAGCAGTGAATTTGTAGACGTCAGCCTCCTTTGGGCGCTCCTCCTTGCTGCCCTGAAGTGATGCACGGGCCCCCAGAACGGGACATCCACCCCAACCCGCCCTGCTGCTCTGGGCAGGAAAGTCTGCACACGTTCTCAGACAGTGCCTGCACAGGAAGCAGGGCATGTGGCTTCAGACCCTGTTCTAAAAGCTGCCTGGCTATTGAGACCACTGCCTGCCCTGGGGGCCCCTCAGGCCATAGGCAGGATGGCGCTCACCCTGGGATGCTGGGATGCTGGGATGCTGGGATGCTGGGATGCTGGGATGCTGGGATGCTGGGATACATATTTCTTTCTTGACTTTGCAGAGTTGTGGGGTGTGATGTTACCGCTCCTGGGATGAATAGTTCACTACAGGGGGCGAGGGTGGGGGTAGAGAAAGAGACAACACATCACCAGAGCTTCCTTCAGTGCTATAGTACTTTCCATGTGGTGCTGGGTTTTCACTGAGGCCTTGGGCATGAGGAGGTGTGCATCCTACCCATTGAGCTTTCTCCCCAGCCCCAGGCTGTCTGCAGTCTGGTGGTTTCTATTAGTTTTTTGTTTTGTTTTACATTATCTGAAAATAATGTGCACCTGTTTGAAAAATGGGGCACTCTGTGTCTGTGGCACTGGGTCTCCCCAGCTGGTCCTTTGCCACGAGTCCCTCTGTGCCTCTGTCCCTTTGTCACCTCTCTCTAGGCCTGGGGCTATAGGCCTCTGTTCCAGGCTACCCAGAGCTCAGACAGCTTGGGTGTGTGGGCAGGAGGTGGGGACACTACCAAGCACAAGGACCCAGGTTCTGTCTCTCTCTCTTTTTAATCTTTATTTATTATTGGATAGAGACAGAGAGAAATTGAGTAGGGATGGGAAGATAGAGACAGAGAGACACCTGCAGCCCTGCTTCACCACTCACAAATATTTCCTCCTGCAGGTGGGGATTAGGGGCTTGAACCTGGGTCCTTGAGCACTGTATTGTGTGTACTTAACCAGGTGTACCACCAACTGGCCCCTCTGTCTCTCCTTTTTTTTTTTCTCCCCTTCTTTCTCAATTTCTCTCTGTCCTGTTAAATAAAATATAAAGAAAAAAAAAAAAAGGAGAAAATAGCCTCCAGGAGTGGTGGATCCATAGTGCCAGCACTGAGCCTCAGCAACAACCCTAGTGGCAATTAAAATAATAAATAAATGAAATGAAATAAGTGAAAAAGGGAGCTCCATGCTGGTTATAAAGTGGGGGAACAGCATGGAGGCATGGCTCCCCCCTAGAACCCTGGTACCAGCTGTGCACTGGACCGGGCCCCTGCGTGTCTCTCCCCATCCCCCCCGAGGGGTCCCCGGGCTCGGCAGTGTCATCTGAGGGGGTGTGAGGTGACAGTAGCAGCGGAAGTGGCCTCTCGGGACTGCTGTGAAACTTCCTTCACTGAGCCTCTGACACAGGGCTGCCCGACTCGGGCCCACCCCGCTCTCTGGCCACACAACCACACTGGGATTTTTCTCTTCTTGCTTTGCCCCCCTGCTCCACCTGGGAACAGTGGAATTGAACTTTATTTTATTTTTAATTATTATATTTATTTATTTATTGGATGGAGACAGTCATAAATTGAGAGGAAGAGGGAGATAGAAAGGGAGAGAGACAGAGACACTTGCAGTCCTGCTCCACTGCTTGTGGAGCTTCCCCCTACAGGTGGGGAGTGGGGGCTTGAACCTGGGTCTTTGCACATTGTAATAAGTGTGCTTAACCAGGTGCACCACCATCTGGCCCCAACTTTTATTTTTTTACATTTTTAAATTTGATAGGACAGAGAAATTGAGAGGGAAGGAGGGGTAGAGAGGGAGGGAGAGACAGAAAGACACCTGCAGCCCTGCTTCACCACTCATGAAGCTTTCCCCCAGCTGGTGGAGACCAGAGGGCTCCAACCTGGGTCCTTGCACACTGTAACATGTGTGCTCAAGTAGGTGCACCACCACCCAGCCCCTTTTCTGTTCTTTTTTCCATTTATTTATTTATTTATTTATTTATTTATTTCCTCCAGGGTTATCACTGGGGCTTAGTGCCTGCAGTATGAATCCATCACTTCTGCTAGCCATTTTTCCCCTTCTTTCTTTTTCTTTCTATTTTCTTTGATAAGACAAAGAGAAATTGAAAGAAGAAGGGAGATAGAGAGGGAGAGAGGCAGAGAGACACTCGCAGCCCTGCTTCACCACTTGTGAAGCTTTCCCCCTGCAGGTGGGGCCTGGGGGCTTGAATTTGGGTCCTCGTGCATGGTGATATGTGTGCTCAGCCAGGCTCTTCCCTGCCCAGCCCCCCTTGCACTGGGCTTTCAACATGGCCTTGAGGACACCGAGCTGGCAGCTGGCCCACAGCCCTGCCCGTGCTGTCCCCATGCCTGTACCCATCCTCGCCAGGCCCCACAGGCCCAGTGCACATCTATGGGCTCCCACACACCACACAGAGCATGAGCCAGTGTAGTTTCCATGGAGGAAGGGCCAGTGGTAGGGTGGGGTGGGGTGGGGCGGGTAAGAGGGCCCTCAGGATCGACCTTCTCGTGGTGCATCCCGTGAGTACCCATTCATTGGGGAAACTGACGATCCTTCCTAGCCGACTGAATCCACATGGATCCCAGTCACTTTCAAAGCCAGCAACAAGCAGCTCCTGACAGCTTTCAACCTGACCTGTTGACTGGCTACGGAAGAAGGGCAAACGCTAGAAGAAGAAGTGGGAGGGCACTGGACTTGCATGCCTGAGGCTCCTGGTCCTTAACGTACCAGTGTGGTGCTCTGGCTTCTCTGTCCCCCGCCTTAACTTCTTTACTTATTTTGCTTGATAGCACAGATAATTGTGTGTAGAGGGGGAGACAGAGAGGGAGAGAGACAGAGACACCTGCAGCTCTGCTTCACCACTCGTGAAGCTTCCCCCCCCCCCCCGGCAGGTGGGGAAGGGGGCCTTGAACCTGGGTCCTTGTGCACTATAATGTGAGTGCTTAACCAGGTGTGCCACCATCTGCCCTTGTCTCTCTCTCACTCTGTCTCTGTCTCTCTCTTTCATGCAGTAGACAGAATTGTTCTCCAAAAGCTAACTGAGCAGGAGACCTTGGGTTTGGCATGACCTGCTAAAGCGGCTGCCTCCGTTCTCTGACAAGAGGAGGAAATGGATGCTGGGGTCACTTGCCGTGGGGGCGAGGCCCCCCTTCTGCCCCCTTCTTCATCCATAAATTGGCCCAACACACACCGCATGGAGTCTGTAGGCCTGGGCTGCTGGCCGACCCTGCTGCTGACCCAGAGGAGGAAGTGATTTAGAGCCAGCCCTGAGGCAGACTGCTATTTCTGACAGGAGTGGCCATGGGGAAGTGACAGGCTGTTCTCTCTCTCTCTCTGACTTGGGAGCTCAGAAGGGGCACAGCCACCAGAATCCTGGCCACGCTAAGAGCGCATTGTGTCTGCGTCTCTGTTGCCATCTCATCCTCTCTCTCAGACTGAGTGTGGACTGTATGAGTCTGAGGCCAACTGAGTGTGGTGGGCAGAGGCCGTGGATCCTGCAGATGCCATTGTGGGCACCCAACCGGCAGTCCAGGAGCAGGGGAAGCTGTTCTCTGTCCTGTAGCACTGAGGTGTGAGGGAACTTGGGGAGCGGGAGCGCCCCTCTGGGACTGTAGGGACGAGGGCTGGGAGGGGAGGCATTGGGCTCTGTGCTTCCACACCAGGACATTCAGCTGCACTTATTAAAGCTTTCCATCAGTACATTTTATTTAGTCTTTAAAATATTTATTTGGGGCCGGGCGGTGGTGCACCTGGTAGAGCACACCTGTCATCATACTAAAGGACCCAGGTTCAAGTCACTGCTCCCCACCTGCAGGGGGGGAAGCTTCATGAGCAGTAAAGTAGATCTCTCTGTCTCCCTCTTCCCTCCTGATTTTGCTGAGTCTTTGCAATAGACAGTAAATAAATAAAATATTTAAACAAAACTATTTATTAAGACTGGAGAGACAGCACAGGGACTGCAAAGAGACTCTCCTGCCTGAGGCTCTGAGGTCCCAGGTTCAGCCCCCAGCACCACCATCAGCCAGAGCTGAGCAGGGCTTTGGTAACACACGCACACGCACATACCCCAAAGGTTATTTATGATGAGTGAAAGGATGAGGGAGCAGGAAGAGGGGCCAACACCCTCATCCAGGCCTCAGCAGATATGGGGTTTGTTTTTTTTAAATATTTATTTATTTATTTATTTATTTATTTATTTATTTATTCTCTTTTGTTGCCCTTGTCTTATTGTTGTAGTTATTATTGATGTCGTTGTTGTTGGATAGGACAGAGAGAAATGGAGAGAGAAAAGGAAGACAGAGAGGGGGAGAGAAAGATAGACACCTGCAGGCCTGTTTCACTGCTTGTGAAGCGACTCCCCTGCAGGTGGGGAGCCGGGGGCTCGAACCGGGATCCTTACGCCCGTCCTTGCTTTGCGCCACCTGTGCTTAACCCGTTGTGCTACCACCTGACTCCCAGGTATGGGGTTTGAACCCTCGACTCCGGACCATGGGCTGGAGTTATGGAGCTGTCTCCTGGCTGTAGCAACTCTCCTCCCATGCTCGGCCTTGCCTACTATGAGATAGGGCTGACCCCCCACCTCCACTGCCTTTTCATGCTGGGGAGGTGCTCTCCCCACTGATCCCTTGCCTTGTGGGAGCCTGCGCAGAGGGGTGGTGTCCTGGGCATAGGCATCCCATTGCCCCTCTTCATTCACAAAGATGGTCTTTTCAGTCTGCCAATACTGTGGGTTTTCTTTCTTTCTTTCTTTTTCGCCTCCAGGGTTATCACTGGGGCTCAGTGCCAGCCCAATGAATCTGCTGCTCCTGGAGGCTATTTTTTCCCATTTGTTGTCCTTAGTGTGATTGTTATTGTTATTGTTGTTATAGCTGTTGTCGTTGCTGGATGGGACAGAGAGAAATTGAGAGAGGAGGGGAAGACAGGAGGAAAGAAAGATAGATACCTGCAGACCTGCTTCACTGCTTGCGAAGCGACCCCCCTGCAGGTGGGGAACCAGGGACTTAAGCCGGTCCTTGTGCTTTGTGCTATGTGCGCTTAACCTGCTGTGCTCTGCTCAGCCCCCTTTTTCTTTTTTTTTCTTTTTTTAAATATTTTATTTATTTATTAATGAGAGTGATAGGAGAGAGAGAGAAAGAACATCTCACTGGTACATGTGCTGCCAGGGACTGAACTCAGGACCTCATGCTTGAGAGACCAACGCATCATCCACTGCTCCACCTCCTGGACCACTTTCTTTTTTAAGTTTGTTTCTATATACTTACTTACTGGAGAGACAGAGAGAAACTGAGATGAAAGGTGCAGACAGAGGCACCTGCAGCCCTGCTGCCTCACTGCTTGTGAAGCTTCCCTCCCCTGCAGTTGGGGACAGGGTCTTGAACCTGCGTCCTTGTGCATGGTAACAGGTGCGCTCAACCAGGTGTGGGGTGGGGGCAGGGGACGGAGGAGTTTGATTCAGCTCAGGACCTCTGGTCCAGGGCACAGTTCTTGGGCCCTTCTGAGGTGTGTGGGTCATCTGACCCAGATACAGAAGTCACCTGATCTCTGACATGGCAGAAGCAGCTGTGCAGAGCTGTGCATGTTTGCAACACCCCTGGCAGCTTCTCCCTGCAGCTCAGAGCTTGGGGCGGGGGGCTCTGGGCAGAGGAAGCCTTGACTGGGGGACACAGCAGACTCAGCCACATTGGGGGGGGGGTACATGAGGAAGGCCAGGGGTCCTGCAGGGAAGGCTCACACACCCCAAGTCCCTCCAGCATGGAGCTTTGGGCAACCCTGGATTAGCCAACAGGCCTGGGGCTGTGACCACAGCTTCCTGCCACATTCCTGAGAGCCCAGAGGAACCCAAAATGCTGATGCCCCATGACCTCACGATCTTGCCACTTCCCCTGTGTCTTGTACCCTCCCCCGCAGGGCCACCAGGCCCTCAGCTGACCTCCCCCAGTGGACCCATCATCCCCTGCTCTCCCCTCCCTGCAGGGAGCTCAGTCTTCAGAGCTTAGAACCAGCAAATCCTCTGGGGGAAGGGATCCTGCTCTCCAGGATGTGGGTGGGGTGTGTGTGTATTGCTAGCTAGGAGCTCAGCTGAGGCCCCACAGGGGTGGGGGAACCTGGGACAACACAGCAGGCCGCCATGCACGAGGCCTAGGTTTGAGCCTTTGGTCCCTACCTGCAGTGGGGGAGGCTTCATGAGTGGTGAAGCAGGTCTGCAGGGGTCTCTCTGTCTCCCTCTCTGTCTCCCCTTTCTTCTCAATTTCTCTCCATCTCTAGCCAATAAGTAAATAAAAACATAATACAAATAATAAAAAAGAAGATGAAGGGGGTCGGGCGGTGGCGCAGTGGGTTAAGCGCATGTGGCGCAAAGCGCAGGAACCTGCGTAAGGGTCCCGGTTCGAGCCCCCGGCTCCCTACCTGCAGGGGAGTCGCTTCACAGGCGGTGAAGCAGGTCTGCAGGTGTCTATCTTTCTCTCCCCCTCTCTGTCTTCCCCTCCTCTCTCCATTTCTCTCTGTCCTATCCAACAACGAATTGCGTCAACAAGGGCAATAATAATAACCACAACGAAGCTACAACAAGGGCAACAAAAGGGGGGGAAAAATGGCCTCCAGGAGCGGTGGATTCATGGTGCAGGCACCGAGCCCAGCAATAACCCTGGAGGAGGAAAAAAAAAAAAGAGAGAAAAAAAAAGATGAAAATTAAAAGGAAAAAGAAAGAGCTAGGAGATGGCTCACCTGGTAGAGCACAAGCCTCCCTGTGTACAAGTCCCAGTTTTCGAGCCCAGGCGCCACACAAGTGCACGAGGACTGCACCAGGGGATGCTCCATGGGTCAGGGAGCCGTGCTGAGTGTCTCTTGCTCTGCTCTCTCTGCCCCCCCCCCCCCCCATAGAAAGAAAGGGATGGGCCCGAGTGCCCAGCTATGTTGTGCTCTGGGCTTACTCTATCCCCGCAGAGGACTGCACCAAAGCAAGGGGGGTGGGGGGCGTTCAGGTCATGGTGCATGATGCTAGAAGAGGACCTGGACTGGGGGCGAGAGTGTTTTGCAGGAAATTGAGACGATTTACCCATGTACAAACTGTACAATCATTAAAATCCTCAATAAAGAGAGAGAGCGTCCCAGTTCAGAAGGGGAGGTGAGGGGGCCACTTGGACAGTCTGTAGAGGGTCTGAGTGCACAGCTGTGCCCCCGGGGTCCAGCAGCAGCCCCTCCACCTGGCCCCATATCCTCCCCGCAGGGCACGGCAGGGCAGGGCAGGGCCCCTCCACTTGCTCCTTGGCTGCTCCTCCCTGGGCTTGTCCATGTTTCGGGTGCTTTGGGACCCCTGCCTTTCCCACTCTCATGGAGTTCGGGTTCTCTTCATGGCTCACTGCTGTTCTTTGGGCTCAGGCTCTCAGTGGTGCTGGGGGATGGAACCTAGGAGCCGGGAGTCAGGAACCCAGGGGGGTTGTCAGAGGTGGTCGGGTGACGACTGTGCTATCTCACCAGCCCTGCTGGTGCTTCACTGCTCACTACTGGGAATCCAGACCCAACAGTCATTCAATATTTATTTATTTATTATAAATATTTATTTTCCCTTTTGTTGCCCTTGTTTTTCATTGATGTTGTAGTTATTATTGTTGTTATTGATGCTGTTGTTGTTGGATAGGACAGAGAGAAATGGAGAGAGGAGGGGAAGACAGAGAGGAGGAGAGAAACATAGATGACTGCAGACCTGCTTCACCATTTGTGAAGCGACTTCCCTGCAGGTAGGGAGCCAACGGCTTGAACCGGGATCCTTAAGCCGGTCCTTGCACTTAGCGCCACGTGTGCTTAACCCGCTGCGCTACTGCCTGACTCCCGTCATTCAATATTTTAAAAAAATATGTATTTGATTTATTTTATTTTTTAATATTTATTTTTTTATTCCCTTTTATTGCCCTTGTTGTTTTGTTGTTGTAGTTATCATTGTTGTTGTTGTTGTTGTCATTGTTGTTGGATAGGATAGAGAGAAATGGAGAGAGGAGGGGAAGACAGAGAGGGGGAGAGAAAGATAGACACCTGCAGACCTGCTTCACCACTTGTGAAGTGACTCCCCTGCAGGTGGGGAGCCAGGAGCTCACCGGAATCCTTACAGGGGTCCTTGCACTTTGTGCCACATGCGCTTAACCCTCTGCGCTACCACCCAACTCCCTTCTTCTTCTAGCGTTTGCCCTTCTTCCGTAGCCAGTCAACAGCGTCAGGTTGAAAGCTGTCAGGAGCTGCTTGTTGCTGGCTTTGAAAGTGACTGGGATCCATGTGGATTCAGTCGGCTAGGAAGGATCGTCAGTTTCCCCAATGAATGGGTACTCACGGGACCCAACTCCCTGATTTATTTTAATGAAAGAGGTATAGGAAGAGAGACCAGAGCCCTGCTGAGCCCTGGTTGCTGGTGGTGCTGGGGATGGAACCTGGAAACTCAGAGTCTCAGGCAGGAGAGTCTTTTGCAGAACCCCTGTGCTGTCTCCCCAGAAACTGCAGCCACTGCAGCCTTCTCCATCTCCTCCCTCTCTCCTCCTTCCTCTCCTCCTCTTCTTCCTCTTCCTTATTTTTCCCAGATCCCTGCTGAGCTCTGGCTGCTGATGGTGCTGGGGACTGAACCTGGACCTCCAGCATCTCAGGCAGGAGAATCTTGCAGAACCCCTGTGCTGTCCTCCCAGCCCCCAAGAAGCTTTCTGAGGAGCCTTGCCCAGCCCCACCTAGTGGTGCTGGGTTGGCCTCCCTGGGGAGCCCCGTACCTGCCTTCTGTCCCCTCCCCACCTGACCCACCATTTGCAACAGTGACAGCAGAGTGAGGTGGGTCTGGGTGTCGGGGCTGGATGCAGTGCAGCACTGGGTGTCACCCCGCATGGGGTGAGGACTCTGGAGGAGGGTGTCTGGGATGCGGGGGCGGGGAGGGGGGCATGCGGAAGGAACTAGAGGCCCTTGTGATTCCGGGGGTATAGGAGCATCAGCTGGGTGATGCTTGTCAGCTGGGCTTCTGGTAAGTTCCTGGTGACTAAAAAATAAATAAATGAAAAGCCCTCAGGTGCCTTAGCCCTGCTTTTCCAGGATAGCCCAGCTGGAGGGGGGACGGCGGTCACCCCCAGGCCTTGTGAAATGGCAGGGCCAGTGGGGCCGGTGGTGTGGAAAGCAGCCTTGCACAGCCCTCACCCCGAGGTGATGAAAGGCCTGTCGCTGTCACTTCCCGAAGCATTGTCCACAGCCGGCCCCAGGGACCACAGGTGGCCGTAGACCGCTGCTGCCTACCAGGAAGGGCAGCATGAGGAGTGAGGTCAGGAGACCCTGCCGGATGCCCACATGGGGGGCTGTGAGTGCCTGGCATGGGATGGAGGCATGCCATGGGGACTGGGGTGTGTGTGTGTATGGGGGTGGGGGTGCTCTGTGCATCTCTGTTCACCCCTTGGCCAGGCCTCAAGCCTGCACTGAAGGCCCAAGCAGAGTTCTGGGATGTGGGTTTGGTGTAAAACAGTGCTCTCTCTTCCTTCCTTCCTTCCTTCCTTTCTCTCTCTCTTTCTTCCTTTCTTTCTTTCTTTCTTTCTTTCTTTCTTTTCTTCCTCCTTTTAATTTTTCCCAGAGCCCTGCTGAGCTCTGGCTGATGATGGTGCTGAGGATGGGACCTGGGACCTCAGAGCTGCAGGCAGGAGAGCCTCTTTGCAGAACCATTATGCTGTCTCCCAGCCCGATTACTACCACTACCACTACTATTTATCATTATTTTCCCCAGAGCCCTGCTCAGCTCTGGCTGCTGCTGCTGCTGAGAATTGAACCTGAGACCTCAGAACCTCAGGCTGGAGAGTCATTTTTGCAGAGCCATTATGTTCAATTTTCTCAGCCCATTTTTTAATTTTAAAAATTATTCATTTACTTTTAATGAGAGATGCAGAGAGAAAGAGAGACCAGAACACTCACTGCTGAGCTCTGGCTGATGGTGATGCTGGTGATTGAACCTGGGGCCTCAGAGCCTCAGGCACAGGGGAGTCTTTTGCAGAACCAGTGGGCTGTCTCCCCAGCCCTGTTGTTGTTGTTGTTGTTGTTCTTAATTTACCCCAGAACCCTACTCAGTGCTGGCTGATGGTGGTGCTGGGGATTGAACCTGGGCCCTCAGAGCCTCAGGCAGGAGAGTCTTTTTCTTTGTAATACATTATTTCTTCACTTAATGGGGATTGAACCTGAGACCTCAGAGTGTCAGGCATCAGAGTCCTGTCCATAACCATTATGCAGCCACACTGGTCCATGCTTTTTTTGTTTTTAATTTTTTTATTTATAAAATGGAGATATTGACAACCATAGGATAAGAGAGTTACAATTCCACACAGTTCCCACCACCAGAACTCTATGTCCCACCCCCACCCCCTTGAATGGTCCTTGTTTTATTTATTTTGATGGGAGAAAGATATATATATATATATATATATATATATAGAGAGAGAGAGAGAGAGAGAGAGAGAGAGAGAGAGAGGGAGAGAGAGACACTAGAGAGACCAGAGCCCTGCTGAGCTCTGGTTGATGGTGGTGCTGGGGGTTGAACCTGGGACCTCAGAGCCTCAGGCAGGAGAGTCTGCAGAACCATCATGCTGTCTCCTCAGCCTATGCTTTTTTTCTCTTTTCCCCAACCAGCAGTGTTGGGGGAATGACCTTCCTTATGTGGGTGCTGCTCCTGGGAGTAGGACTGCTCCCATGCTGTCCTTAGCTCCCTGAACTCTGTCCTCAAGGTTCCCACCCAAGGTCCTACCTGCCTATTTTTGGAACCCCTCATCACCCTCTCTGGGTCCTTCTGTGCTGAGGGGGGGGACATTCCCTCCTTCCTGAGACCTTGGGCTCAGGGAGTTGGGTGTTGGGAGTCTAAGTGCCCAGCTTCTCTGTGCCCTCTTCCATCTGCTCCACTTGACCTGGGTGGCCACTCATAGACCTATCCTGACATCCCTTCCTGATGAGTGGCCTCCTGCCCAAGGCAGGCTGGACCTCAGGGTATGGGCACACTTTTCCTTGGAACAGAGACGTAAGTGTGGGGTTTCCTCTCTCTCTCTCTCTGGTGACAGGTGTGATCTGACACATGGCTGAGATCAGAGGGCACCCCAGCTGGGCTAGAAGCCACAGCTGCACTTGGTCTCAGGTCCCCCCCCCCACCTGCTTGAGTGTCTCCTCCGAGCCTGCTCACGGGGGCCCAGGGACAAACTAGCCCCAGGTCCTCTCATCCATAGCTGAGAGCTGGGGAGGCCACAGGTGTACCTGGCACCCAGCAAACAGTCACCTCGGCCACCTCTAGTCCCCAGGAAGAGTTTCTACACGGTGGGAGGGGTGGTGGTCGGTGACCTCGTGTGACAGAAGTCACACCTTGGGAGTCGGGCGGTAGCGCAGCGGGTTAAGTGCACATGGCGCTAAGCCCAAGGACCAGCATAAGGATCCCGGTTCAAGCCCCCGGCTCCCCACCTGCAGGGGAGTCGCTTTACGGGCGGTGAAGCAAGTTTGTAGGTGTCTTTCTCTCCCCATCTGTCTTTCCCTCCTCTCCCCATTTCTCTCTGTCCTATCCAACAACGATGACATCAACAGCAACAACAATAATAACTACAACAATAAAAACAACAAGGGCAACAAAAGCTAATAAATAAATAAATAAAAAGAAGTCACACCATGCCAGCCCTGGATGAGGGCTTGGTGGGCTCCGATCTCAGTTGCGTGGTCGTCACACTCCCTTGCTCCTTGAAGCTGAACTCTCCACTCAGGCTGATGCAGAGGGTCTCCAATAAGGAAAAATATCCTCAGACTTCAGCTTATTCTCAGGAAGGTCTGAGAGAGACACAAAAAGTGAGAGTCCTAACTAGAATAGTCCATTTTTAAAAATAGTTTTGTAATAAATTACACAGAAAGATGTTATTAGTAAGACGCATAGTGGGTCCATCTGGAAAACAAGTTTGGGGTACCAGCAAAGATACAGATGACACAGGGAAAATACTGGATATCAGGTACATCCTTTTTCTTTTTCTTTTTTAAAATATTTATTCCCTTTTGTTGTCCTTGTTGTCTTATTGTTGTAGTTATTGTTGTTGTTATTGATGTCACTGTTGTTGGATAGGACAGAGAGAAATGGAGAGAGGAGGGGAAGACAGAGAGAGGGAGAGAAAGATAGACACCTGCAGACTTGCTTCACCGCTTGTGAAGCGACTCCTCTGCAGGTGTGGAGCCAGGGACTCAAACCAGTATCCTTATGCCAGCCCCTGCGCTTTGTGCCACCTGTGCTTAACCCACTGTGTTACCGCCCGACTCCCAGCTACATCCATTTTCTTGGGTCAGGCCCAGTATTTTCACTGTTCTATTAATTGAGCCCCTGTGGCATTGAGTCAGGGCATGTCTCTGAAAGCTCACAGCCCGCAAAGTCACTGAGGCCTTGGGCCACAGGGTGGTCAGTGTTAGAAGCTGCTGCCCATGGGCTGCCGTGGTACTTCTGGCCCTGTTAGTGTTTGGTCTCCCATCTCAGAGCTGCTCACTGCTGCTGCCCAGGGGTGCCAGGTGGCTGCCAGAAGTGTTTTATATTTATTTAATTTTTTAAAACATTTATTTACTCCCTTTTGTTGCCATTGTTGTTATTATTGTTGTTGTTATTGTTGTTGTTGTTGGATAGGACAGAGAAATGGAGAGAGGAGGGGAAGACAGATGGGGGAGAGAAAGAGAGATACCTGCAGACCTGCTTCACCGCTTGTGAATCGACTCCCATGCAAGTGGGGAGCTGGGGGTTTGAACCCAGATCCTAACGCCAGTCCTTGAGCTTTGCGCCACATGCGCTTGACCTGCTGCACTACCACCCGACTCCCTATTTAAAATTTTTTATTAGTGATAATATTGGTTTACAAAATCATAAGATAACTCGGCGGGGGGGGGGCAGGCAGTGGTGCACCTGGTTAAGTGCATATGGTACTAAGCGCAAGGACCTGCGGAAAGATTTGGATGAAGCAGGTCTGCAGGTGTCTCTCTGTTTCTTTCCCTATCTCCCCCTCCTTTCTCAATTTCTCTCTGTCCTATCTAATAAAATGGAAAAAATGGCATCCAGGGCAGTGGATTTGTTGTGCTGGCATGAGCCCCAGTGAAAACCCTGGGGTCAAAAACAAACAAACAAACAAAAACAGGAGTACAGGGGGCTGGGCGGCGGTGCAGTGGGTTAAGCACACACAGTGCAAAGTGCAAGGACCTGTGCAATGATCCTGGTTTGAGCCCCCGGCTCCCCACCTGCCATGCCCAGGACAGGCAGACTCCTCAGTGAGTCCCCCTGGCTTCCCCTTGACCTTGGAATGGAGCTCTCTCAGCAAGGATGCTCTCCCATTCCATTTCCCCTTTCACTGCTTCTAAGTGAGGGGATGTGCCCAGCCTTGGTGGGGGAGCAGGAGGCGGCTGGTATGCTGGCTCCTTGCCTGCAGTGCTGACCATGCCTGGTGCGGGGCTGAAACCTCCTGGTCACGCCCCCCACACACCTGCTCCTTGCGACCTTGGCCGCCCCTCCCCACACTAGCTCAGGTGCCTGTTGTGTGGTGTCAGTCATTTTGCTTTTGCCCCCTGGGAGGGCTGTAGGGTGGGAGGGGACGCCAGCTCAGGCTGGTGGGGGCAGTCCTCCAGAGCAGGCCCTCGCAGGGAGCTGCCTGGTCCCCTGGAATGGTCCTGAACCCGGTGTGCTCAGGCCCGCTCCCTTGTCCCCAGGGCCCAGGTGGGAGCTGGGTGCCTCCCTCCCTCCCTGAGTCCTCCTTCCTTCCTTCGTCCTCTCCACCAATGGGCACCTGCCCCGCCCGGCCTGGAGGAGGGCCGTCGCCATGGCAGCCTCCGCCTGCTCCCTCCCGCTTCCTCCCCCTGCTCACTGCCGGAGCTCTGGGTCCTCCCGCTGGCGGGAGCAGGCCGGCCGGGCTGGGTCCCGGGGTGCCCGGGCGGGGGCCTTGGGATGGCATATGACCTTGGCCACAGTGACAGTCCCTGAGGAGTGGGCAACCTGGAGCAGGTGAGCCTTGTCTAATCTGCCTTCCCCTGCCAGGGCTCTGCAGGGTCTTTCAGGCAGTGCGGCCAACCGGTGCATGTCTCTCATGATTCCCAGGGGAGGGATGGCAGCAGGGGGCCCAGGCTGTGTGGCCTGGCGGGGACCTTGTGGGGACAGTGGGCGGGGTGCGGTGGGGCGGGTGGCCTTTGTGTCGGCTGGCGGCGGGTGGCCTGGGCAGCTGGTGGCCGCCTGCGCTGAGGGCTGGAACCATGGCCACAAGGGCCCCTGTGTCCATTGTGAGGCCAAGTTCAACCCCACAGCCCCCGCAGAGCCACAGGTTGCCCCCCTTGCCCTCCCCACTGACTATAGGACTGGGAGGGCCCTGCCCCACCCTGGGGTGCCCACCCTGCCCAGCCTAACCCTCCCTTGTCCTCCCCTGTCCTTCCCTCTCCTGCCCTCCCCTGCTCAGCTCTCCCCCGCTCTGCTCTCCTCAGTCCTGTCCTGCCCTCCCCTGCCCTTCTCTCCCCTGCCCTGCCCTGCCCAGCTCTACCCTCCTCCGCCCTGCCCTTCTCAGTTCTGCCTTGCCCTCCTCTCCTTTACCCGGCCCACATCAGTCCTGCCCTGCCCAGCTCTGCCCTCCTCAGTCCTGCCTTCCCCTCCCCGTGGCCCTGAGGAGGGGACAGGAACCTTCCCTCAAGGACTCACCACATGTGGCCACCCTCCTGTGGTCCTGCCCCTCCCCCTGACCTGGCCTTCTTATGGGAGAGCAGAAGTCTCTGCACGTGTTGCTGGGTGCTGGGTGCTGGGTTCTGGGTGCTGGGACTAGCCCTCCTGCCATGAGCACCCTTTCCTTCCCAGCCCTCCTCCACCACCAGCCCCCCAGCAGTCCTGGAAGTGGGGGTGGATAAAGCCATATGCTGGGCAGCTGTGTTGCCGCCTGACCCCAAGGCCTGGACACCTGTGGGCAGCAACAGGTCTTGTGGAGGGGGGGTTCCTGACCAACCCCTTGTGAATGTCCGAGTCCCACGTGTCCCTGCCCCGTGCTCGATGTCACCAGAGCTAGGAGCACACTGAGCATTCTGTGCAGGCTGCCATGGTGCTCCCAGCAAGCTGAGCTCCATCCTTTCCCTTCTCCTCCTCCCCCCTCCTTCTTCCCTCTTCTTCCACCTTTCCCTCTTCTCCTCCTCCCCTTCCACCTTGCCCATACCCTCTCCCCCTTCTATTCCCCGTCCTCTTTTCCTTCTCCTCCTCCTCTTCCCTCCCTCTTTCCCTCCCTCCTCCACACAGGGGAACTGGCTCACCCTGGGGTGCGCCATCCTGGGAGTGCTGGGCCTAGATGTACTGTACTCAGGGTGCTCCCTGAGGCTGACACAAGCAGAGGCCCCCCATCTGCTGCCCTCCATGACTTCCCCAATTGGACAGAGGGGAGGGCCTCACAGCAAGGTCTGTGCTCCACCGGTTGAACTACCACACTTACAGTGCCTTTCTGAGACACCACAGCCCTGCCCACCATCCAGGACTCAGGACCTGAGTGCAGGCTCAGAAACTGGGTGCTGTCTTAGGATTTGGGTGCTGGCTTAGGAGTTTGGTGCTGGCTTAGGAGTTTGGTGCTGGCTTAGGAGTTGGGTGCTGCTTCAGGAACTGGGTGCTGCCTTGGGGATCTAGGTGCTGCCTTGGGGATCTGGGTGCTGGCCCAGGAGCTGGGTGCTGTCTGTGCAGAGAGGAGAAAGACAGAGCAGGCGCTGCTGTAGTGGTGCCTGTTTTCTGAGCTGTCCTTAGAGGGTTTGGGACACAGAGGCCCTGACAGGCGTGGTGGGGGCATGGAGAGAGAGTGCCCTCCAGGTCAGCTGGGTCCGTTTCCTTAGAGCCTCGGGGGAGTCCTTTTCTGGAAGCTGTGCTGCTATTTCAAGTCTGGGACAAATAACAATTCCATTGCTGTGGACACTTCGGGAAAGGAGATATTTCCCCTGACCTCCTCAAAAGCAGGGCCTGAGAGTGGGAACAGAACGCAGCTGGCCAGGGTAGGCAACCTGGGAGGAGCCAGCATGCCTGGTGAATCCAGGGCAGGGCTTCCGTGTGAGGCCCTGGGCTCAAGGCCCGTGGCCACCTGGGAGCACCACAAACAACCCTGGGGAAGCTCTGTGCATGATGGGGCAGTGTTGGGCATCTTTCCTCCTCTAAGCACCTAGAAAAAGACATTTGGTTCTGAGACTGCCCTGTAGGAAAGCGAATATTCGAGGTCTACATGATTAAAAAAAGAAAACAGTTTTCTGCATAGCACAAGGGTTCTGCACAGAGCCTCTCCTGCCTGAGACTCTGAGGCCTGAGGTTCCATCCCCAGCACCACCATTAGGGCTCAGTAAGGCTCTGGGGAACACAGGTAAACAGGCCTTAACTGTTGACAGCTCTGCCTATATACCACACACGGACATTCCTTAAACACTGTCAGGGGCTCAGTGAGATAGCTCAGGGAATGGTGTGCTATGTGCTGTGTGTGTACCCCAGGGTCCAGGCTGGTCCCCACTCCCCATGCTGGAGGTGGCTTTGGTGCTATAGATTTTCTTTCTCCTCTCTCTCTCTCTCTCTCTCTCTCTCTCTGTCTCTCTGCCTTTCAGCCTCTATCTTTAAAATACAAAAGAAAGAATTATAAAGCTGAGGGGGCTAGGCTGGGGCACACCTGGTTGAGTGCACCTGTTACCATGCACAAGGACTGGGGTCTGAGGCCCCACTCCCCCCCTTCAGGGGGAGTGTTCAATTTATCTCTGTCCTGTCCAATTAAATGTAGTTAAACAATCTAAACAAACAAAGAACTAGCTAACTGGGGACAGAGGCGGGCTGGAAACTTTGGCTCTCCTTCCAGCCTCTTGCCTTGAATGTGGAAGCCAAGGTCTGTGTTCTCTCTCTGTCTTTCTCTGGTAGCACGGGGCCCTCGTGCACATGCTATGTCACCCCCCAGCCACCTATTTTTCACTCTTTTCCACTTCAGACAAAGATAGGGGGAGACACACAGAGAGGGAGAGACATGAGGCCCCTCTGGAACTTCCTCTGCTGCCTTGGTGCCTCTCATGTATTGCTGGGGCTTAGACTTGGGCTATGTGCACAGTAAAGCACAGGCCCTGCCCAATGAGCTGCTCTCAGCTCCCACAAGCTTTTCAACCTCCTGTTTTTTAAAAATTATTGTTATCATTATGGTCGAGGGGGAGGGAGCTGACCAGGGGCTGGGTGTCACCGCCTGAGGGCCTGCACGCCAAGTGACAGGTGTGTTCCCCAGCAGGTGTGGGGCTGAGGGGCCAGTGCTTGTGGCCAGCCCTGGGTGTGTTGGGGTGGGCGGGGCGGGTGGGCGGCAGCTGTGTGAGGCCAGGGTGCTGCACACTCTAGCTCTCCGCCACGTGCGGTCCCCATCCAGCCTACGCTCCTCCCAGCGTTCCCTCACCTGTTGCCCCTCCAGCAACCTTGCAGGGCTGCACGCCTCCTCCTTGGTGCTGTCTGTGGTGTTTCACATGGTCCCGGGCTTGAACCCTGGGCCCTGCATGTAGGAGTTCCATACTTGGCCCTAGGCAAGTTTACTAACCTTGCCTGATCATTGCCTCCCCCCAGTTTGAGAGCCCCAGCAGCAAACCCCCCCCCCCCGCCACCTGCTTCCCAGTCCTGGCTGCTGGGACTGTGTTCTGGGGTCCCCAGGCAGAGAGCAGAGACACCCTGGGGCTGGGATGCAGGAAGCTGTGTCTGTGCAGCTGGCAGATCTGTGTTCACAGGAGCTGGGGGCCCGGGCACCATGGCGCTGGCCTTTATACAGTGACCACCTTGACACAGTCACTCAGAGCCCACTGCACAGGGGACTGTTTCTGTGTGTACAGAGAGTGTACCTTGTCTGGTTGGTCAGCAGATTATTTTTTTTATTTATTGAGGGGACTAATGATTTGCAGTTGACAATAAAATACAGTAGTTTGTACATGTGTAACATTTCCCTGTTTTCCATATAAGAATTCAACCCCCTTTAGGTCTTCCTCTGCCACCATATTCCAGGGCCTGAACCCTTACCCCCACCCCAGAGACTTTTACTTAGGTGCAACACAACTCCAGTCCAAGTTCTGCTTTTAATTTTCTTATTTTTCAACTTCTTGTTTTCATTAGTGATTTAATAATGATCAACAAGATTGTGGGATAAGAGGGGTACAATTCCACACAATTCTCAGCACCAGAGTTCTGTATCCCATCCCCTCTATTGGAAGTTTCCCTATTTATCCCTCTGGGAGCATGGACCAAAATTCTCTATGGGGAGCAGAAGGTGAGAGGTCTGGCTTCTGTAATTAGGAGGAGCAGATTCTAAGGCCACAGACCAAAGCCACTTGGGTGGCAGCAGAAGAAAGCCCTGTGTGTGCTGGGAGGAAGGGATGGTGGCCACCAACCATGTTATTCTTTGACTAAGACGTTAACCCTTGCTTCTTTCTTTAAAAGTGAACCCTTGCTAGCCTCAGTAGAGAGTAGACTTGGGTGGGGGGGGCAGGGGTGTCACCACGGGGCTTCACAGCACAGGCGTGCCAGCCTCCTGACCTTGGAGGGTTGCTCTGCATAGGGTCAGGGCTGGGGTTACTCTCCTCTTCCACCTTGGTCCTACCCTCCCAGAATAGGCCTGTCTGAGTGCTGCAGCCATGCCTCTTCTCCTGGGAAGGCCTCTGGGTTGCACTGGCACTAACACTGAGCAGGAAGCCTGCAGGACCAGTCTCAGGGGCGCCCCGTCCTCACGGCCAGCCTAGTGGCCACCTGGCCACCTGGCTGCTGACCCGCCGGAGCAGACCTGTGGGAAGAGGTCATGCTGGGCTTCTGTTACCCCTAGGGTCCTTTGCATCCCTTCTGGGGAGGGACCCTCCCTAGGACGCATGACTCCCACAGCCCAGAGCCAGCACCCCGCTTTCCCCTGAGCCCCCCCCAGCTGGTGGCCTGACCCCCAAGGCCCGGAGGTGGTCTGGTGGCCTCAGCTGGCTGGCTTCACGTCTGAACCTTGTGCTGCTGCCGCCCTCATCTGCACAGTCTTGCCAGCAGCTTCTTCCAGAAGCTGGGAGCCTAGTCGGCAGGGAGCCCAGTCAACAAAGAGAGGCGGGTGCCAGTGTTTCCCCTGGATGTTGAGGGTTTGTGTGCAAGTGCCCTTAGATGTCTGGAGATTTGGGGGTTGGCACTGTGAATCCACCACTCTCTGTGCCATGTTGCCCTTCCTTCCTTCCTTCCTTCCTTCCTT
Organism: Erinaceus europaeus; assembly: GCF_950295315.1. Lineage (NCBI taxonomy): Eukaryota > Metazoa > Chordata > Mammalia > Eulipotyphla > Erinaceidae > Erinaceus > Erinaceus europaeus. Next base: position 66,784,717 of record NC_080168.1, read on the forward strand.
CCTTCCTTCCTTCCTTCCTTCCTTCCTTCTTATTTTATTGGATAGGACAGAGAAATTGAGAGGGGAGGAGGAGAGAGACACCTGGAGCCCTGCTCCACCACTTGTGAAGCTTCCCCCTTGTGGTGGGGAGTGGGGGCTGGAAATGGGTCCTTATGCATGGTGGCACGGTGATATGTGCACTTAACCAGGTGTGCCACCGCCTGCCCCCCGCCTAACTTTTATTGTATGTGTTTGAGAGAGCTGAGGTATGGCAACCCCACTCCACCAGCTGTGAGGCTTCCCGGGTGCCGTCCACAGTGCTCCTGTGCGGTGCAGGAGGCTGAATACACGGCCTCACTCACAGCAAGGTCATCCGAGGTCACAAGCACCGAGGCAAGAGGTCAGGGAACTCAGTGGATTTGACTGTTTGACTGTGCAAGGGAGGGTCTGTACAGGAGAGCCCAGCCTTCAAAGTGAAGGAGGTGGTCAAGACATTCTGGCACATCCTTGAGCAAAGCCAAGCAAATGGCACAGAAGGGAGCCTGTACCAGGGAGACTTCACTCACAGGGGTACATGGAAAAGTAAGCGAGGTGGGCAGGGAAGATAGCATAATGGCTATGCAAACAGACTCATGCCTGAGGCTCCAAAGTCCCAGGTTCAATCCCCCTCACCACCATAAGCCAGAGCTGAGCAGTGCTCTGGTGTTTCTCTGTGTGTGTCTCTCTCTCTGCATCTCTCTCAAAATAAAATAAATAAAATATTTAAAAAAAGAAAAGTTAAGTGAGGAAAGGCAGGCGAAGATAGGCATCCAGAGGGGGGCGCAGCTGGTTGAGTGCACAGTACAGTGCACAGGGACTCGGGTTCAAGCCCCTGGTCCCCACCTGCAGGGGGAAGCTTCATGATCAGTGAAGCAAGGCTGCAGGTGTCTTTCTGCCTCTTTCCCTCTCTATCTCCCCCTCCACTTCAATTTCTTTCTGTCTTTATCCAGTGTTAAGTAAACAAAATTAAAACAAACCAAAAAAAAAAAAAAAAGCTAAGGGAGGCTGGGCAGTAGTGCACCTGGTTAAGTGCACATAGTACTAAGCACAAAAACCCACACAAAGATCCCATTTCAAGCCCCTGGCTCTCCACCTGCAGGGGGGTTGCTTTGCAATCAGTGAAGCAGGTCTGTAGGTGTCTATCTTTCCGTCTCTCTCTGTATCTATCTATCTATCTATCTATCTATCTATCTAATCTCCCCTCTTCTCTTAATTTCTCTCTGTCCTGTCCAATAAAAGGGAAAAATGGCCTCCGGCAGCAGTAGATTTGTAGTGCCGGCACTGAGCCCCAGCAATAACCCTGGAGGAAAAAAAAAGCTAAGACTTCTGGTATCCGCCTGCAGAACCAAGTTACAAGGGGGCTGGGGGTGGGGGGCTGCCAGGGTGGAGAGGGGCCCAGGGGCTTTGGGTAGAGGAATACTGGTGCCATAGTGGGGGTAGGAGGGGTAGGCATTGAGAGGTGGGAACTCTGAGCCCTCGATCCCCAGGCTCGCCTAGTCATGCCTGCCAAGGTCACCCCTGGAACAAGTGAGATTTGTGAATGAGAATAAGGCAGAGTGCTGCGTCAGGGCTGCTGGCTCCACTGGGTCAGTTGGCATGGGGCCACCCTAATAGAACACTTCCCGGGAAGTGGGGGCTACAGTCTGCGTCTCCACCCTCCACATGTTGTCCAGGACTGTCTGCTGTGCAGATGTGCAGGGCTTGGTTGGAAAGCCCAAGAACTGTTCCTCCCAGGCCTCCCACACATACCCCCCACTGCCCTGGTGGTGGAGGGGGGCAGAGAGGGAAGCAAGCTGATGCCCAGGCCACCTGGGGGACCCCCCAGCCCACTGTCACTGCTGCTCTGAGCTCCAGAAACAGCCCCTTCTTGGCGGTGTTTTTTTTGTTTCCCTGAGTTCCCATGCTTCTGGTGGTGACTGGGGACTCTTGCAGTTTCATAATCACAGTGTTTATTTTTGTAAAAAAAAAAAAATAGAGGAAGGGAGAGAGGATGAGGGAAGAAAATGGGTAGAGGAGAGACCCCTAGCACGAACCCACCATCCTCTGTGTGCTGGGGCAAGAACCCTGGATACAGTAGGGTACATGCATCACCCCAACCACCTTGAGGCCCTGGAAACTGATTTTCTTTTGTCATATTTTTCTTCTTCTTTTGCCTCCAGGGTTATCACTGGGGCTCGGTGCCTGCACTAAGAATCCACTGCTCCTGGAGGCTAATTTTTCTCCCCTTTTGTTGCCCTTGTTTTTTGGGGTTTTTTTTTTGTTTGTTTTTAAGGTTTTTAAAAATGTTTATTCCCTTTTGTTGCCCTTGTTGTAGTTATTATTGTTGTTGTTGGTGGTGTCGTTGTTGTTGGATAGGATAGATAGAAATGGAGAGAGGAGAGGAAGACAGAGAGGGGAAGAGAAAGAGAGATACCTGCAGACCTGCTTCACTGCTTGTGAAGTGACTCCCCTGCAGGTGGGGAGCTGGGGGCTCGAACCGAGATTCTTATGCTGGTCCTTGTGCTTTGCGCCATGTACACTTAACTCGCTGTGCTACCGCCTGACTCCCTATTTTTTTAATCGTTGTTGTGGTTATTATTATTGTTATTGATTTTGTTGTTGAATAGGGCAGAGAGAAATGGAGAAAGGAGGGGAAGACAGAGGGGGAGAGAAAGATAGACATCTGCAGACCTGCTTCACTGCTTGTGAAGCGACTCCCCTGCAAGTGGGGAGCCAGGGGGCTCGAACTGGGATCTTTACACCAGTCCTTGCGCTTTGCACCATGTGCACTTAACCCACTGTGCCACCATCCGACCCGTCTTTTGTCATTTTTAACATGTTTTATTCATTTTCATTTTATAGAGACAGAGAGAAATTGAGAGAGGAGGGAGAGGGAGAGAGGGAGAGAGACAGAGAGACACGTTGCAGACCTGCTTCATCACTTGTGAAGCTTCCCCCTGCAGGCAGGGAGTGGGGGCTCAAACTCAGATCCTTGCTTGTGGTAATGTGAGAGCTCAACCAGGTGTGCCACTACCCAGCCCTGAAAAGTGATTTTATTATTTTAATTAAAAAAAAAATTTTATATGTTTATTTTCCCTTTTGTTGCCCATGTTTTTTTTAATCATTATTGTGATTATTACTGTTGTTGTTAGTGATGTTGTCATTGTTGGATAGGACAGAAAGAAATGGAGAGAGGAGGGCAAGACAGAGGAGGAGAGAAAGATAGACACCTGCAGACCTGATTCACCGTCTGTGAAGTCGTCCCCTGCCAGTGGGGAGCCGGGGGCTCGAACCGGGATTCTTACATGGGTACTTGCACTTCTCGCCATGTGCGCTTAACCCGCTGTGCTACCACCCGAGTCCCTATCATTTAATTTTTTTTTATTGAATAGTGACAGCGTAATTGAGAGGGGCAGGGGAGAGAGAGACACCTGCTTCACTGCTCTTGAAGTATACCCCCTGCAGGTGGCGAGCAGGGGCTCAAACTTGGTCCTTGTGAATGCTAATGTGTGTACCCCCACCTGGCCCTGGAACGGGTTTTAACCAGCCCCCTAGGAGGAGTGTCTGGCTGAGGACTGAGCCTCCCTGCTCCGAGCGCCTGGTGCTCTTGTGCCAGTGCCTGGGCCCGGCCCTGCACCACCACCTCCAGCAAAGCTACATCCGAGAGGTGTCTGTCTGTGCCCGGGGCCCTGGGTTTGAGCCAGACCCCAGCACACAGGGGGAAGGAACTTCAGTTGCTGTGGTGTCTCTCTGTTTGACTAACTCAGCTGGCAGGGAGGTGTGAAGCCCCACTGGGGACAAAAAACACAAACAAGTAAGCAGGATGCAGACCCCGCCCGGCACAGTGGACACACTGCCCAGCTCAGGGCTAGCTGGGGTTCTCCAGGCTGTGTTTTGTTGCGGAACAGACTGGTACAGCTTCCTGATCAGGCGACTGCGGTGATATGGCCCCCGAGGGGCTGTGTGAGGTGTTTTCCCTCTGAGGGACTGGGGCTGCCTTCCCCATCTGCTCTCAGCTGCTGCTCAGCTTCTCTGCCCTGAGCACCTCAGACTTTCTGGGGCGGGGGGCTGGGGAACAGAGCCCTGAAAAGGAAAAGCAGGGTGTGTGCACATGGGGTTGAGGATGCACTTTTTTCACTAAGGCTTTATTATCATTATTATTATTTTACTGCCATCAGGGTTATCACCAGGGCTTGGTGCTGACACTAAGAACCCACCACTCCAGGAGGCCATTTCTCTATCTTTTTATTTGATAGGACAGAGAGAAATTGAGAGGGGAGGGGAAGATAGACAGACACCTACAGACCTGCTCCACTGCTTGTGAAGGGCCCCCCTGTGGGTGGGGAGCGGGGGCTTGAACCTGGGTCCTTATGCATGGTGATATGTGCGTTCAACTAGATGCACCACGGCCAGACCCCCCCCCCCCAATTAGGCTGTCTTTCTTCCTTCTTTCTTTCTTTCCTTCCTTTCTTCCCTTCTTTCTTTTATTGGGGGTGGGGTTTAATTGTTTACACTAAATAGAGTTGTTGTCTTGGTCCTTGTGTAAAGTTTCTCAGTTTTCTGCAAAATACTCTCACCCCCAGCCTAGGTCCTTCTCCACCATCACAAGGACCTGAAAGCCCCCCATCCACCCTCCCAAGTCCTTTACTTTGGTGCAATACCCAGGCTTTTTAATTTTTAAACTTTTCATTAGTGAAAATAATGATTAACAAGATTGTAAGATAACAGGGGTACAATTCCACACAGTTCCGTGTCCCATCCCCTCCACTGGAAGCTTCCCTATTTTATATCCCTCTGGGAGTATGGGCCCAGGATCTTTGTGGGGTGCAGAAGGTGGGAGTTCTGGTGTCTGTAATTGCTTCTCTACTGGACATAGGCAGTGGAGCATTGGCCTAAGCTTTCTCTTTCTTTCTTCCTTTTTTTTTCTTCCAGGGTTGTCACTGGGTCTCAGTGCCTGCACTATGAGTCCGCTGCTCCTGAAGGCCATTTTTTTTCATGTTGTCCTTGTTGTTGTTATTGTTGCCATTGCCATTGCTGCTGTTGTTGGATAGGACAGAAAGAAATTGAGAAAGGATGGGAAGACAGAGAGAGAGAGACACCTGCAGACCTGCTGATTTATCACGTGCTGGTGAGAGAGCAGGAGAGCAGAGAGAGGAGTCAGAGCACTGCTCAGCCCCAGCAGAGGGATGGTAGGGCAGGGGTGTAGGGTGTGCAATTCAGCGGGTGCTCCAGGCCAGCTCTAGGAGGTGGACATGGCACTCACACCAAGGCTCCACCAGCGCCACTACTGCTCTCTGCCATGTCAGCTGAGCTATGGGGTCACCTTGTTGCCAAGGCCGCCATCACAGGGGCTGGGCGCTGCTCAGAGCAGCTGGCACAGGCCTCCCGGAAGCACCTGACCAGCCCAGCCGTCCTTGGTGCTGGCAGCTGCTCTGAGCCTCCTGGGCGGGCAGAGTGTGTGTAAGGGGGACACAAATGATAAGGGCACAGGGTGGGGTGGCGGTGAAGGCGCAGTCAGCACCATATGTTTATTTTAATCTCAGGAGGGCTGTCTCTCTTGTGCACACACACATTTATATCCCCTAAGTGTGCGAGCCTACCCACTCACCACAGCCCGGCACCCCTGTCCCTCTTCCTCCCCCAAACCACCGAGCCCTGGGGTGGTCTCCCTGGGGTGGCTTCTGCAAGTCCGCTGCAGTTATTTTTATTTCCCAGTGCTTGCACCCCACTTAGCTTGCTCGATAACCAGCTGGAAGAGAAGGGGATGCATTTGTGTCCTACCAGCAGGAAAGTTGGCTGTTCTATCAGATAAGGTTTTAAAAGAGAAAGAAAAAAAATTTTAAAGCTTTATCCTTTTAAAGATTTTTTAGACTTTTTTTTTAATTTGATAGGACAGAGAAAAATTGAGAGGGTCAGGGAGATAGAGAGGGTACGAGAGATACAGAGACACCAGCAGTCCTGTTTCACAGCTCATAAAGTTCCCCCCCCTGCAGGTGGGGAGCGGGGTCTTGAACCTGGGTCCTTGCACATGGGAATGTGTGCACTCTACCAGGTGCACCACCACCACCCAGGCCCCCAAAAAACTTTTAAATGAGACTGGCAGTGGTGCACCCAGTTGAATGTACATACTACCATGCACAAGGACCCAGGTTCAAGCCCCCATCCCTGCCTGCAAGGAGGGAAGCTTCATGAGTGGTGAAGCAGGTCTATAGGTGTCTTTCTGTCTCTCTCCCTCTGTCTGTCCCCTCCCTCTCAATTTCTCTCTGTCTTGTCAAAATAAATAAAACTAAAAAAAGAAATCTTAGAGGAGACGTGGGCTGGGTTCAGAAGCTCATCTTAGTTTTTTTTTATTTATTTAATCTTTATTTATTTTGAATAGAGACAGAAATTGTGAGGGAAGGGGGAATTAGTGTGGGAGAGAGACAGAGAGACACCTGCAGACCTGCTCCACCACTCATGAAGCTTTCTCCCTGCATGTGGGGACCAGGGGCTTGAGCCCAGATCCTTGCACACTGTATGTGTGTGCTTAGCCAGGTGCACCACCGCCTGGCCTTTCATCTTAGTTTTAATAAGGTCTTTCCAGAGCTTCTGGAGGTGGGGGCCGTGGCCTCTGCAGGGGGGAGTCGTGGAAAGTCCTGTGTGACTGCAGGCTGCTCCTGAGGGTGCCCGGACAGCCTGGCCCTCACCCCTCAGCAGCCCCTTTGCACCCTTTTGCACTCTGGAGGGCTGAGCTCTGCCGCTTAGCTGAGTCTGCCTGCACATTTCCGGGAGACCCGGCTGTTTGAGCAGCTCCAGCCTCATTTTGGGGGGGTCATGAGGAGGCACAGGCCTGCGTGTGGGGCCTGGGGGAGGTGGCTGCAGGAGAACACGGGGGCACCCTGGGCCCTTTGGTCTGGGCAGTTACGGGCACCTCCTAGTATCCTGAGACAGAGGCAAAGACTGGGGGAGGCCAGGGAGGCTGGGGAGGGCTTGACTGGATGAGAGATGGCCTCTCCTCCTGTCCAGCAGCTGTTCCCTGCCCTACCAGGGGCTCTGCATGCCTGTGTGTATGTGTGTATATGTGTGTGTCTTGATGTGCATGTTGGTGTCTACGTGTGTGTGCAGGAGTGTGTTTGAGTCTATGTGCCTGTGTATATGTGAGTGTGTGTGTGTATGCCTGAGTGTGGCTTTGTGTGTATATGTGTTAGTGTGCCTATGTGTGTGTGCCTATGTGCCTGTGTGTGCCTATGTGCCTGTGCCTATGTGTGTGTGTTTGTGCCTCTCTGTGCGTGTGTGCCTGTGTGTATCTGTGCCTGTGTGCCTGTGTATGTCTGTGTGTGTGTGTGTGTGTGTGTGTGTGTGTGTGCCTGGCACCCAGGTAAGGCTTCTCACCCTGAGGGAGGCCCATGCAGACCAGCAGAGCAGGTTCTAGGCTCGGGCTCTGGAACAGCTGGTTCCTCCCTCTTGCAGGCGGGCTGGGTGGCAGGTATCTGCCTGCCCACCGTGATACCCTTGTCCCTGTCCTTGTCCACAGGTGGCAGCACCTGCCCCAGGATCGTGGTGGACCCCCCCTGCTGGAGGCGGAGCGACACCCCTCTGTTGGAACAGAATGTGCCAGAAGGCCAGGCTCAGGGACTAAATGGAAAGCCTCCTGCCAAACACTCAGCTGCCAGAGCAAAGCCAAAAGGTACCCAGTGGTGGGGAGGGGACCTGGCAGAACACAGCCAACCAGGGGAGTGGGCATGGAGGGGGCTCAGGGGACACAGTCTGGAGGGATGCAGGCACGGAGGGGGCCTAGGAGACAAGGCTGGGGAGGGGTGCGGGCATGGCAAGCAGTGGGTGGGAGCTAGTGCTGCCTTGCTCTGGGTGCGGCAGCCTGGCATGGTTTCTGGCATGGCAGTGGCTTTCTGCCTGGGAGCAGCCAGGTGAGCTGGGTTTGTCTGGGATGGACATGTGAGGCGGCTGAGGGCTCCTGGGACAGAGCAGTGAGAAGGCAGCGCACAGCTGACCAGCTGAGCCACCCACATGGGGAGCAGGCTCTGGAGGCGGAAGTTGTGGATTCTGTTCTGTGCCCTTTCTAGTTTTGTTTGTTTTTTTCTGTTTATTTTTCATTAAACAGAGCCCTGCTCAGCTCTGGCTGATGGTGGTGTTGGGGATGGAACTTGGGACCTCAGAGCCTCGGTAGGAAAGAATTTTGCAGAGCTATTATGCTGTCTCCCTGCCATTATTATTATTATTATTATTATTATTACTATTATTATTTTCCCCAGAGCCCTGCTCAGCTCTCTGGCTGATGGAAGTGCTGAGAAATGAACCTGGGACTTCAGAGCCTCAGGCAAGAGAGTCTTTTGCAGAACCACTATGCTGTCTCTCCAGCCCCCTGTCCTTTCACAGATATCTTTCTAGTCAGTGGGTATTAACTTTGAGCAGCACAGAATTAACATCCTGACAGTGGAGAGCCTTTTGAGCCTAATGTGCAGTGCTCTACCTTGATGGACCTTCATTGAAGCTAATAGTTCTGGGCTAGGGAGACATTCCTGCCTGAGGCTCCAAGGCCCCAGGTTAGTCCCCAGCACCACCATCAGCCAGAGCTAAGCAGGACTCTGGTCTCAGCCTCTCTCTCTCTCTCTCTCTCTCTCCCTTTCCTATATCTCTCATTAAAATAAGACAAATAGGATAGGGCTGGGAGACAGCACAGGGGTTCTGCAAAAAGATTCTCCTGCCTGAGGCTCTGAGGCCACAGGTTCAATCCCCAGCACCACTATCAGCCAGATAATAGTAATAATGATGATACTAATTATAACAATACAGTACTGAGCATCTTCAGAATTGTGCTTTGGGGGGGAAAGGGTTTTGTTGTTGTTGTTGTCTTCAGGGTTTACGTAGTCTGGGTTGACTTTTTCAGGCAGAGACTGAGAAGACAGGGGTGAGAGTTGGGGGTTGGCAGAGGTTGTGAGGGAGGCACCAGCACTGAAGCACTCTAATGCCGTGGGGCCAGGCTTGAACCTGGATCACCCACATGGCAAAGCAAGTGTACCATCCAAGTGAGCTACTTGCCACTGATGACGACCGTTTCTGTGTGTCTCATTTTGTACTTACTGTAGTCTCTTTCCCACCCCTGGAAGCAAAGTCTGTGATGGAGGCAGGAGAACGTATTATAAAAGCATCAGCATCTTTCTTTCTTTCTTTCTTTCTTTTTTTCTTTCTTTCTTTCTGCTCTGGCTTATGATGGTACAGGGGATTGAACCTAGGACTTCAGAGCCTCAGGCATGAGAGTCCCTTTGCATTATGCTATCTACCCCTGCCCTCCTTTTTTCTTTATTTAGGTTTGTATTTGCCTCCGGGGTTATCGCTGAGGTTTAGTGTCAAAATTACAAGTCCAATGCTCCTGGCAGCCATTTATTTTTTTTATTTTTTTTACCATTTTATTAGCCAGGACAGAGAGAAAATGCTAGAGTAGGGGGAGACAGAGAAGGAGGAAGGAGAGAGAGAGACAGACACCTGCAGATCTGCTTCACTGGTTGTGATGTGTCCCCCCTTCAGGTGGGGAGCCAAGGGCTGAACCTGGGTCCTTGTGGTTAGTACTATGTGTGCTTAACCGAGTGCACCACCACCGGCCCCTCAGTGCTGCTCTCTAAAGTCCTGATGTGTTGTTGCTCTCTGGAAGAGATCTTTGAAGGGACCTGGATGGAATCTTCCAGGTCAGAGGCCTTTGGTCTCACTGCTGGCTGCACAGGTTGGGGTGGGAAGCAAACCCAAACTTTTGGTTACTGTGGAGAGTGCCCCCTCTTCAGCCTGTCATTTCTCCTTGGGACATGGCTATCCAATAACATGACATGACAGAAACAGAAGTAGCCCTGGTCAGACCTTCATTCCTTTTACTCGCAAAACACAGAACTCTGTCTTGCCCCTTCTCTCTGAGCTGACCAAGCCAGGTCTGAGGTAAGAATATCAAGTCTGAATATAATTCGATTTTATGACATTATTCAATTTAAAGCAAGACTCTCATTAATTAAAAAGCCCCCTTTTACAATATTTATTTATTTATTTATTTATTATTGGGTAGAGACTGAGAAATTGAGAAGGGAGGGGGACATAGACAGGGAGAGAGAACAGGTCTGCAGGTGTCTATCTATCTGTCTATCTTTTTTTTTTTTTTTTTCCTCCAGGGTTATTGCTGGGTCTCAGTGCCTGCACTACGAATCCATGGCTCCTGGCAGACATTTTTTCCATTTTGTTGCCCTTGTTGTTATTATTGTTGCCATTGCTGTTGTTGTTGGATAGGACTGAGAGAAATGGAGAGAGGAGGGGGAGACAGAGAAGGGGAGAGAAAGATAGACACCTGTAGAAAGATAGACCTGCTTCACCACCTGTGAAGCTACCCCCCTGCAGGTGGGGAGCTGGGGGCTTGAACCAGGATCCTTACTCAGGTCCTTGTGCTTCACACCATCTGCACTTAAATTACTGTGCTATCACCCAGCCCCCAAAGAATTCATTTATTTATTCATGAGAAAGATAAGCAGAGAGAGAAAGAACCAGACATCACTCTGGTGCATGTGCTGCCAGGGATTGAACTCGAGACCTCATGGTTGAGAATCCAATGCTTTATCCACTGCACCACCTCCTGGACCACTCTATGTTTCTATCCCTCTCTATTTCCTTTCTCCTTTCAATTTCTTTCTGTTTTATAAAAAAAAAAAAAAAAAAAAAAAGCCACCAAGAGCCATGGATTTGTAGTGCTGTCACCAAGGCCCAGCAGTAACCCTGGAGACAAAATAAATAAATAATAAAAAGAAATGGAGAGAGAGAGAGAGACCTGCAGACCTGCTTCACCCCTTGTGAAGCTTTACCTCTCAAAATTGTGTTGTTGTTTCTTCCAAAAGAAGGGGGTACAGGCAGTGGCACACTGTAATATGATTGCTTAACCAGGTGCACCACTGCCTGTTCCCCCTTCTTTTGGGAGAAACAACACAATTTTGAGACCACAGATGACCTTGACGCTGCTGTGCTCTAATTACTTGGGACCTGATATCTTGCTGTTCAAATGCACATTAACTTCCCACTGTGGGAAGCTCAGTGCTTAAAACCACAGGACTTGCATTCCTGAGAGGGGGCATGGGCTCAGTTCCAGTCATTGGCCTGTACTAAGCTGAGTGGTAGGCTTTGGTTTCTCATTAAAATAGCTAAATGCATCTTTAAAAATATATACTGCCACCTCTGACCTCTGACTGGAGACCTGCCACCTCTGACCTTTGACTGGAGACCTGTCATCTCTGTCCACTGGAGAACTGCCACCTCTGACCTCTGACTGGAGACCTGCCACCTCTGACCTTTGACTGGAGACCTGTCACCTCTGTCCACTGGGGACCTGCCACCTCTGACCTCTGACTAGAGGCCTGTCACCTTTGTCCTCAGGAGATCTGTCACCTCTGTCCTCTGCCTGGAGGCCTGTCACCTCCATCCTTGTGGTGATTCTTCTAGAAGGGGAGGCAGCTGAATGCCGTTATTAGTGGTGAAGAGAGAATCATTCTCTAATAAGGTGCCTGCTGCCAACAGGTTGATGTCTGTTTATTGATAGCCAACAAGTCAACCATTTTGGAGAACCAAAATTTGTTAAAGACTGTTTTGTATTCACTAAACTTGTTCCACTTGGATCTTTTGTGACTGAGATCCTTGGAGATGTGACAGAGTTTCCTAGGAGAGAGAGGAAGTGAGAGAGAAAGCAGAGTTCCACTGCAGGTACTGGTGTTACAGTCTCAACTGAGCAGTTCCCCTCATCCAAAACCAATTGTAAGACAGAGGGGAGCTTTTGCAGGTGAGCCCAGCGCCTCCAGCTGTCCCTCTGAGCTCCTCCCTGCCCTGGGAATCCCGTCTGGATTGCTGAAGCAGCCAGGCTCTCCGTGCATGCAGGTGAGGGAGCTGGCAGCTGGGTGGCAGCTGGAGCCCATGGGTTCTGCACACTCTCTGGCCTGGTTGGGGCAGGTCTGGCCACTATTGGAAAGCCACCACATTGTCTGGGTGGTTTGGGAAGGGGTTGGGGTAGGGACCAGATGCTTTCCTTTGCTTCTAGAGTGAGGTGCCCCCTGTGGACAGCCCCCTGTGGACGTGCCCTGAGTGGAGGGTGCCCTGGCATGTGCTAGTCTTTGATCCCGTCCTCAGTGAAATGGCTGCCTGCCACCTGTGTGTTCCCCAGTGCTGGCAGCCAGTCAGCTCCTCTCTCTCTTCTTACATTGCAAAACTCACCTTGCATTACAAAAAAAAAACATTTTATGCATCACCAGGGTGTGAACCAAGGGTCTTGCTCACGTGACACAACCAGGCAGCTCCCTCAAGCCCAACTTTTTTTTTAAACCTTTTTATTAGTGATTTAATGCTGATTTATAAAATTATGAGATAGTAGGGGTATGATACCACACCATTCCCACCACCAGAGTTCTGTGTCCATGTTCCCTCCACTGGAATCTGTCCTGGTCCTCCCAAGGTCACAGATGTGGGCTGACTATTATTTCTATAGATGTATATATATACATCCTTTCTCAGTCTCATACTACTTCTGAGTGTCCTTTTTTTTTTTTTTCCTCCAGGGTTATTGCTGGGCTCGGTGCCTGTACCATGAATCCACCGCTCCTGGAGGCCATTTTTTTCCCCCTTTTTGTTGCCCTTGTTGTTGTAGCCTCGTTGTGGTTATTATTATTACCATTGTTGATGTTGTTCATTGTTGGATAGGACAGAGAGAAATGGAGAGAGGAGGGGAAGACAGAGAGGGGAGAGAAAGATAGATACCTGCAGACCTGCTTCACCGCCTGTGAAGCGACTCCCCTGCAGGTGGGGAGCCAGGGGCTCGAACCGGGATCCTTACGCCGGCCCTTGCGCTTTGCGCCACGTGCGCTTAACCCACTGAGTCACTGCCCGATCCCCCCCCTTTTTTTTATCTCCTTGACTCCTAGTGGAATTGGAGTTCAGCGCCCTCTGGTCATCTTCCCCTAACATTTTTCCCTCTCTAGGAGTATGGACCAAAATTCTTTTTGGGGTACAGAAGGTGGAAGGTCTGGCTTCTGTAATTGCTTCTTTGCTGAACATGGGCACTGGCAGATGGTTCCATACCCTCAGCCTGTTTCTCTTTCCCTAGTGGGGCAGGCCTCTGGAGAGGTGGGGTTCTAGGACACATTGGTGAGGTAGAGGTAGCCGGCCCAAGGAAGTCAGGATGGAATCATGGTAGCATCTGCAACTTGGTGGCTATAAGACAGTGAGATATAAAGCAGAACAAAATGTTTAGTAAGTAGGAACCAAAAAAGTAGGGATGAGCAGATAAGATTAGGGATTTTAGTGTTTAAAAAAAAGTAGGAAGTCTTTTTTAGGTATGATCCTTGGACCCCATGACTTTGATAGTTTTTGCTTGAGCTTAATAGCTAACATGGAGGTGGAATCTAAATATTGTCTGGAGGGGCTGGGCGGTAGCGCAGCAGGTTAAGTCCACCTGGCGCAAAGAGCAAAGACTGGTATAAGGATCCTGGTTCAAGCTCCCGGCTCCCCCACCTGCAGGGAGATAGTTTCGCAAGCAGTGAAGCAGGTCTGCAGGTGTATATTTCTCTCTCCCTCTGTCTTCCCCTCCTGTCTCCATTTCTCTCTGTCCGATCCAACAACAACAACAATAAACAACAAGGGCAACAAAATGGAAAAAGATGGCCATCAAGAGCAGTGCATTCATAGTCTCAGCACTGAGCCCCAGCAATAAGCCTGGAGGGAAAAAAAGAAAAGAAAAAAGAAGAGCCCAGCAAACAGCTCTGTCAATGCACTTGTCACCCTGACCCCAACAGAGAGAAATCTGTGTGTTCATGTGTGCCCTAAACATCCCCAGGGCTTGGCACCTCCTGCCACTGCTTAACTGTCCTTGAGAGTCTGCTCTGAGCATGTTGGTGGGAAAGTCCTCAGAGCCATGTAACAGCGTAGTGGAGATGGAGAACCTGGGGGACTTGGGCAGCCACTTGTCATTCGTTAGTGACCCCCAGGACTGCTCTGGGAAGGCCCGAGGACAGCCGGGTGTGTCCTGTGTGCACAGCCACTTCCTGCTTCAGACATCCCGCTAGCAATGCCCACATCATCCTTGCTGGCAAAACTGTTTTCTGCTGCAAGATCTTCGGCTCGGGCCTTGGAGGCTTAGTGTGCATTTGTTCCACACAGGAAGTGTCTGCTGAGACCCAGCAAATGCTACATGGGCGTCAGCACCTGCCTCCGCACAGGTGCTGTGTGACAGGCTCCCCCCCACCCCCGGGAGTCTGGGGGAAGCTCTGTCATCCACACATAGAGCCTGGCCTCTCACTCCGGCTGAGAGGGGAGGGGTTGGTGCCTGGGGTCGCCAGACATTTCTACCATGTGAGAGGTGACAGTGGTGCAGGAGCCAGGCCTGGAGCCGGGACCATGCTTCCCAGGGTTTGTAAAGAGGGTATGGGGTGTGGGGGGCACAGGCTGGAGACACCAACTGTGGACACGCAGAGGCTGTAGCCTGCCCCTCTCCCTGCTTAGCCAGGGCTGGACACAAGGCCGGGGCTGTGTGTCAGAACTGGCTCACCAACAGGCTGGCATGTGATTTTTTTTTTTTTTTCTCTTAAAAGAGTGGTTTTTAAAAATTATTTATTGGGGGAGTTGGGCGGTAGCGCAGTAAGTTAAGTGCACGTGGCGCAAAGTGCAAGGACCAGTTAGGATCCTGGTTTGAGCCCCCGGCTCCCCACCTGCAGGGGAGTCGCTTCACAGGTGGTGAAGTAGGTCTGCAGGCATCTCTCTTCCTCTCTATCTCCCCCTTCTCTCTCAATTTCTCTCTGTCTCTATCCAATAACAGACACACAGATAAATAAACAAAATTATTTATTGAACAGAGGTAGAAATTGAGAGGGAGAAGGAGATAGAGAGGAAGAGAGACACCTGCAGCCCTACTTTACCACTTGTGAAGCTTCCCCCCTGCTGGTGGGGAAAGGGGGCTTGAACCTGGGTCCATGGTAGTATGTGCACTTAACTGGGTGTGCCACCACACAGTCACAGGGATATATCATAGGAGTCTCATGAGTAGTGACTATTAAGTAAAAATAATATGCCTGGCTTTCTTCATTATCTATAAGACTTTGGTGTAAAAGAAAAAGCAGCTCCTATCATTCCTCCCCACCCCTTATGGGGATGGTCTACAGGACAGTTGTTGGCACATGGCTACGATGTCTCCTCTCCCTTTGGTAGATGCCTGCAGAACTATTGCCCCCCAGCCTAGATCCTTTTCCACCATCCTACACCAGGACTCCCCACTCTCCATTCTTCTTTCCCAGAATTCTTTGCTTTGGTGCAATATGCCAAACCCAGTCCAAGTTCTGCTTTGTGTTTCCCCTTTTGTTCTTATTTCTCAACTTCTGCCTATGAGTGAGATCATCCCATCTTCATCCTTCTCATCCTGGCTGATCTCAGTTGACATGATACCCTCAAGCTCCATCCCAAAGGAGGTGAAGAGGGTGAATTTGTTGTTCTGGGTCTTCTGCCCAGAATTCTTGACTAAGAGCAGCATGATGTCACCTGGAGACCCAGTTGTCTCTGTGCCCACTATGCACTCATGGCTCCTGGTTCCCCGTGCTCCCTGGTTAGGGCTGAGGGCTAGCTTCTGACACTGGCTTGGGGGAGCTGTTTTGTGCCCCCCAACCCCACCTGTGGGGAGCAGGATCTTCAGTAAGAAGTGTCAGTGGTCTCCTGTCTCCCCTGCTCTGGGTTCCTGAGCTGGCAGCTCCGGGGAGCAGGAGGTGGTGTCACCCCAGGGCGAGAGGCTTGTGCCCAGTTCAGGGCACCCAGTGGGGGGTCTTTATACCACAGTCTGACTCGTCTGCTCCCCGTTTCCTCAAGTGCTAGATGCTGGGGCTCACTGGGCAGGCTACCCACCTTGTGTGTATGACTAAGCACTGAGCCATGCCATCACAGGGAGGTACCAGTGCTGGGGTGTCTCTTGTGTCAGTGAGAAAGTGGCCTGGAGCCATGAGACTGTGTGTGTGTGAGGCGCTGGTACCATTGGATGGATGGATGGAAGGATGGATGGATGGATGGATGGATGGGTAAATGAATGCTGCCTCCTCTTCCTCCTCCTCCTCTTCTTCTTCAATATCTGTTTTTGAGGGGAACAGGCTGGCATGCACCTGGTTGAGTACACAAGTTACCATGCACAAGGACCAGGGTTCGAGCCCCCCCCCCCCAGTACAGCAGGGAATCTTCTTGAAAAGTGAAGCAGTTCTGTAGGTGTCTCTCCTTCTCTCTCCCTATCTCCCCCTCCCCTCTCAACTTCTCTCTGTCCTAGCCAATAAAATGGAAAAGAAAAAAGAAAAGAAAAGGGGGGTGGATGGTGGCACACCTGGTTGAGCTCACATGTTACAATGCTCAAGGACCTGGGTTCGAATCCCCAGCCCCCACCTGCAGGAGGAAAGCTTTGCAAGTGGTGAAGCAGTGTTGCAGGTGTCTCTCTGTCTCTCTCCCTTTCTGTCACTCCATTCACTCTTGATTTCTGTCTGTATCTATCCAATAAGTAAATAAAGATAATACAAAAAAAATTTTTTAAAGCAAGAAAAGAAAGAGGGAAAAACAAATAGAAGAAAAATTGTTTGTAAAAGCACTTGTTTGTGCCCAGTGAGTGCATCTGGGAACGCCTGTCCAGGGGACATTTACTCCTTCTCTGTAACTGCCATGTCGGGAGCCCTGGCACCCCCAGAGCAGCCCTGACCCCAGGCCCCCCTCTGTCCACAGTGCCTCCCAAGCCAGTCCACCTGCAGAGCCAAACCCCACCTGCCTGCAGACCTGCAGCCGCCATGGAGGACATGAGGCCCAGGCCGGCCCCCTGCCCCATGCAGGACAAGCCCAGCAAGGTGTCCGACCTCATCAGCCGCTTCGAAGGAGGCAGGTGAGAGCTAGATACAGAGAGGACAGGGCAGGGCAGGGGGCAGTGAGCCAGGGCTGTGCCCACACAGCCAGAGGGGACAGCTCCTACAGGGCCTGCGTTCAAGTCCCAGCCACCGCATGGAGTGCCTGCACAGGGAGCTTCACAAGCGGGACAGCAGTGTGGCATCGCCTCTCCTCCAGCTGTCTCTGTCTCCCTCTCTGTCTCTGGATCTATCTGGGAAAGAGAGATGCAGCACTGTGCTCCCCGATGCTGGGCCACCTCTGCCTCAGCCAGGCCGTGTTGCCCCGTGTTGCCCCGCCCCACTGGGGACTCTTCCCTAGAGGGTCTCGGGGTTGGTGGGAAGAGGCTCTGCAACCCAGGCTCCCCACTTCCCAGAGCTTTCTGTACAGGCTGCACAGAGCTCAGCCAGCAGAGAGAGAACCTACCAAACATGAAGCCCTTGGGTTGAGCCCCAGCCCCCCAGGGTAGCACCTTGGGTGGTGCTGGGGAAGTTCTGTGGGTGGTGGGGTGGAACTGAGATATCTCTCCTGTCTCTGTGTCTCTCTGGAATGTAGTGAGTGAAGAGTCAGAGAGGCTGCTCAGCATGGCTTTATGCATGCCAAAGGCCCTGGGCCCCCACCCCATCATCACATTAAAGAAAATAAAAAAGTGAGTTATTGGGGCCAGGCAGTGGTGCACCTAGTAGAGCAGACTCACCAGCATACTCAAGGACCTGGGTTCAAGACCCCTGTCCCCAACTATAAGGGAGAAGCTTCAGGAGTGGTACAGCAGGGCTGCAGGTCTCTCTTGCTCTCATTCTCTCTTTCTCCTCTCTCTCTCTCTCTTGCTCACTCGCTCTCTATTTCTTTGCCTCTATGAGAAAAGGAAGAAAGAAAAAAATGGCCACTGGGAATGGTGTGGAGCCCTCCTACAGGCACCAAGCCCCAGGGATAACTTAGGATATTAATTAAAACATATCCCATAAAAGATGGGCTGGGAAGACAGTGGCCCTGCTCGCTAAGTTCTCTGTCCAGCCCTTCACAGGTCTCTGAAGCTGCCGAAAGGGGCAGGGTCCCCTGATCTTGCCTGTGACACTGCAGGGAAGCTGCCACTTGGGGCATGTCTGGGCCAAGCACTCACACCTCCTGCCCACTGTTGTGTCTTCCAGCTCCTTGTCCGGTTTCAGTGATGTGAAGAGAGAGCCTGCCATGCCCACGCATGCCCCCAGGACCCCGGGGAGGCATGGTCCCCCTGGCCTTCAGCCCAGGGCCCCCTGCCAGCCCCAGCCTGTGAATCAGGGGCCTGGAGGTGCCCCTCTGTGCATGGCCAATGGCCTGCCCACCACCCCAGAGGAAGACCTCCCCACTGGCACACCCAGCCCCGGGACTCCCGATCAGACTCCAGAGCCCCCTGCTGGCACGTGTTTGGTGAACGGAGAGCACGGGGAGACAGAGACCCCTGGGGGCACCCAGCAGGGTGACCCAGAGGCTGCAGGCAGCCTGGGGGCCCCAAGGCCTGGCCTCGAGCTGCTCCCTGAGGACGCCAGGGTGGACTCTGAGCTGGGGGGGGCCCTCAAGGCAGGAGTAGAGCTCCCTGCTGAGCAGACGGAGGAGCCGGAAGAGCCAGGACAGATGGACCGGTCAGGACAGACAGACCAACCAGGACAGACGGAGGAGCTGGACCAACCTAGGCAGCTGGAGCAGACAGAAGAGCCAATGTCGGCCCCTGAGCCCAAGGTAAGGGAGAGGGCAAGTTGGGGAGGCCAGCAAGGGCCTGGGCCTCACAGGCACTGTCTTGGGGGCACTGTGGCCACTGAGTGTGGGTCAGCAGTGCTTTGGGCAGTACCCGGGGATGCAAGGGGCGGGGAAGCATTCCTACTTAGCCTGAGATCTCAGGATCTCCCGCTGAGGCTGACACAGAGGAGTGCAGCTCCCCAGAGAGCCAGGGAAGCCCCTGGTTTCCCAGGGCCCGGGCTCTTAGGACAGGGGTCCCCAGCCCCACCATGTTACAGCCGTGTTTCTGGGAAGCAGTGAGCTGGGCACCCACCTCTGTTAGCTGCTATGGGGCTCACCAAGTGCCCCCCCCACACACACACACACACTGGGGGACACACCCTATGTCCTCCGTCCTGTCTCTGCAGTGTTCTGCTACCAGGGGCTCGGGGATGAGTGTCACACAGCCCCACCCCATGGGGTGCTGGAGGTGGGGGCCAGTCATGCCTGCCTTTGAGCAGGCCCTTGGACAGGGGGCGGCCTGCGCAGGGAGCCGCTTGCTGTGCAGGGCTGGAGCTGGACTTTCTCGGGTACCCACCTTGTGGCAGTGGGGACACTGGGTCTCAGGGTGCCCTGGGTTCTGCAGGCTTCTGAGCTGAGGGAAGCAGCCCTGAGAAGATGGATACCCAGGTCCGGCCAGCCTGGTGTCCTTGAGTACTGAGGGGAGGGGGGCACAGCCCTCCTGGTAGCTGCTGGGTCACATCCAGGCAGAGCTGGGAATGAGACCTCATGGTGGAGGGGCGAGGCATCACTGACAGAGTCCCTCAGCTACTTAGCATGGGCTTTATCAGTGCACTATCTGATTTAGCTCTTTTTTTAAAGAAATATTTTTATTTTATGTTTTTTTAAAGAATTTATTTATTCATGAGAAAGATAGGAGAGAGGAAGAACCAGATATCACTCTGGTACATATGCTGCCGGGGATTGAACTCAGGACCTCATGCTTGAGAATTCAATGCTTTATCCACTGAGCCACCTCCTAGATCACTTATTTTATGTTTTAATGAGAGAGAGAGAGATAAAGACAAAGACCAGATCATTTCTCAGCTTTGGCCTGTGGTGGTACAGGAACCTCAGGTATGAGAGTGTCTTTGCAGAACCATTATACTGCCTACCCACTGCCCTGATTTTAATGCTTTTAAAAATGATATTTATGGGGGCCAGCCAGTAGTGCACTGGATTAAACACACGTACGATAAACACACGTACAAAGTGCAAGGACCAATGCAAGGATCTTGGTTCAAGCCCCCAGCTCCTCACTTGCAGGGGTGGGTGGCTTCACAGGCAGTGAAGCAGGTTTGTAGCTATCTGTCTTTCTCTCCTCTATCTTCCCTCCCCTCTCAACTTCTCTCTATCCTATCAAAAAATAAAATTTTAAAAATGGCCTCCAGGATTAGTGGATTCATAGTGCAGGCACTGAGTCCTGGCAATAACCCTGGAGGCACAAAACAAAAACCAAAAAAGTAAAAATAAAAACTATTTTTCAGACAGAGACAGAGAGCAATTGAGAGGGGAAGATAGAGAGGGAAAGAGACAGACAGACACCTGTAGCCCTGCTTTACCACTTGGGAAACTCTCCTGCAGATGAGGAATGGGGGCTCAAACCTAGATCCTTGTGCATGTCAGCAAGTGCACCACCACCTTGCCTCCCTCAGGATAGTCTTTTAAAAGGATTTAAGAAAAAATGATTCATTTATGGGGGCTGGGCAGTAGTGCACCTGGTTAAGCACACAAAGACAAGGACCTGGGTTTGAGCCCCCAGCTCCCCACCTGCAGGGGGTGTGTTTCCAGAGTGGTGAAGCAGGTCTGCAGGTGTCTCTCTTTCTCTCCCTCTCTCCATCTCCCTTTTTCTCTCAATTTCTCACTGTCCTATCAAGTATAATTGGGGGGAAAGATCCATTTATAGGAGAGACCAGCTCTAGCACTGACAGTGCCTGGGCTTGAACCTGGGCCTTCCACTACGCAAGCCCTGTGCTCTGCTGCTGTGCTGTCTCCCTGTCCTGCTGGGGGTGTTCAGAGGCACTGCCTCTTATCCTGCATTCAGCAGAAACCCCAAAGAGCCAACAGGAGAAAATGAGATGATCAGGTGTACTAGGAATGCCCGCCTTGTGGTACACTTGGCACTGATTCTGAGGGAAAGAATCCATAACACACAAAAAGCCAGCAGTTCCTTTCCTTAGAGCTCGTGAATGGATTTTCCCCCCTTTAGTCAAGACCCTGCACATGTGGCCAGCAGAGTTTTAATTTTTCTTTCCTTTTAAGTTCAGATATACAGAGATGGAGAAGGGGAGAGAAAGAGAGAGAGACCACAGCCCTGAGCCACCATCTGTGGAGCTTCCCCTGGTGTCACGTTGGCTCCCATGTGGAGCCAGAGGCCCAAACCAGACCCCTACACGGCTTTAGTGAGCACCCTGATGGGTGTATTGCTGCCCAGCCCCCATTTACTGGTCTTCATGGCACCTCCCAGCAGAGAAAGTTGAAATGAGGAAGTGGGCAGCAGCGGTGAGTCAGCCTGACAGCCTCTCCCGGACACTCTGCAGCCTCTCCACCTCCCCCTCCTCCACCCGCGCCCACGCCTGTGCCCACCGGAGATGGCAGCCACCTAGTAGGCCCTGGGTGACCCCACCCCGTACTGGTCGCCGGGAGGGAATGCTGCCTCCGGGGTGTCTCTACGATCCGGTGAGGAGGGGCGTGGCGGGTGGGGCTGGGGCCACTTCTCCAGTCGGCCACCGCTCTTCGTGGGGCAGGACAGTGCGCCACGGCCCTGTCCCCAGGTCGCGTGCAGGGAGACTGAGCCCTGTGTGCTGGCAGAGATGAGGGAGGTCTCACCGAGAATGAGGCCGGCCGAGGGGTCTGGTTGGCTGGCGCTGTGACCCGGGGCTGCTCACACGAGGGCGCAGGGGTGAGGGGCCGCTTCTCAGGTCCCCTGGGTGTCACTGCGGGGCGGGTGTGGCTGGAGGTGGGTGAGGCTCAGGTGTGAAGGAGTGTTGGGGGGGAAGCCCACCTGGAAGCAGGCAATGGCTCTGCTATGTACTGGGGGAGCTCCGGCCTGGGCTCCACAGCAGGATCCAGAACCCTGCCCCCAGGGAGGAAGAAAGGAGGGAAGAAGAGAAAGGAGGGGGAGAAAGAAAAAGAGAGAGAAAGAGAGGGAGGAAGGAAAGAAGGAAGGGAGGGGAGGGAAGGAAGAAGGAAGGAAAGGAGAGGAGAGGGAAGAAAGGAAGGAAAGAAGGAAAGGGAGGGAAGAAGAGGGAAGGGTGGAAGGCCAGCTGTGGTGCATCTGCTAGAGCACACATATCACCATGCTCAAGGACCCAGGTTCCAGTCCCTGCTCCCCACCTGCAGGGGGGAAGCTGCGTATAGATAGATAGGCTGTGTGTGCGGGCCACAGGGACTCCAATGGCCCCTCCCTCCCAGGCTTGTCACAGCACCTGCCCCACCCCCTCCTAAAGCAAATGTGATGGCCTCGTGCGGAGGGGAAAGGGGAGAACCCCACAGCAGAGACTGATGGGAATGTGGCGCTTTTTTATTTTTAAGTTTTTATTAGTGATTTGATATTGATTAACAAGATTGTAAGATCACAGGGGTACAATTCTGTACAGTTCCCACCACCAGAGTTCCATGTCCCATCCCTTTACTGGAAACTTCCCTATTCTTTATCCCTCTGGGAGGCTGGACCAAAATTCTTTATGAGGTGCAGAAGGTGGGAGGTCTGGCTTCTGTAATTGCTTCTCCACTGGACGTGGGTGTTGGCAGGTGGATCTACACCCCCAGCCTGTTTCTGTCTTTCCTTGTAGGGCAGGGCTCTGGGGGAGATGGGGTACCAGGACGCACTGTTGAGACTGTCTTCCCAGGGAAGTCAGGATGGTGTTATAGTAGTGTCTGCAACTGGGTGGCTGAAAGGTGGTAAGATATAAAGCAGGACAAATGGTTTTATAAGCAGGAACCCAAAGGTAGGAATACAGCAGGTGAAATTAGGTGTCTTCAGGAAGAAGCCAGGAAGTATATTTTAAGTATGGGAACGTGGTGCTTTGTAAGATGTCATCAGTGGTGCTGGAGATAGCTCACACAGTAGAATGCAGGGGTCACCACGTGTCAGGCTGGGCTTGAGCCCCCGCACCACAGGGGAGCACCCTGGGGGCATAAGGGGAAGCTCCAGGCATGGTGGAGCAGGTTATGCTTTGTCTGTCTCTCTCCTGTTCTTTCCCATTCTACACAAAAGATGGGAAAAATCATTTAGAATAGGCTCTGAAATGCCTGTTTCCCAGTGGTCCTGGAGACCTGAGTTGCCACTTGGCTTTGAACCTGGAGGTCCTGGGCCTTGTCCACATGCTCAGACAAGTATCCAGGAGATACTGATCTCCTGAGCCTCAGTGACACAGTCACACACACAAGTGACACATGTGACAGCCACAGGCCACCTCCTCCCCCTGGCCCTCTGTTCCCCTCCCTGGCTGGTCTCTGGGGTTCAGGCTGGTTTGTGGGAGCTGGCCAAGTGGGTCTTGGTGCCTGGCTCAAGAGAGCACACCTGACTCTTCATGAAGCTTCATGCAGGGCCTGGGTGGTGGCGTACCCAGCTGAGCACATACATCACAGTGCACAAGGACCCGAGTTCAAGTCCCTGCTCCCCACCTGCAGGGGGGAAGCTTCATGAGTGGTGAAGCAGGGCTGCAGGTGTCTCTCTGTCTCCCTCCCTCTCTACCTCCCCCTCTCCATGTCTCTCTGTCCTACCAAATATAAGAAAAATCAGTGCGAAAGATGTGTTTTTAAATAAAAATAAGGGATAGAATTGCTATCATAGGGGAGGATAGTGTACAATATGGTAGAATCAAATAGAATGTGACAGACTACAGAAGAATAGTGTAGGTTAGGATAGGATATAGTAAACTTACCAGGATAGAACAGAACTGAACAGAATACAATTTGATTGAATGGAATAAAGTAGGGTAGAATGGTATAGAATACGATAGGAGCTGGGCTGTGTTGCATCTGATTCAGCACACCTGTTCTCATGCACAAGGACCCAGGTTCAAGCCCCTGCTCCCCACCTGCAGGGAGGAAGCTTCACGAGTGGTGAAACAGAGCTATAGGTGTCTCTCTGTCTCTCTCCCCTTCTCCTTTCCCCTCTCAATTTCTCCCTGTCCTATCAAGGAAGAAGGAAAACAAAAACCAAAGAGGAGAGACACCACAGCACAGCTCCACCACCCATGCACCTTCCCTTGCTGACATCTGTGCAGTTAGCACCTGGCTCTGGGACTCAAACCTGGGGCTGTCACATGGAGCCCTGTGGTCCTGGCAGTCCTGGGAGAAGGGGTGATCTGGCCCCTGACTGTTAGTGGACAGTGACATAGCCAGCTGCCAGCTCGGATGCAGACTGGACAGCATGAGGGAACAGGGCTTCTGGGGAAGCTGGCTTATGGGGTCAGGTGAAGCTTGAGCTGGCCTCAGACCCCAGCAGGGACATGGAGTCCCTGGTCCTTGATTGCTGGGCTATCCTCTCGGCAGGTCCCCTGGATGTGCTGAGGAGGGAAAGGGGTCTAGGTGGGGGAGGGAGGGCAGGAGGGCCTAAAACCACAGGGTCAGACCAGGATTTGACCCAGCCCAGGGGATAGGGTGCTGAATCAGAATGGGGAAGTGGACTGTGACACCGTGGGGACACTGGGAAGGCTGTCATGATTGAGCTCAAAGCCGAGACTGGTGTCAGTTCTAGGGTCTTTTGACTGCCATGCCAGACCCAGGGCAGGGGGGGGGACAGTCGCTGTCCCCCAGGTCCCAGGTGGGCCCATGTGGCAAGGTCAGGTGCTGTGACTTGAGCCGGGGTCCCCTCTATACCCGAGGGTGCATGTGAGCCTCAGGCTGGGAGGAGTGACTCAGGTGGTAAATGCAGTCTGAAACTTCACCCTGGAACTCTACATCTTGTAGCCTACTATTAATCACAAAAAAGGAAGAGGAAAAAGAAAAAGAAAAAAAAATTAAAAGGAAGGAAAGAAAGGCACTTTGAATAGATTTACTTTTTATTTTTTATTTATCTTGAATATAAACAGAGAGAAATTGAGGGAGCCAGGCAGTGATACACCTGGTTAAGTGCACATAGTACTATCTGGGTTTGAGGCCCCGCTCCCTACCTACAGGGAGGAAGCTTCACGAGTGGTGAAGCAGATCTTCAGGTTTCTCTGTCTTTCTCTTGCTCTATATCCCCGCCCCTCTCAATTTCTCTCTGTCCTTCCCAATAAAATGGAAAAATCAGCCGCCAGGAGCAGTGGATTTGTAGTGCCGGCACTGACCCCCCCCCCCAATGATGACCCTTGAGGCAAAAACAAAGAAAGAAAGAGAGAGAGAAAGAAAGAAAGAAAGAAAGAAAGGAAGGAAGAAAGAGAGAGAAAGAAAGAAATGGAGGGAGGGAGGCAGGCAGGCAGGGAGGGAGGGAAGAGAGAAATTAAGAGGGCAGGGGGAAATAGATGCCTGCAGCCCTGCTCCACTGCTCATGAAGCTCCCCTCTCCTCGAACCCAGGTCCTCGCTAGTGGTAGTGTGCTCTCACCCAGGCATGCCCCATCGAGGGGTATAGCGCCTTGAGGAGCAGCAGCTGTGACCTGGCCGCATCTGTGAGACTAGAGTTCTGCAAGCCCCACTGTTGTGGTCCTGGGCCCATCCAGGTGCCCACAGTGCAGCCAGCAGAGCCCCAGCCATGTGCCCACCCGCCCACCTGCCCCTGGGACCTCAGGGCCATTTGTGAGTTTGCTGAGCAGGTCTGTCTGAGTGAGAGAACCCCGGGAAGGCGGCAGAGTCCTCCCCAAATGTGCTTGTACTGGGCTCAGTAGCTAAAGTGATTCTTTTTTTCCAAGTCACTTTATTGGAAGCAGCAAGGTTGACAAAACATTGTCACCTAAAGATGACTTTCCCCCCTTTTCTACCACCAGGATTATTGCTGGGGTTCAGTGCCAGCACTAAGAATCCACTGCTTCTGGTAGCCTTCTTTTCCTTAATTTTTTAAAAAAATCAGTAAGTAGGTAAATACGGGTTTGATCCCCAGCAGTACATGTGCAGAGTGATGCTCTGCTTGTTTCTCCTATCATAAAATTCAAGTAAATACATTTTTGCTTATGTATGTACTTTAATCAGAGACAGAGAGAGAGAGAGGACCCCCCCCCCAGCCCTGCTGAGCTCTGACTGTAGTGGTGCTGGGGACTGAACCCAGGACCTAAGAGCCTCAGGCAGGAGAATCATTTTACAGAATAATCATGCCACCTTTCCAGCCCCAGTATTATTATTTCCTGCTCTTGCTGATGGTGGTGCTGGGGACAGAACCTGGTACCTCATAGCCTCAGGCAGAAAATGCTTTTGCATAATCACCCTGCTAGGTCCCCAAACTATAAGTAAATATTTAAAAATAAATGAATATAACTGTTCGAGACTCCACCGCTACCTGACTGGGAAGGGGCAGCCAGCCCCAGCCATGATGGGTGATGGGGGTGGTGATGTTCCCAGATGGCCTGTGTGGACTACATATCCAGTGGTCAGAGCTGGCTGGACAGCCAGGCAGGTAGGGTGGCCACTCCCTTACCTGGTCAGTGGATGGGGCATTTGTGTTTTTGGAAGCTTCCGAGCCGCCAGCAGAGAGGGGCTCCCTGTGTGGCATGCATGTGCTGAAGACTTGGGCTGCTGGAATCGTGGGGTGCTGGGACTGAGTTTCATGCCAGGGTGGGGGCATGGAGACTTTCAGGGTGGACATGGGGTTGGGGGGAGTGACAGGTGCAGAGATGGGGTCCAGGCTCACCATCTCACCTACTGTGGTCTATTCTTCTTTCAGGAGACAAACGAGCAGAAACTCCATAAGATTGCCAATGAGCTTCTGCTCACGGAGCGAGCATATGTCAGCCGGCTGGACCTCTTGGACCAGGTAACCCTGCGCAGTGGCTCTGCTCCCTCCAGGGCTTCCCTGTCTGAGAAAGTTGTCTGGGACAGGGTAACCCCTGTGATGACAATTATTATTATTATTACTTATTGTAAAGAAGAAACCACCACAGGGTTGGGTGGTGGTATACAAGCCTGCTTCACAAGTGACGAAGCAGGGCTACAGGTGTTTTTCTCTCCTCCCTTCTCAATTTCTCTCTTCCCTATCCAATACAATAAAAAGGAAAAAGGGGGGGTTGGGCGGTGGTGTACCCACTTAAGTGCACATATCACTATGCACATGGACCTGGGTTCAAGCCCTGGCCCCCCCCCCACTCCCCACCTGCGGGGGGGGGAGCTTCACAAGTGTTGAAGCAGGTCTACTGGTGCCTCTCTGTCTCTCTCCCTCTCTGTCTATCTCCCCTCCCCTCTCAAGTTCTCTCTGTCCTGTCAAATAAGATAGAAAGAGAAAAATAAGCGCATGTACATGACGCAAAGCGCAAGGGCTGGCGTAAGGATCCCAGTTCGAGCCCCTGGCTTCCCACCTGCAGGGGAGTCACTTCACAAACAGCAAAGCAGGTCTGCAGGTGTCTAGCTTTCTCTCTCCCTCTGTCATCCCCTCCTCTCTCCATTTCTCTCCGTCCTATCCAACAACAACAATAATAACTACAACAATAAGGGCAACAAAACGGAATAAAGAAATAAGAATTAAAAAGAGAGAGAGAAATACGGAAAAAGAGAGAGGGAGAAAGAAAAAAATGAAAGTGGATTCATAGTGCCAGCACTTCTTCTTCTTCTAGTGTTTGCCCTGAACCCCAGCAGTAACACTGGAGGCAATAAATAAATAAATAAATACTAAAAAAAAAAAAAAAAAAGAACAAACCACTGCTATTATAAAAACCTCAGTAGCTTCTGCATAGTAGAAATAGCAGTTTGTCTAGGCTCTGGGAAGCCCCAGTTTCAGCTTGACGTCCAGATCCAGGGCCAAGAATCAAAACTCCCCTACACTGAGCATAGGTGAGCGCACAGATCTACCAGCAGCTGCACTGTGGGGAGCCAGCTATCTCTAACCACCTTCCCAAGGCAGGCAACCCCAAAGAGACTGGGTGCTGAGAGCGCAAAGACCAAGGGAGAGTGGCTTCTGCCAAGTCTCTCAAATAGTTTTCCATCATCACATCCCTCTTCCCCTGCGTGGGGAGGGCCTGTGCTGATGCTACCAGGACGAGATGCCTGACAGCCACGCCTGTGAGGCCCAGCTTCCTCCCACTGCTCTGCTCTGGGCAGTGAGCACTGCCCTAGCCAGGGGTGGCCACATCCAGTGGGGAAGCCCTGAGGTCACGCCCTGCCCAGGCCTCACAGCTGTGACTCAGACTCCCCAGCTCCAGGAGCTTCCTGCACAGCAGTACCCAGTACTCCTTGTTGAGTTGCTGGTTCTGCATAGCCCGCAGCTGACACTGTGAATACCCAATGGCCAGGGCCAGGTGGTGGCACACTCAGTTAAGCGCACATATTACCAAACTCAAGGACGTGGGTTCCAGCCCCCGGATCCCCACCTGTAGGGGGTCACTTCACAAGCGGTGAAGCAGGACTGCAGGTGTCTGTCTTTCTCTCCCTCTATCTCCCCGTCTTCTATTTCTCTCTGTCCCATCCAATTAAAAAATCAGGAAAAAAAAAAAGAAAAAATGGCCACTGGGAGCAGTGGATTCATAGTGCTGGCACCAAGACCCAGCAGTAACCCTGGTGGCAAAGAAAGGAAGAAAGGGGGAGTCAGTAGTGCAGCTATGGTAGTGCAGCTGGTTAAGTGCATGTGGCACAAAGCGCAAGGACTGGCATAAGAGTCCCGGTTCAAGCCCCTGGCTCCCCACCTACAGGGCAGTCGCTTCACAGGCAGTGAAGCAGGTCTGCAGGCGTCTATCTTTCTCTCCCCCTGTCTTCCCCTTCTCTCTCCATTTCTCTGTCCTATCTAATAACAGCAACATCAGTAACAATGATAACTGTAACAATAATGAAAACAACAAGAGCAACAAAAGAGAAAATAAATACTAAAAAAAAGAAAAAGAAAGAAAGGAAGAAAAGAAAGAAAGAAAGAGAAAGAAAGAAAGAAAGAAAAAAATTCTCGACAGCCCCTGGCAGGAGACAGGCTCCCAGCTAAGCCTCACACAGTGAGGGTACTCTAGGAACAGTCTGGGGCCAGCAAGAGCCACCTCCTTGGGGAGATCTCCCACACATCCAGCCCTGCCAGGGCCTTGGCCTGAGGGCCTTGTGGTTCATCAGAGGACTCCTGCCCCCACATGGTTACTGCTGTCTGCGCGGCCACCAGGTGTGCTCATGCTGCTCACCCAATAGGTGTCTCTCACCCTTTGCCACACTTCACTCAGAAGGGCCGGCTAGAGTCCTGCCCACTTTGTTCCCAAAGAAAAGGTCTCACCCTTTGAACGGCAGAGTAGTATTCCACTATCTCTACCCAAGATGGGTGGTTCTAACACTAAATTCCTCTCCTCTCCCCTCGCCAGGTCTTTTACTGCAGACTGCTGGAAGAAGCAAACCGAGGCTCATTCTCAGCAGAGATGGTGAATAAAATCTTCTCTAACATCTCATCCATCCACGCCTTCCACAGTAAATTCCTCCTGCCAGAGCTGGAAAAGAGGATGCAGGAGTGGTAAGGGGCCCTTCAGCTCTGCATCAAGTGGGACAGAGGGGCTGGGCTCCCAGGCTGTATGCTGGAGCCTGCAGGGATGTGGTGGGCAGTAGCTTCCTCCCTGCACTGAGCTGTCCTCTGAGTAGTGGGGACAGGATGGGTGTGATTGTGCCCTCAGGAACCACCCCACACCCCGCTGCCCTGGCAGAGCCCACTCCAGGCCCAGCCCGGCTCAGCTCTGCCAGTCCCATGCTGTCTGTGCTGTTCCCTCTGTGGAGCTCTCAAGATAAAGAAACAAGATAGTTTAGCCTGTTAGAGCAGAATACGGGCATGCCAGAGGCCCCAGGTTCCAGCCCTGGCACAGCCATATGCCAAAGATGAACACTATGCTCTCTCTCTTTCTCTCTCAAAAATAGATGTAGCTTAAAAAAAAAATAATAAGAAGAAGAAGCTTTTAAAAAATGACCTGGAGGGGGCCAGGCATTGGTACACCTGGTGAAGCTCACACACTTGTCCTCACCTGCAGGGGGGAGCTTCACGAGCAGTGGAGCAGGGCTTACACTGTGGAAGCAGATTTCTCTCTCTCTCTCTTTAATCTTTACTTATTTACTTTGGATAGAGACAGCGATAAA
Organism: Erinaceus europaeus; assembly: GCF_950295315.1. Lineage (NCBI taxonomy): Eukaryota > Metazoa > Chordata > Mammalia > Eulipotyphla > Erinaceidae > Erinaceus > Erinaceus europaeus. The sequence continues at coordinate 66,814,517 of NC_080168.1, forward strand.
TTGGGTGGAATGATAAATTGGGGGAAATAATGAGAGAGACAGAGAGACACCTGCAACTCTACTTCACTACTCGTGAAGCTTTCCCCCTGCAGGTGGGGACCAGGGATTTGAACCTGGGCCCTTGTGCATTGTAATGTTTGTGCTCAACCAGGTAAGCCACCACCTGGCCCCAAAGGTGTCTATTTATCTCCCCCCCTCAAATTTTACTTCATCTCTATCCAAATTAATTAAATAAATGAAATAAAAAATATTTAAAAAATTTAATGGCCTGAGTGGTCTGAGCGATGGCACAGTGGAGAAAACTCTGGACCCACAAGCACAAGGTCCTGAGTTGGATTCCTGGCAGCACGGAACCGGGGGATGCTCTCCTTCCGCCGCCCCCACCCCTTGTTAATAAAGCTTTTGGAGAGGCTGTGAAAACAGACTGAAGAACAAGTGAATCGACTTCTCTAAAGAGGGGAGCTCCTTCCTGGTAGCTGGGTGATGAGGTGGGGGTGACGGCTTACAGGGAGGAGGCTCACTGTCCCACGGCCTGCATGGCGACTCCCCCCCACGCTGCAGGGACAGAAGCCCACGGATCGGGGACATCTTGCAGAAGCTGGCGCCCTTCCTGAAGATGTACGGGGAGTACGTGAAGGGCTTCGACCAGGCCGTGGAGCTGGTGAAGAGCATGACGGAGCGCGTGCCCCAGTTCAAGGCGGTGGTGGAGGAGATCCAGGTGCCGCCTGCCCCCACCGCTCCCGAGAGCGAGAGCGAGACCCTGGACTCTGGGCCCCTGGCGCCACGAGGGAGCACCCCTCTGCGGGGGGCGTGGTGGGACCCCCTCAGCTGACCCCGCCCCACCCCACTTCGCCCCGCAGAAGCAGAAGGTGTGCGGAAGCCTGAGCCTGCAGCACCACATGCTGGAGCCGGTGCAGCGCCTACCGCGCTACGAGATGCTGCTCAAGGACTATCTGCGCAAGCTGCCGCCCCAGGCCGCTGACCGAGAAGACGCTAGAAGTCAGTGTCCAGTGTCCGCCACGCCCCACGGGGGAGGGACTCGGCCTTGGAGACCCCGCGCCAAAGGGGGGATTTCCCTCTCTCGCCTCTCTAGTTCTTTGATTTGGCATGCTTTCCTTCTTTCCTTCCATCTTTCCTTCCTTCCTTCCTTCTTGTGGAGGGGGCTGTGGTGAGACTCTCTCTCTGTCTCCTCTCATACTTTTTCTTTTTTAAAAAAGAGTTTTTTAATATTTATTTATTTACTTATTACATTTTGTTGCCCTTGTTTATTGTTGTTACGGCTGTCGTTGTTGTTGGATAGGACAGAGAAATCAAGAGAGGAGGGGAAGACAGAGAGGGGAGAGAAAGCTAGACCTGCTTCACCGCCCGTGAAGCGACTCGCCTGCAGGTGGGGAGCCGGGGGCTTGAACCGGGATTCTTAAGCCGGTCCTTGCGCTTTGCCCCAAGTGCGCTTAACCCGCTGTGGCTGCGCTACTGCCTGACTTCCCCCTCTTACTTTTTCTTTGACTCTTTCTTTCTGGAGGAGGCTGTGATGTCTCTGTCTTCCTCACTGTTTTTTAAAAAAAATTATTAGTGACTGAATATTGATTTACAAAATTAAGATAATGGGTATAATTGCAAATTGTTATCGCCACCAGAGTTCCTATCTCCTCCATTGGAAACTGCAGTGGTTCTCCCAAGACCACAGATATGGGTTGACTATTATTTCTATAAGTGTCTATATTCTATATATTTGCCCTTTTTTTCTGTGGTCCTGCCTTCTCTTACTTTCTAAGTTATACCTACTACTTCTGAGTGTCCTTCCCTTTTTTTCCCCCTCTTCTGTCTCTCTGGATCCTGATGGAATTGGGGTTCAGAACCTTCTGGTCATCTTCCTCTAATGTTTGCCCCATTGGGATTATGAACCAGAATTCTTTTTGGGGTGCAGAAGATGGAAAGTCTGTCTGGCTTCTGTAGTTGCTTCTCCACTGACATGGGTGTTGGCAGGTGGATCCACACCCCCAGCCTGTTTCTGTCTTTCCCTAGTGGGGCAGGGCTCTGGGGAGGTGGGTTTCCAGGACACATTGGTGAGGTCCTCTGCCCAGGGAAGTCAGGGTAGTGTCATGGTAGCATCTGCAATTTGGTGGCTGTGGCTTACTGAGCTTCTCTTCTCTCACTCTTTCTTTGACATTTTTCTTCTCTTTCATTGTAGAGGGGGCTGTGGTGTCCCTCTTCTCACTGTCTTTCTCTCTCATTCTCTTTGATTTCTTCCTTTTTTTCTGGAGAGGGCTATGGTGTCTCATTTGTCTTTGTCTTCTTTTGATCTTTCTTTCTTGAGGGGGTTGTGGTATCTTTCCTCTCTGTCTTCTTCTCTTGCTCTTTCTTTGATATTTTTCTTCTCTTTCTTCCTTTCTTTGAGGAGGGGTCTATGGTATCTTCCTTTCTCACTCTTTCTTTGGCTCTTTTCTTTCTTTATTTTGGATTGAGACAGAAATTGAAAGGAAAGGGTAAGACAGGGATGGGGGGGGGGAACCTGCAGTACTGCTTCATCACTTGTGAAGTTCCCCCCCTTGCAGGGAGGAAACTGAGAGCTAGGGACTTGAGCCTGGGTCCTTGCACACTGTAATGTGTGCACTTAACCAAGTGCACCACTGCCCAGCTCCTCTTACATTTTATCTAATAAAGAGAAACCTGCATGCCTGAGTCCCCAGAGCTGAGCAGTCTTCTATATCTCTGTCTCCATCTCCCTCTCCTGTAAAAATAAGTGTAACCTTCAAGGCTAAAGAGACACCTCATCTGTTGGTGTGTGCCTTGCTGTGCACATGACCCAGGTTTGAGCCCCAGCACCACACGGGAGTGCCTTCATGCCAGGGGTTGTGCTATCTGACTCTGTGTGACTCTGTGTGGGTGAGAGCCTTGAAATCACCCAGTTTCTGGAAGGAAGCCGCCCCTGCTCTGGTCTTGTGTCTTTGTGTCTGGGGCTTTATTCCCAGTGTGTGTTGTCCAGGTCCCCCATAGCAGAGTAAGACCATGCATACTCACTCACTTCCTCTTTCTCCACCCAGAGTCTCTGGAGATCATCTCCACAGCAGCCAGCCACTCCAACAGCGCCATACGGAAGATGGTGAGCGCCTGCCGGGGGCGAGCTCCTGCACTCACACTGCAGCCCACTCACATCCAGCTCAGCTCCTGGCATTGGACAGAGTGAGCTGAGGCCCTCCAACAAAAACCACTGCCCACAAGACCGGACGGGGCGCACCCTACTGAGTGCACACATTACCGTGCTCAAGGACATGGGTTCGAGCCCCCAGTCCCCACCTGCGGGGGGAGGGGTAAGCTTCACAAGTGGTGAAGCAGGTCTGCAGGTGTCTGTCTTTCTCCCTCTCTAGCTCCCTTTCCCCTCTCAATTTATCTCTGTCCTATCAAATAAAATGGGGGGGGAGGGAAAGACCACCAGGAGTGGTGGATTTGTAGTGCCAGCACTGAGTCCTGAAGGCAAAAAAAAGATTGCTAGGAATGCTCATTGTCATCTGGAGTAACCATCCTCCCTGCCCCATCAGGTTTCAATGTTCTCAGAACTACCCTACTTTGGCCCAGATTTCACACCTGCTCCTAGCCCCTCAGTCACCCAGATGTCTGCCGAGGTTATGGCAGTGTTACGGCCTCCTCATGTTTGATCCTGCTGTTGTCTGATTTTGTAGGACAACCTAAAGAAGCTTCTAGAGATCTATGAAATGTTGGGGGAGGAAGAAGATATCGTCAACCCTTCCAGTGAGCTCATCAAAGAAGGGCAGATCCTCAAGCTGGCAGCCCGGAACACATCAGCCCAGGAGCGGTACCTGTTCCTGGTGAGTGTGAATGTTAATGTGTGAGAGAGTCTGTGAGTGTGTGAGAGAGTGTGTGTCTGACTGTGTGAGTATCTATGAATGTGTGTGAGTCAGAGTGTGTATGATCATATGGGTATGTGAGTGTGAGATTGTGTGTGTGAGTCTTTGAGTGTGTGTGAGAGAGTCTGGGTGTGTGAGTCTGTGAGTGTGTGTGACAGTCTGTGTGAGAGACTGAGTGTCTGTGAATGTGTGTGAGACAATTTGAGTGTGACAATGTGTGTGTGTGTCTGTATGTCTGTATGAGAGAGTCTGTGAGTGTGTGTGTGTAAGTCTGTGAGTATGCGAGAGTGTATGAGAGTCTGTGAGTGTGTGAGAATATGTGTATGACTGAGTATGTGTGTGAGTCTGTGAATATGTGTGTCTAAGTGTGTGTGAGAGCATTTGTGAGTGTGTGAGTCAGTGTGTGTTTGAGTGTGTGTGTGTGTGTGTGTGTGTGTGTGTGTGTAGAGAAATGCCCAGGCTGGGTGCCAAGCTGTTGCAGACAGATCACTGTGTCTGGGGGAAAGTGGGGGGGATTGGGGCTCAGGCAGACAGTACCCCAAGCCCCATGACACTGAGACCCACTTGGGGCTTTTGCCCAGTTCAACCAGCTCACCCTGTGCTTTGCCGAGGCACAGAACAGAGGGGAGCTCTCCCGATACAGGGAAAGCCCAGCCACTTGGCCCCATCACGGCACCAGCTTCCTCTTTCTGTCTGCACAACACCAGGAAGTGAGCCCCTCAGGTGGGGCCTTGCTCCCATGTGAGGTTGTTGGCCCACCTTTATAACTTCCATGTACCTAGAGGAGAATGGAGAGATGGCCCAGCCCTACCAATGCATCCAAGCAGCTCCCCCCTGCTGTCCATGGTGGCTCATTGTGGTGCTGAGGCTCAAACCCAGGGCCTCACACATGGAGGAGGATGCATGCTCTGAGTCACCCCGGGCCCTGCCAGGACTTCTCTTAGTGTTGGTGGAGGGGGACCCACAGTGGCGGTAGTGGCCGTGGCCTCCACATCAGGGTCACAGCCTGCCGCCATGTCTGTCACTTCTGCAGCCTCTTTGTCTTCTGGGTGACTTGTGCTGCTGGGCACTCACCCCACTTCCTGGGGGCAAGAGAGGGGCTTCTGCGTGGGAGGAGTGAACTCTGTCCTTGGGGGGGTGGGGGAATGCCCAGGGGTTCAGTAGGAGAGAGGAGCACCCAGCACCCTCAGAGGGGCTGATACAGGCTGAGGCGAGGAGGGCTCCATGCAGCCACAGCCAAGCAGCCTCCAGCCAGGGAAATCCTTCCTTCCAGAGCTGGGCCTGACCCACAAGAGCTGGAGAGACTCGCCACTGGTTGGAGGAGGGGACTTGAGCTGACTCCCTTACACTCCTGTGGCATCGTGGGCAGGGTGTGGCCAGTCTGAGTGGCTGGCAGCCCCCGGGGATTGTGGCGCCCTGGCCTCTGCTGTCCCTGTCCCCTGTCTCCCCTCACGGAGTGCCTCTCTCCCGCAGTTCAATGACATGCTACTGTACTGCGTGCCCAGGTTCAGCCTGGTGGGCTCCCGCTTCACGGTGCGCACGCGAGTGGGCGTGGAAGGCATGAAGATCCTGGAGACACACAATGAGGGCTACCCCCACACCTTCCAAGTGTCGGGCAAGGAGCGCACACTAGAGCTGCAGGCCAGGTAAGCTGCTGTGGACCCAGCTGGGACCCCAGGAGCGGGTGGGCAGGACAGCCTGGGGGGCACCTGACCACGCCACAGCCTCCCCCAGACCCAGCCTCCTCCCACCCGACTATCCCTCCTCTCCTCAGGACCCTCCTCCCCTGCACAGGCAGCGGGCATGGAGGTGGCCACAGACCCTCGCCCTCAGCTTGAGGACACGTGTGGCTTGTCCCTGTTCTGTGGCAGGGGCTGAGGGCTGGCCTTGGGCTCACGTGTCCCTTTGTCCCTGGTGAGGAAGGGAGGTGTGAGGGTGGCTACTGTGTGATGTGCTCCCAGGAGCATGGCCATGCGTGGCTGCGTGTGAAGCTGGGTGCTTCAGAGTCGCCAGCTCCTGTACCTACCTACCTGGCTCAGGTGTCCCATGGCAGAGACCCGATTCTAACATCCCATGGTGGAAGCCTGGCTCAGGCACCCCATGGTGGAGTCCCCCTCTGCAGGGCCCTGAGTCAGTTGCCCTAGATTCCCTCCTGGATACCAGGTGACCCCTCCCTCATAGCCTGAGCTACAGACTCTGGCTGAAGGATATCTGTCCCCTCCCCGGGCAACTGGGGGCAGCCAGATCCAGACTCTTGCAGGAGATTGCTCTGCCGGATCACTAGCTGCCCCCCACTTCCCGCAGGCCCTTTTCCTCCTGCAGCTGGCTTTCCTGCCCCAGGCTCAGTCCCAGCACCACCATCAGCCAGGGTGGAACAGAGGGCCCCTGGGGAAACAAGCATCTGTTGAGGAATGCCCTTGTTTGGTAGCAGAGAGGCAGATGCCTGTTGACTGTGGCTCCTTTCCCATCTGCCCTGAACTTCCAGAGAGGGAACAGTGAGAGCAGCCTTGTCTGCCAGTGGGACTCACTCCTGTCCTTTCTTCTTGTTTCAGTTCTGAGCAAGACAAAGAAGAGTGGATCAAGGTGAGCTGCCCCCACCTCCACGCCTCGTTCTGCTGCTACCCTCTGCGGCCACAGCTGTGACCAAGTCCTGTTTGCTTAGAATGCATCATCAGGACAGAGCTCCCTTCCTTCTCTTCTTCCCCTTCTCCTTCCTTTGGATAAAGCCTGAAAGAAGTTGAGAGGGAAGGGGGTGAGAGGGAGAGAGAGACACCCACAGACAAGCTTCACAACCTGTGGTGCTCCCCCCTGCAGGTGGGGACCAAGGGCTTGAACTCAGGTCCTTGCACATTGTGATGTGTGCACTCACCCAGGTGCACCAGCACGTGGCTCCTTTTAATTTTTATTTATTTACTTAATTTATCTTGGATGAGACATAGAAATAAAGACAGGGAGAGAGGGAGAGAGAGAGAGAGAGAGAGAGAGACACCTGCAGCCCTGCTTCTCTGCTCACAAAGCTTTCCCCCTGCAGGTGGGAAGCAGGGGCTTGAAACTGGGTCCTTGTGCACTGTACTACGTGTGCTGCATGTGCACTCACGCAAATGTTTTCTGTGGGTCTGGGCAAGGAACCCAGGGCCCTTGCATGTGACCTCCTGAGTAGACTTCCTGTTTTTTTTAATTCTTGGTGAGAGAGACACCACAGCACAGCTCCACCATTTACGGCCCAGCCCTGCTGTCTTCCATGGGACTTGCATGTGGTGCTAGGACTGGAACTTAGGGCCTTACTCAGCATCGTGTGTGTAGTCCTGAGGGAGCCATCCCCTGATCCCAGTCATTTGTTTATTTACTTCTCCTTATTGCCATCAAAGTTATCTGGGGCTCAGTACCTACATTACAAATTCATCGATGGCAACCATTCCCTCTCCCCACTTTTTTTTTCCAAAGTGGGGGCTTGAACCCAAGTCCTTGAGCATGGTAACATGTTCACTTAACCAGGTGTGCCATGCCCAGAATCTCTTTAATTTTTGATTAAAGATGTTAATTCTGGGGCCCTAGGTGTGACACAGTTAACAAAACATTGGATTTGGGGTCAGGCTGTAGCGCAGGGGGTTAAGTGCACATGGCACATGAGGACCAGCATAAGGATCCCAGTTCGAGCCCCCGGCTCCCCACCTGCAGGGGGGTCACTTCACAAGTGGTGAAGTAGGTCTTCAGGTGCCTATCTTTCTCTCCCCATCTCTGTTTTCCTCTCCTTTCTCCATTTTTATCTGTCCTATCTGGCAACAACAACATTAATAACAACAACAATAATAATCACAACAATGATAAAAACAAGGTCAACAAAAAGGGAAAATAAATAAATAAATAAATAAAATATTTTTAAAAAACACTGGGTTCTCCAGAATGAGGTCCTGAGCCCAACCCCTGCACCACATATGCTAGAGGGATGCTCTGGGCCTTCCTGTCATTAACAGATAAATGACTTTAAAATAGTGGAGGCCAGGGAGACAGCACAATGGTTCTGGGAAAAGACTCTCCTGCCTGAGGCTTTGAGGTCCCGGGTTCAATCCCTAGCATCATCAGCCAGAGTTGAGCAGGGCTCTGGGAGAAATAATAGTAATAATAATAGTAGTAACAATAGTAATTAATAGTAATAATAGGACTGAAGAGACAGCACAGTGGTTCTGCAAAGAGACTCTCCTACCTGAGGCTCCAAGGTCCCAGGTCCAGCCTCAGCACCACCGTCAGCCAGAGCTGAGCAGGGCTCTGGGGAAAATGATAATTAATAATAATAATAAGAAGAAGCCTGGGGAGACAGCATAGGAGTTCTGCAAAGAGACTCTCCTGCCTGAGGCTCTGAGGCTCTGAGGCCCCAGGTTCCATTCCCAGCACTATCATAAGCCAGAGCTGAGCTGGGCTGCGGGGGGGAAAAAAAACCCAAGTGCCCCGGCTGTATGTCTCCTCCTGGGCTGACTGGTGCCCCTGCCTTCACTGTGTATGCAGGCACTTCAGGACACCATCGACGCCTTCCACCAGAGGCACGAGACCTTCCGCAACGCCATTGCCAAGGACAGTGACATACACGCCGAGGCTCCTGTGAGTGTCCCACCAGGACGCCCCCAGGCAGCAAGGGAGGTCCTGGCCGTGGGGTCCGAGCACCAGCTTCCCTGTCTCTCTTAACACCTGGTGCTGGCCTCTCTCTCTAAGCTGCCTGTGCCCTGCCTGGCCACAGCAGAGCTGGGGAAGCGGGCCCCCCGCTGGATCAGGGACAACGAGGTCACCATGTGCATGAAGTGCAAGGAGCCTTTCAATGCACTTACACGGCGGCGCCACCACTGCCGGGCCTGTGGACACGTGAGTGGGGACGGGATGGGATGGGACGGGACGGACATGGGGGGAGCACAAGGGGATGGGTTTGGGGGCCCTCTTGTCTTTATTTTTCTTAATCTTTGTTTATTTATTGGATAGTGACATCCAGAAATTGAGAGGGAAGGGGGAGATAGAGAGACACCTGCAGCCCTGCTTCACCACTCGCAAAGCTTTCCCCCTGCAGGTCGGGACCAGGGGCTCAAACCTGGGTCCTTGCACATTGTAACATGTGCACTCAGCCAGATGCACCACCGTCCAGTCCTAGTTCTTGTCTTTAGAGCAGAGGGGAGGTGGACGATGAAGCAAGTGTGTCTCTTTCTTCCTTTCTTTCTCCCTTTCTTCCCCCCTCCCCCCTTTCTCTCCCCTTTCTCAGTCCCATCAAATAAAATGTCAATATTGGAGCCAGGCAGTGGTGCTCCTGGTTAAGTGCACACACTACAGTGTGCAAAGATGTAGGTTCAGTCCCCACTCCCACATGCAGTGGGAAAGTTTCATGAGTGGTGAAGCAGGGCTGCAGGTGTCTATCTCCTCGTCCCCTCTCAGTTTCTCTCTGTCTCTATCCAATAAATAAATAAATACAAAATAAAATATCAATAGAAAGGAAAAAAAATTAAAATTTCCACCGGGTCAGTGGATTCCAAGAGCAGGCACAGAGCACCTGGTAGCAATAAAAAAAAAATAATAATAAATAAATAAAATGTAGGATGAATGAATGAAACATGCTTAGAAGAGTCTGGAGAGGGTGTTAAGTGTGCTGTCCCAGGGAGGACTAAGCAGTGAGCACCCTCAGGGCAGCTACAGATGTGGGGAGCAGCCAGGAGAGGCAGGCTGTAACAGGGACTTCTCAGACACCATGGTCTCAGGGACCTGGGAGCTCAACCACTCAGAATCAGGCAGAGAAGGCCGGGCAAGTAGAGAGACTCCTCCCACCTGTAGCAGCTGGCTCTGGGGTCCTATGGAGGAAGGGGGAAAGAGGCACAGCCTGGCCAAGGGGAGCTGGCTTCACTTGGGGTGCTGCTGCAGTCTGTTGGTGGTAGAGATGGACCTCTCAGAGCCCCTCCCAGGGACAGGGAAACTTGGTGCCCCCACATCCCCCAGTCGGCTCTAGGGTACTGCAGCTCACTTGTCCCTTGTCCACTGTGGTCCCTGTGTGCCCCCCCCCCCCGCAGGTGGTCTGCTGGCGGTGCTCAGACTACAAGGCGCAGCTGGAGTACGATGGTGGCAAGCTGAACAAGGTCTGCCGGGATTGCTTCCAGAGCATCAGTGGGGTCACCGACAGCGAGGAGAAGAAGCGCAGAGGCATCCTGGAGGTCAGCCGCCCCCCCCCCCACGAGGGCCTGACTTGGCCTGCTCCCAAGCCTGCAGAGAACAGAGGTCCAAGCAGCTAGCCCAAGTTTAGGGACCTCTCTCCCCTCTTCCTCTCTTTCTCTCTGTCTCTCTTTCTCCTTCTCCCTCTCTCCCTATCTCTCTTTCTTTCCCTTTTTCCCTCTCCCCCTCTCTCTCATTTCCTCCCTCTCCCTCTCTCCTCCTTTGTATCTCTCCCTCTTCCTCTCTCTCTTATTGCCACCAGGGTTATTACTAGGGGCTCTGTTTCTGCAGGACAAATCCACTGTTGTTAGGGGCCTTTTTTTTTTTTCCTTTTTTAACTTAACAGGACAGAGAGAAATTGAGAGAGGGAGGGGAAGATAGAGAGGGAAACAGAGAGAGACCTGCAGCCCTGCTTCACTGTTTGTGAGACTTCCCCTCGCAGGTAGGAACCAGGGTTCTTGAACCTGGGTTCTTATGCACTGTAATGTGTGCACTTAACCAAGTGCACCATAACCCAGCCCTCTAGTACACATGTTTTTTATTTTTTATTTTTATTTATGTATTTGTTTTTTCATACTTGATAGGATAGAGAGAGATCAAGAGGGAAAGGGGAGATAGTGAGAGAGACAGAGAGACACTTTCAGCCCTGCTTCTCCACTTGTGAAGTTTTCCCCCTGCAGGTGGGGAATGGGAACTGGAACCCAGGTCCTTGTGCATGGTAATATGTGCGCTCGACTGGGTATGCTACAACCTGGCCCCTCCAGTTCTTAAATGTGAGATTGGACACTTGTTGAATCTCAAAACCCCATAGAGAGTGAAAACAGCCACTTTTCAGAACAGGAACTCCAGAGTCCAAGCCGGAGGAGTTACCACAGTGAGATTACACTGGTCTGTCCCCAGCTGCCTGCACAGCTGAGGGAAGGGTCTTTCTGGAGAGCAGCAGAAAGTGGGAGGGAGCCTGTGTGCTCCATGGCCACCCCACTGGCCCTCACGGGCCACTGTCCCTCTCTGCCCATGCTCTAGATCGAGGCAGCGGAGGTCTCTGGCAACAGTGTGGTATGCAGCTTCCTCCTGTACATGGAGAAGTCCAAGCCCTGGCAGAGGGCCTGGTGTGTGATCCCCAAGCAAGACCCCCTGGTGCTCTACCTGTATGGCGCGCCCCAGGTACCTGACCTTCCCTCAAAGGAGCGGGCTGGGGCAGGGTGGGGAGGATAAGCAGACACCCAATCCTCCATCACTCCCACCTCCAGCAGGGGGCACACCTCCTCCATCATACCTGGCATGGGGCACAGGGGCAATCTTTGTAGCTATTCATCCATCCATCTTTTCATCCATCCTTCCATCCATCCATCCATCCATCCACATAGCCATGAATCTGTTCATCCATCTATCCATTGATCCATCCATCCAATCCATTCATCCATCTTTGCATCTGTCTTTCCATCCATCCACTTATCCCTCTTTCTCTCTATCCATACATACATACATACACCATACATCCCTTCTTTTCATCTATCTATCCATCCATCTTTCTATCTCTTTATCCATCATTCCATTCATCCACCTATGCATCTTTCCATCCATCCACCATCCATCTTTTCATCCATATGTTCAGCCATCTGTCTATTCATCCATCTATCTATTGATCCATCCATCCAATCCTCTCATCCATCTTTGCATCTATCCATCTTTCCATCCATACATGCATCCACCCATGCATCTTTCCATCTATGCATCCATCCGCCCATGTATCTTTCCATCCATCCATCCACTCCCCACCCACCCATCCATCTATGCATCTTTCCATCCATCCATCCATCCATCCATGTATCTACCCACCCACCCATCCATTCATCCATGTATGCATCTTTTCATCCACTGACCTACCCACACATCTGTGCATCCATTCATCCACCCACGCATCCTTCTATGCATCTTTCCATCCATCCATCCATCCATCCATCCATCCATCCATCCTCCCATGCAACTTTCCATCCATGCATCCATCATCCCATCTATGCATCTCATCATCCATCCATTCATCTATGCATCTTTCCATCCATGCATGCATCCATCCATGCATGCATCCACCCATCCCTCCATCTTTCTATCCATCCACCCACACATACATCTATGCATATTTCCATCCATCCATCCTCCCATGCAACTTTCCATCCATGCATGCATCCATCCATGCATGCATCCACCCATCCTTCCATCTTTCTATCCATCCATCCAACCATCCATCCATCCATCTTTCTATCCATCTTTCCATCCATCTTTCCATCCATCTTTCCATCCATCCATCCATCCATCCATCCATCCATCCATCCATCCATCCATCCTTCCTTCCATCCATCCTTCCATCCATTCATCCATGCATCCACTCTTCTGCCCACCCATCCATCTTTACACCCACATACAGGCAGGGGGAGGTGTTTTTGGCTGTGGGTGGAGAGCAGGGGTGCAGCTGGGTAGTGGGGTGAGCACCAGCTATGGGCTGTACATGTGCAGGACGTGCGCGCCCAGGCCACCATCCCGCTGCTGGGCTACGTGGTGGAGCCGCTCCCGCGCAGCGCCGACCTACCGCACAGCTTCAAGCTCAGCCAGTCCAAGTCCCTGCACAGCTTTGCCGCAGACAGCGAGGAGCTCAAACAGAGGTGGCTGCGGGTCATCGACCTGGCTGTCCGAGGGGAGACACCCGAGGACTCCGGAGAGCCCCCTACCCCTGGCCCCGGGGACTCCCTGGCTGGTTCCCGGAGGAGCTTGGAGTGCTGAGCTCAACCTCCGGGATCCACTCACCTCTTAGCACTTTACATGGGAGCAGAAGGCTGTCCCCTCACCAGCCGGCCGCCCTGCTTGCCGCTGCCTGTGAGTAATGTGAAAGGGCCCCGCCTACTGCTCTGCCCTGCCCTGCCCTGTCCAGCCCTGCCTGCGGGGGACTTTTTCTCGGAGGAATCTGTCAGGTCAGAGTTGGCGCTTAGTTGCCAGAGGCCCCTGTGCGAGTGCGTGCACACGCCACACATACCTCCACGTTGCCAAAACAGACCCAAGGGGAAGAGAAGTACAGCTACCCTTCAAGCTATCCGTCCGTGACCCTCTTAACTTATTTCAGTTGATGGCACCCCAGCTGCAGATACGTGCACAGAGGACAGCCCGTGGGTGCTCAGGTTTTTGACTCATCAAAAGAAGATAATACTTGTTTTTGTAGAAATGCTCAGAATAAACTATCTCAAGTCTATAGCAATTATGTGTATATAGTATTGAATAGAAATCTATGAATCTATACATAATATATATGTACATAGTCCCATGCTTTCCCCGTAGGTTCATACTTTCCCCTAATTTATTTTTCAAATGCAGAGCATGTTGTACCTTAGGGCTGAGGAGGGCTCCTCATTTCATGTTTTCTGGTGAGCTGCATCTCGCTGCTGGGCATCTGAGGTGGCTGATGCTTTTCTAATAAGAGAGATGGGTCACGGATGGGGTGGGGGTGTGTTGGTGAATTCCATCGGTGTTTTCCAAGTCCTAACGTTTTGTTCTGTGCCTCCTTAAAGCAGTGCCTCTCTCCCAAGGTGCTAATCTTCCCCACCTCAGGCGAGGAGAAGTCCAGGCTTCTGTGTCCTGCTTGTCTGAGATGGCGCTTGCTCGTTTGGGGTAGTCACAGCCTGCAGATCCCTGGCTCTTTCCCGGCGTGGCCAGGCCTGTCCTTGTGCACAGACCAGACCTTTCCAGTAGAAGGGACGGGGACTGCTCTCAGGCAAAGCAGCTCTCATGGCCGCCGGGGACTGTGAGGAAGAAGCCAGGCAGATGGAGCCCCTGTCAGCAGCAGGGCTGCTCTTCCTATAAGTCCTGTCCTGAGCTGCCTGAGTCTATTAGCCCATTCTCTGCCCTGGTGCCCACCTGCAAGGAACTCACATGCCTGCCCCTGCCCTCAGCGGCTGAGGGAGGACACGTGTAGAGCAGGGAGCATTATCCCTCTCCCACCTACAGGCAGGGAAGTCAGGGACAGGCTCCTGGCTTGAAGGGTAGCTGCAGCCTTTGGCCTTGTGAGCCACCAGAAAAGAGAGCAGAGAGACAAGGTGACGGCCAGGAGGGGAAACTCTGATCACAGTGGCCACCCAGGAATCTCTCTGCAGAGCCCACTTTGCCTCTGCAGCAGCAAAAGATGCTCTCGGTGGGTCGTTGAGAATATGCTCAGCTCAACTAAAAGACATCAAAGTCCCCCAGTCTCCAGAACCATGTCTGTCGCATGCTTCCTGAGACACCCAAGCAGGCCGGGCAGAGGGAACCTCAACAAGAAGAGAAGAAGAAAAAATGTTGCATTCCTGTTACAAAACAAAAACAACCAACATTCCACGTGGCTCTGAAGTCTTTATTTTTCAAAATCTGGTGCTTTCCAAGCTTCCACTAAAGCACTGTCCTGCCCAAACCGAAGAACTTCTGGATCACAAGCACGGAACATTCCAGCCTTGGACACTCAGACTTTGCTCAGCATTGCTGTGCGGCCTGATCTTGGAGTCCCTGTGGGGTGCAGCCATGAAAAATGCCACCAGCCACCTTTCCAGCAATAAAACTCTACAGGGCAGTTTTTTTTAATACCGAGATTTTAATGCACTGCCCTTCACACAAAAGCAGAGAGAACTAATGTTAGACGTGAGGTTGCCTTGCAGATGGGTGAGTGCCAGGGAGATGATGCGGGAGCTTCAGTCCTGGGGTTCAAGTCTCTCTCAAGTGGATTCTTTTGCAGAGGGATTGGATGGTACAGCTGCTAAGCACACAGCACGACTTTGCCAAGTGCTGTTTTCTTTTCTGGGAGGTTTGATGTCACAGACAGGTGAGGAAAGTCATCTTTATTAGTTAAGTGAAGGGTCTGTAGTAAACAAGTAAAAAAAACCCAGCTTTTTATAGGAACTAACCTTTTAAATATGCCCTGTCCTCATAGATAGTATCAATAATAATAATAACCCATTTGGATTATTATTATTATTTTAAAACAATACTTGTAGTTAAACTGCAAACTCCAGAGTATGGCAGAGATAGGCTCATAGTCACAGATGCCTTCTAACAACCTCCTCTCCGAAATGCTTCCACAAGTTCTCAGCGCTCTCGCTTTTTCCTGTGTACTTTTGGGAAACAGGGTATATCCTCCCCCCCTCCCCGCACACATACCTTTGAGTTGTAAATCTTGTTCCTAGCTATGGCCAAAGCCTTAAGTTCCCCCTCGGAGCCGTGTCTGTGATGACTGAAGGTGGTCTCTGGGGCAGGGGATAGCTGGGGCTTCTGAGAACAGGGATCGATCGCCTTTTCTGTCGCCTTTCCTGGGCCAGCTCAGGACAGACCATGAGTCATACCCTCCTGGGTCCACATTCTTCTTGTGAGTGCTCAGGGCTGGGGTGTGGGGCTGCTAGGCTAAGACCAGTGCAGAAAGCAGGGACATCTCCACATTCCCAGTTTCCTGGGCCATCGTCTTCCTGAAAATTTCACTGGACAGGCTGTGGCTTGTCAGAGTTCCATCCCCACTCACATGGGCTGTGGGCCAGGCTGGGCTGCTCTTCTTCCCCCCCCCCCCCCATCTCAGCAGGATTCTTTCTCACTGTCACACCTGTGCCTGCTCAGGGAGGTGGGTGTTGCATGCAGAGCCCTGACTGACTCCTGCATCCATGCAGAGCTGTGAAAACACTGTGGGCTCCCAGCTGCTTTTCCACAGGAGAGAAATGTTTCTAAGCAGCTCTTCCTTTTCTTTCTTTCCTTTTCTTTTTGCCTCCAGGGTTATTACAGGGGCTCAATGCTGGTACTACAAATCCACTGCTCCTGGCAACCATCTTTTCCTTTTTATTGGATAGAGACAGAGAGAAATTGAGAGGGGAGGGGGAGGTAGAGAGGGAGCAAGAAAGAAAGACACCCGCAGACCTGCTTCACCGCTGTAAAGCAACCTCCCTTCGAAGGTGGGGCGCCAAGGGCTCAAACCGGGATCCTTGCTATGTGCACTTAAACGGGTGCGCCACTGCCTAGCCCCAAGCAGCTCTTCCTTTTTTAACTTGAATGTTTCCACTGTAATTCATGGTGAGTCATTTACATGGACTTGGGCCCAACTCTTTTCTTCTGTACTCCCGGATTCCTGTGTTTGCTGATGAGGTGGAGAGGAGCCAGCTTAGGCATCACCAGCCAGAAGTTGACATTTGGGCTCCTGCTCTCTCTCTCTCTTTTTTTCCCCTCTACTGTTTAAACACTGATTTCCTCCTTGGGGCCCCTGTCCCCCACTTCCCTGGGGCAGCAGCACCCTCAGTTGCTTGCCACGACTTCTCCTTCTGCCCTAGCCCTGGCAGGAGAAGGTGTCTTTGTTGTGTGTGGAGGTGAGAGCACATGACACAGCTCCTACAGGGAGAGTTTAGCTTGTGGGTGGGAGGAGTCCCCCTATAGTTCATGGTGGCCAGTCAGTGAGGCAGGAGATAAGGAAATCTCACTGCGGTAGACTCTTCAAAAGTGAAAAAGCAGACCATAGAGTGATGGGGGTGGAGAGAGGTCGGGTGGCCTGAGGGCCCAACCTGCTATCAGTTGCTCTGTATGTGACTCAGTGTGTGGGCTGGGGTGGTCTCACTCAGGAGGGGGTTGTGGGGAAGAGCTCCCTCTTTTAGAGACTGTGTCTGTATAGAAAGCATATTTTTTTCCCTCCCAACTAGTGCTTCCTGTGAGTGACAATGGACTGAGACTTTCGGATAAGTGTTGTCAGAATGTTAAATGTGAAAAAAAGAAAAGAGAACTGTGCGCCCAGGGTCCTGTCTGTCCCCTAGCTCGGTGAACTTGAAGGCTCGCAGGCGTGTACATCCTGTGTGACCTGTGTGTGGGGCCAAGGCGGGGCTGTGGAGATGGGGTGCCGCTCAGCACTTTAACCCCTGGGAAACATGGAGCATTCGATGTTGTAAATAAACTTGTCCTCCAATGAGCCTGATGCCTTGGGTGCTGTGTCGACGCAGAGTCTGTGGGTCCTGTGTGGCGTACTTGGGGCTGTCCTCTGCTGTTTGGCTCAGAGCTGCTCTCATGGGGTCCCCCTGAACCTGCAACAGTCTTTCAAGAAGAAAGCTAGTGACTGGAGCGGGGTTCCATGACATCTGACCACTGCTTGGAGTCTGGGAAGAGACTCTGCAGTGGCTGCAGGAGCTCAGAGGTGGTTCTTGGGGACCACAGAGTGTTGGCTGGAGCATGTTCCAGGACTGGTCACTGGGGCTCCCTTCACCTTG
Organism: Erinaceus europaeus; assembly: GCF_950295315.1. Classification (NCBI taxonomy): domain Eukaryota; kingdom Metazoa; phylum Chordata; class Mammalia; order Eulipotyphla; family Erinaceidae; genus Erinaceus; species Erinaceus europaeus. The sequence goes on from NC_080168.1 coordinate 66,831,801, forward strand.
CTCCCAATACGAGAATCTGGGTGAAGCTCCAGATGGAGAGCACTTCCAGAATGGACGCTCTCCCCCAGGTCTCAGAGTCCGTCAGCCACAGGAGGGAGGGAAGAAGGGATAGGTGGGTGGATGCATGTGCGGATTATGGAATAGTGGCTGGGTGTCTGAGGGGATGCACAGAAGCATGAATGCAAGGAGCAGCTGGCTGCAGAGGTGCCTGTCTCATTGCCAGGAAATCCAGAGCCTGGCTCTCTCACTCCTGTCTTCCCGGGACCATCAACTGCATAGCCCCTTACCTCCTCATGTCTCTACTGGGGTGTGAGTCTGTGTATCTGTGTCTTTCTTTGTGTGTCTGTGTGTCTCTGTTTCTGTGACTGTGCATCTCTGTGTCTCTTGTATGTCTGTGTGACTCTGGTGGGGTGTGAGTCTGTGTGCATCTGTGTGTCTCTGTATGTCTCTGTGCTAGAGTGTGAGTCTGTGTGTAGCTGTGTTTCTCTGTGTATATATATATATACATATATATACATAAACATACATGTATATATATATACACACACACATATATATATATCTGTCTCTGAGCTGTGGTGTGTCTGTATCTGTATCTCTCTGTGTGTCTGTCTCTGTCTCTGCTAGAGTGAGTCTGTGCATCTGTGTCTTTATGTCTCTGTTTCTCTGTGTTGGGGTGTGAGTTTTTGTAGCTGTGTGTCTCTGTGTGTGGGGGGTGAGGGACAGAAGCCCCGGGCACAGAGCACAGGAGAGGGAGCCAGGCTGCCCAGGCCCCAGCTCTCCCCTGGGGAGGGTGTGCCCCACACTGCAGCTTGCAGTGCCTGCTCAGATTTAGGGTGCTTTCCGAGGACACCCCCAAGCCAGCCTCAGTATCATACACTCACTCTATCTATCTATCTATCTATCTATCTATCTATCTATCTATCTATCAACACACCTGAGAAGGATGTGGTACGAACCAGCTGTTTATGTGTATCCACCTGCCAGTGACCACCAGCCCCCTGGTGCCCACCCAGTCAGTGGGCTCTGCAGCAGGTGGGCACCAAGTCCTGGGCATGTGACACTGGCTGGCCTGTGTCCCACACAGACTGGACCTCACCTGGTTGGGGGCCAGGAAAGGTGAGTGGGGCCTGGAGGCACCCTGGGTGTGGTTGGGCTGAGCCTCCACCCTCCTCGTTCCCCAGTCTTCATCATGAGATGACCACAGGTGACACTTAGGGATTCCCGATACTGAAAACCCAGCTCCACAGGGTCTGAGTGTCCGTGATTTTCAAGCAAAAAAAAAAAAAAAAGAAAAGAAAAAACACAACTGGACGCAGCAAAATGTTGTGGGGTTTTCGGTGGTGACTGGGCGGGAAGTGGCGTTGATTTACTGCCGCATCATGAACTCAGCGGGCTCACACCCAGAACACTGAGCCTTGAACAAGTACAGTGGGCTTGTCCCTTGACATAGTGGTCAGCTTTCCCAGTCACTCAGTGACAGGCTGCACAGTCCTTGTATCCTTCTCTTTGTAGAGAGTGTGACTTGCTTGCGTGACCCTCGGATTCTGAGGCAGGAGCAGCAGATTCCAGGGCCGCTTTGATGACAGCAGGAGGAAGCCCCATCCCTGCAGACAGGAGGGGCAGGCTGCCACCTTGCTTCACTGCCCAGCACCTTCAGGACCCGACAGGGGAGTAGAGAGGCCAGGCCAGGCCTGAGGGCCCTCCCCCTGCCTCCCAGGGTGACTGGTTGTGTTGAGGGGCACAGGGCCTGCGGGGCCCTGGGAACACTCACCTGGAGGGGTGGTTGGTCTCAGCTCTATGCTGCCCTCCACCCAGCTGAGCCCCGTGTGGGCAGGAGCTTTTCAGAGCTTCCAGACTCCAGATCTGGCTGATTCCCTGAGCCCACTGTTGTCTCTCAACTCTACTGGCTGGGCAGCCTCGGGTCCCAGCAGGAGTGCCCAGTGGGCACTGAGAAGCAGGGCTGCAGCCTTCAAGCCCCTTCAGCTGGAGAAGAAAGGATTTAGTACTGTGCCTCCTGGAGGCGGCTGACGATCTCTTGAGTTCTGGCAAAAAGCTATTTTGGAAAGAGACTGGAATAGCCTTGCTGTTTGAGGAAAGAGGTGGAGGAGACCCCCCCCCCCAAGGTTGGCAGGCAGCCCTCACCCTGGGGTTTCACAGGGAGAGCTTTGGACTCCCAGGCTCTGGGCCTTGCTGCACTATGAATATAGCTTTCTCTGTAGATTTACTTCTAGTTCTTTTTTCTCTCTCTCTCTTTTTAAATATTTATTCCCTTTTGTTGTCCTTGTTGTTTTATTGTTGTAGTTATTATTCTTGTCGTCGTTGTTGGATAGGACAGAGAGAAATGGAGATAGGAAGGGAAGAGAAGAGGAGAGAAGATAGACACCTGCAGACCTGCTTTACCACCTGTGAAGCGACTCCCCTGCAGGTGGGGAGCTGGGGGCTCAAACCGGGATCCTTGTGCTTTGCGCCACTGCGCTTAACCCACTGTGCTACAACCCAACTCCCAATTCTTTTCTCTTTTAAGCTTTTTTTTTTTTAAAAAAATGGAATCTCTAAATTATTTTTTATTTATTGGATAGAGACAGCCAGAAATCGCGAGGGAAGGGGGTGAAAGAAAAGGAGAAAGACAGACATCTATAGCCCTGCTTCACCACTAGTGAAGCTTTTCCTCCTGTAGGTAGGGACCAGGGACTTGAACCTGGGTCCTTGTGCACTGTAATGTGTGCATTTAACCAGGTGTGCCACCACCTGGCCTTTTTCTTTTCCTTTTTTTCTTTCATAGAGACAGAAGAATTGAGAGAGAAGGGAGAGAGAGAGAGAGAGGAAGAGAGAGGGGACCAGGTGGTGCTGCACCTGGTTGAGTGCACACATTACCATGCATAAGAACAAGGGTTCAAGCCCCCACTCTCCACCTGCGGGCAGGAAGCTTCATGAGCAGAGAAGCAGGGCTGCAGGTGTCTCTCTCCCTCTCTATCTCCCTCTTCATTCTCAATTGCTCTATGACCTATCAAATAATAATAATAATAATAGGCCACAAGGAGCTGTAGATTTGTAGTGCTAGCATCAAGCCTCTGGAGGCAATACAAAAAATAAAAAGAGAGAGAGAAAGACAGAGAGACACCTGAAGACCTGCTACACCACTTATGAAGCTTCTCCCCTGCGGGGAGAAGGGGAGCGGGGGCTTGAACCCGGGTCCTTGTGCACGGCAGCCTGTATGCCCTGCTAGGTGCGCCACCACCCGGCCTCCTACCTGTGTTTCACATCAGAGTTGTACCTGCTGCATCCCAGAGAAAAGCAGTGGGTGGTGGGGTGCTCAGCTGCATCCCCCAGGAGCTGTGCTCATCACAGAAAAGGAGATGGAGGGGGAGCTGGGAAGATGGGGAGAGAAGAGAGACAGCACCAGCCTCGGCGTTCCATCCCTCTTCTCCCACCTGGCCACTGAGAGGCCTCTGCTGGGGGCACCGGCTGGCCGGGTTGTAGGGTCCCAGCAGAGGGAGAGGGAGAGAGACTGATCAGGCGACAGTGGTGTCTCCTGGACTCTCAAGTGGCTGCAGGTCTGTGGGGGCTGAGCATGGGGCCCTGTCCAGGTCACACAAGTCCACCTGTGCAGAGTCCAGCAGTGGTATGGGGACCTGGTGGACACTGGGGCAGGGGATATTCCAGGCCACCAGGGCCAGGTCAGGCTAGCCCCATGGCTGCACAAAGCAGTGACAAAGAAATGTCACTTGCTTTGACTTGAGTTTCTAGGACAGGCAACCGGCCTCATTCCCGCACCCAGAGAGAGAGGGAGGACTCTGGGAGAGAGAGAGAGGCCAGGAGATGACTCCCTGGTGCAGAGCACCCTGCTGGGGGAGCACCCTGGCATAAGCACCCCACACTCAGGGGAGGACCATGTAAGCAGTGGAACCATGCTGCATGTGCCCCTCCCTCTCTTCGAAAAAGGGGGAAGAGGAAGAAGAAGGAAGAGAAGCATGATAATAATGATGATGATGATCATAATAATAGTAGTAGTAGTAATAGTCTGCTAGGAGCAGTAGTATTGCACAAGTACAAAGTCCCAGTACAGCTCTGGGAGCATAAACAAAAAACAAAAAACAAAAAAAAAAAAGGAAAGAGGAGGCCAGGTGGTGGCACACCAGGTTGAGCACACACATTATAATGCACAAGGACCTGGGTTTGAACCCCCACTCTCCACCTGCAGGAAGCGAAGCAGGTCTACAGGTGTCTCTCTGTCTCTCTCCTTATTTCTCTCTTCCCTCTCAATTTCTCTCCATCCTATAAATAAAAAATAGAAAAAAAGAAGGAAAGAAGGATGGAAGAAAGAAAAGAAAGAAAGAAAGAAAAAAGGAAGAGAAGTCCTCCAGGAATAGCAGAGTCGTAGTGACAGCACTGAGCCCCAGCAATAACCCAAACAGCAATAAAAATCGAAGTCTAATAAACAGTTTAAAAAAGGAAAGACAACTTTGCAGCCAGCGGTGGGGGGTGATGTAAGGTGAGTCCCTGGAGAGGGAAGGGGGAAAGTGGTTAAACGAGCCCCACAGGTAGGCATGCTCTGAGCACCAGGTGTTCAGACCCAGACTGTTTGGCTGTGTCTGCTGCCAGCAGAGCTCTTGAGACAGCACCCCTCAGCACCCAGCACTCAGCCCGCTCCTCTCAGTGCCGGCCCATGGCTTCTTCCTCAGCCTCCCTTCCTCTGTCCTGTGACCTCAGAGCCTGGCCAGAGGGGACTGGCACATCAGCCGGCCCCAGCTGGCAGTGCTAATAAGAGTCCTGGCGATAATGGATGGTCACCGGCCTCGGCCTCTTGCGCTTCCTCCTAGAAAGAGATAGTGGGAGCCCGCAGTCCCCAGGCACTCGAATCTGTCTCACTCAAGAGAGGTGTTAGAGACCAGGTGGGACTCGCAGTGCCCCACAGAATGGCTTTTATTCTCAGCTTACAAGCAGGAAAGGATATGGGCACCACATGCAACGGAGGAGCAGCTGCCGGCCAGGCCGGGGAAGAGCTGAGCCTGGAGCCAGCTGCTTTTGCTCCTGAGAAGCTGTGGACACAAAGTGTTCAGGGCACAGTGGGGCACAGCGTGCACTTTCCTAGAGAACAGAGGCCTGGCCTGGGAAGTGGTGCAGGGGATAAGGTCGTGGGCTCCCAAGCATCAGGTCCTGAGTTTGGTTCCCAGTATCACGTGATGCCACTGTTCTGGTTCTCTCGCCTTCTCTCTCTCCTAAAAAATGATTTAGGGGCCCAGGTGGTGGCACACCCAGTTAAGCACACATAGTACTAAGTACAAGGACCTGCTCAAGGATCTGAGTTCAAGACTCCACTCTCCACCTGCAGGGGGAAGCATCACAAGCCATGAAGCAGATCTGCAGGTGTCTATCTTTCTCTCTTCCTCTCTTCTCTCAATTTCTCTCTGTCTTATCCAATAAAATGGAAAAAAATGGCATCCAGGAGCTGTTGGTATGCTTCTAAATATTGCTTATAAGACCTTCTGTTTTGATCATCACATTAGGTTCGCTTGTATTACTTATGATGTATTCTTACTTATGTATTATTACTTATGATGTATGTTTACATAGCCACTGTTGACTGAAAACCCCCCTGCCTCCAGGACATTGATTTAATCCTCAGTGGTTCTCGCTTTTTCCTTCTCCCCGCCCCCTATCCTATGTACTTCCTTTTTTTCTGACTCTTCCGCCTCAGGAGAGATGCAGGACAGAATTGTGTTGTGATTAGATTAGACTGTTGAACCACATCTCCGCTCGTCAATAAAGAGATACTGCTTCCCAACTCAGCCATGAGTCCCTGGTCATCTCTTTCTCCCGCCCGGGAAGCTAGCATGGCAAGGAGCAGTGGATTTGTAGTGCACATAACAGTGTACAAGTACGCAGGTTCAAGTCCCTGGTCCACACCTGCAGGAGGAAAGCTTCATGAGTGATGAATCAGGGCTGCAGGCATCTCCCTGTCTTTCCCTCTCTATTTTCCCCTTTCCTCTCAATTTCTATCTATATCCAATAACAAAAAAATATTTTAAAAAAGAGAGAGAGAGACAGAGAGACACCTGCACCTCTGCTTCATCACTTGTGAAACTCCCCTGCAGGTGGGGAGTGGGGGGGGGGTTGAACCTGAGTCCTTGTGCTTGGTAATGTGTGTGCTGCTGGAGGTCCCAAATATATATTTATTTTAATGAAAGAGACACAGAAAGAAAGATAGGCCAGAGTACTGTTAATCTCTGGTTGATGGTTGTGCTGGTGATTGAACCTGAGATCTTGGAGTCTCACTAATAATCTTATTTTTTTTGAAGATTTTATTTATTTATTAATGTGAAAGACAGGAGGAGAGAGAGAAAGAACCAGACATCACTGTGGTACATGTGCTGCCAGGAATTGAACTCAGAACCTCATGCCTGAGAGTCCAGTGCTTTATCCACTGAGCCATCTCCCGGACCACCCTCAGCATAGTCTTTTGCAGAACCACTATGCTGTCTCCCAGACCCAGATATATTATTATTGTTGTTGTTGTTATTATTATTATTATTTACTTCTGACTTCCTTCTCACCTTATCTGATAGGATGCAGGTCAGCCTGGCTGCCCAGGCACTGAGTGGGCTCAGGTGTTCTGTTCACCTGCTGAAGTCCAGGCACTGGTCCCACCCCTTCCTATTGGGCCCCCATGGGGTTGTACCTTGCCCAAAGCTGTAGTCCAGGGCCCCCGGGTAGCCTGCGGACCTCTGGGCTGCTCCCTGAGTCTAGCACCCACAGCAGGTGCCTGATCTGGGAGTGACCCTGGGCTAGGCTCAGAATGGGTGCCCTGGTCCCTTTGTGGGAGTGCAGTGGCTTAGTAGGTCCAGTGGCCCAACCAGAACTAGCCCAGTACCAGAAGGCTCAGGGAACTTAGGTTGCACCACCCTTCCCACCCGCTGACTCCCAGCTCCACTGGCCTGCAAGCGGGGGCCCATGAGCACTAGCCCTGTTCCCCCAGTGGGCAGATAGTGCTGTGTGAGCAACAGCCAGTGGACTGGTTGTGTGTGTGTGTGTGTGTGTGTGTGTGTGTGTGTGTGTGTGTACCAGTCCTGTGGGCTGGTTCTCTGTGTGTGCACTGACTCAGTGGCCTGGTTCTGTGCCTATGTGTGCACTGGTCCAGTGGGATGATTTTGTGTGTGTGTGTGTGTGTGTGTGTGTGCGCGCGCGTGCGCACTGGTCCAGTGGGCTGGCTGTGTTTCTGTGTGCACTGGTCCTTTGGGCTTGCTGTGTGTCTGTGTACACTAGTCCAGTGGGTTGGTTGTGTGTCTATGTGCATTGGTCCTTTGAGTTTGCTGTGTGTCTGTGTGCATTGGTCCAGCAGGCTGGCTGTGTGTGTGTGTGTGTGTGTGTGTGTGTGTGTGCGCGCACTGGTCCAGCGGGCTGGCTGTGTGTGTGCTTCTGTGTGCACTGGTCCAGCAGGGTGTCTGTGTGTGTGCACTGGTCCAGTAGGCTGGCTGTGTGTGTGTGTGTGTATGTGTGTGTGTCTGTGTGCACTGGTCCAGCGGGCTGGCTGTGTGTGTGCACTGGTCCAGCAGGCTGGGTGTGTGTGTGTATGTGTGTGTGCACTAGTCCAGTGGGCTGTTTCTGTGTGTGTGCACACCCGCAGAGGTCCTGCGGGCGGTTGTGTGTGTGTGCCAGGTCCAGCGGACTGGGTGTGTGTGTGCACTGGTCCAGTGGGCTGGCTGTGTGTCTGTGTGCACTGGTCCAGTGGGCTGGATGTATGTGTGTCTGTGTGCATTGGTCCTTTGGTCTTGATGTATGTCTGTGTACGCTAGTCCAGTGGGCTGGTTGTGTGTCTGTGTGCACTGGTCCTTTGGGTTTGCTGTGTGTGTGCACTGATCCAGTGGGCTGGTTGTGTGTGCATCTGTATGCACTGGTCCAGCGGGCTGGCTGTGCGTCTGTGTGCACTGATCCAGTGGGTTTGTTCTGTGCGTGCACTGAAGACTGGCTCTCTTGGTGCAGTGGGCGGTCCGGATCGTTTCTGTGCGTGCTCCGGGGTGGATCAGACTGGCTCCCTTGGTGCAGCAGGCGGTTCGGATAGGTTCTGTGCGAGCACCGGCTGTCTAGGCCAGGGTCTGCGATCCCAGGGCCAGAGCTGTCCTCAGGGGCCAGAAACCCGCGCTGCGCATGCACACATGACCTTACATGTGCCCGCTGCCGCGCCCTTCCCCAGAGGCCAGTCCGGAGCTGTAGGCACCGAAACTACGACTCCCGGCAGGCCTTCTTCCGGTCCGGGCAGCGCGGGGCTTGCCGGGAGGATGGCGTGGGGCGGAGCCCCGGGATGGGGCGAAGGACTAGGATCCAAACTACAACTCCCGGAGGCTGCTGCGGGTACGGCGCAGGGATTGCCGGGAGCGCGACAGGGCCCAATCAGTGGCGGCAGGAACGGTGCGAGGGCAGGACTACGGGTCCCGGCGGGCGGTGTGTTGCGTGGGGCCTGCCGGGAGGCAGGCGGTCCCGGGCCGGGGAGCGGGCCGAGCGGAGCGGGCCGGCCCATTCATCGCCGGCAGAGCCGCCATGGAGGCGCTCATCCCCGTCATCAACAAGCTGCAGGACGTGTTCAACACGGTGGGCGCCGACATCATCCAGCTGCCGCAGATTGTCGTGGTGGGCACGCAGGTAAGGCGGGCCGGGCCGGGCCGGGCCTGCGGGGCGGGGGGCGCGGGACGGGAGCTGCGGGCAGCGGCGGGGAGCGGGGGGCGGCGGGCGGAACCCGAACGGGCGGGCGCGGCGTGACGCGGGGCCGCAGCTGCCAAGGGCACCTGGGGGACGCGCAGCCGGGGCGGCGCTGGGGGCCTGGGGACTCGAGGGGCCGGGAGCTCGGAGGGCTGAGGGCTCTGGGGGCTGGGGACCAAGAGAACCCGGGACCGGGGAATGAGGGGCGTCTGGGCCCCGCCTGATCCCGGAAGGCCGCCCGAGCCCACTTGGGTTCCCGCGGGAGAGTTGTCCGCTGCGGGCACCCACCAGGCCCGCAGCGTCCCGGGGCTCGCACCCGCACAACCTGACACATCCCGCAGGCACAAGCACGCGCCCCTGCACCTCCCTGTGGTGGACGCTCACATGCACGCGCACCCCACCTCGTGGACAGCCTCATGCACACGCCCGAGCACCCCCCCTCTGCTCACATGCACGAGCGCGCCCCCCACCCACTCATGTAAGCACCCTAGAGTCAGCACACGTCACCTGCACCCTCAGACACCACCACCCTCCCGCACACACTGATTTCACGCGCGCGTGTCCCCCCACTCACATGTGCGTGCACCTCCCCCAACACCCCCTGTGGAAACAGGCACCCTACATCCCTCACGGTCATGCACCTCTCCATCACCCTCCACACGCACCTTGCTTGAGCACCCCTCCCTCCACGCACCCTCTCCCAGACATGCAGGTGCGGGCCCTCAAGTCCCTGCAGAACACACCCCAACTCACACCCTTGCACACTTGCCCACCACATGCCAGCACACACCATAGACAGTTCACCCCAACATGCGCCCCCAGACACCTGGCCTCAGCTGGCAGGCACACACTCACCAAAGTGACAAGTGTTACAGGCACACCAGAGCCACACACCCTGCACGCTAGGGGGCGTGGGGGCTAAGTGCGTCTCTGGGGTGGAGGGGCTGGTCTCTCCACGGTGGCACCCCATTTCTGCTGAGAAGCCCCAGGAAGTGTGTTCCCGCAGCCCAGGTGGACTGGGAGACTGGACTGGGGATCAGAGAGATGCTTCTGAGAGGCTGCTAGATGCCTTGAGTTAAGTGCTTTTCCCATTGAGGGTCATTTTGCACTTCCATTTCCCCCAGATGCTCAGAGCCCAGGCTCCCGCCTTCCCTTTGCTTTTGTGCAGTTAAAGCTCTGGGACTGAGATCAGGAACTCAGGCTGACGTCTGTGGTCGTTCTAGTCTGTGGTCGTTCTAGTCGGCAGGGCCTCCCCACCACCCCTGTTCCCCTTGTGCATCGTGGGTGGTATTCTCAGTTCTGGGTAGCTGAGCCTTGTTCAGTGCTGCGTGGTGTTCCCATCCCTGGCCCAGGCAGCAGGACTGTAGTAGCATGCTCAGATGTTTCAAGTGGCTGTGGTTCACTTTGACGAAAAGGTGTTCTAAAAAATGCCAGGCTGCCGGGAGTCAGGCAGTGGCACGGCGGTTTAAGCGCTCGTGGCGCAAAGCTCAAGGACTGCCATAAGGATCCCGGTTCCAGCCCCCGGCTCCCCACCTGCAGGGGAGTCGCTTCATAAGCGGTGAAACAGGTCTGCAGGTGTCTATCTTTCTCTCCTCCTCTCTGTCTTCCCCTCCTCTCTCCATTTCTCTCTGTTCTGTCCAACAGTGACATCAATAACAACAACAATAATAACCACACGATGTTAAACAACAAGGGCAACAAAAGGAAAAATAAATAAATAAATAAATAAATATATTTTAAAAAAATGCTAGGCCACCTTGTGGCAGGGCTGGCTCCTGCAGTGGAGCCAGAGGACAGAAATAAAACCTGGGAGGACCAGGACTCTGCGGGCACCCCTGTGAGTAGGAAGAGAAGCGAGGGCACGGAGTGCTGCATAAATGCTTCAGAGCGGCCTGGAGCCTTACTATGCTTGGCACTGGGGGGGGTGGTCGTAAGGTCACTTGCAGGCTGCCAGGCTGTCTATAAATGCCAGCTCAGCGCCGCCTGTGGGCAGAGGGCTGTTTGGCTCCCTGATAGGAGCTGGGGCCACGGGAGTCAGGTGTAGCGGCCTCCCTGGGAAGGGCCTGCACCTGTTCCGGGCCTCCCAGCCGCACTTAACCTGCCACAGGGGAGGGAGCCCTCGGGCTCGCCTCTTCCGCTTCAGGGTGTCCACGTCCACGGCACCTTTTCTCCATGGTGGTCTGAGAACTGTGGTCCCTGTACCCCTGCTGTGGGAGGGGTGCCCTTCTTCTTCTAGCGTTTGCCCTTCTTCTGTAGCCCATCAACAGCGTCAGGTTGAGCCTGATGTAAAGTTTCGAGACCTCCTTTGAATCTGGAGAGGTGGCAGTCGTTGACTATGTGGGTCATAGTCTGTCTGTAGCCGCAGGGGCAGTTCGGGTCGTCTCTGGCTCCCCAGCGATGGAACATAGCGGTGCACCAGCCATGGCCTGTTCGATAGCGATTGAGGAGGGCCCAATCATAACGTGCTAGGTCAAAGCCGGGTTGACGCTTGCAGGGGTCTGTGATGAGGTGTTTGTTCTTGACCTCAGCTGACTGCCAACTCTGTTTCCAAGAGTCTGGAACAGAGAAGTTCAGTGTAGGCGTAGGGGACCAGATTGGATGACGAGATGTCAAGCGTTGGACAGGGTGGGCGAAGATATCTGCGTATATTGGCAGGTCCAGTCGAGAGTAGACGTGGGAAATGAACTTAGATGATACCGCATCCCGACGAATATCTGGCGGGGCGATGTTGCTAAGAACTGACAGCCATGGAACCGGGGTGGAACGGATGGTTCCAGAAATTATCCTCATGGAGGAATATAATTTGGAATCGACCAAGTGGTCATGGGGGCTACGGAACCATACTGGGGCACAGTATTCTGCAGTGGAATAGCATAATGCCAGAGATGATGATCGTAGTGTAGAAGCGCTCGCGCCCCATGAGGAGCTGGCCAGTCTTGCAATAATGTTATTCCTCGCGCCCACCTTTGCTGCAGTTTTTATGAGATGTTCGTGAAATGACAGAGTGCGATCGAGAATAACGCCAAGATAGACTGGCTGGGCTTCATGCCGATTCTTGTATCACCAAGCTGCACATTAAGCTCACGCGAGGCCGAGGCATGGTGTAGATGGAAAACAGATGATACCGTTTTTGCAGTGCTAGGGATTAGTCGCCATTTTTTACAGTAATCAGATATCAGAGACATATCTTTCGTGAGTGTTTCCTCGAGGATGTCGAACTTGGATGCCTGAGTTGCACAGCAGATGTCATCGGTGTAGATGAACTTCCTTGAAGAAGTTTCTGGGAGGTCATTGATGTAAATATTAAATAGCGTAGGAGCCAGAACAGAGCCCTGGGGGAGGCCACTTGAGACAAGTCTCCATCTGCTAGACTTGTCACCCAGATGCACCCGGAATCTTCTGTTTTGGAGAAGAAACGATATTAGTGTTGGCCACCCAGGGAGGCAGGCATCTTGAGATCTTGACTAGGAGACCACGATGCCAGACCGTGTCATAGGCTGCTGTGAGATCAACAAAGACAGCACCCGTCTTTAAATTCTTTTTTTTTAATATTTTATTTTAATTTATTTATTCCCTTTTGTTGCCCTTGTTGTTTTATTTTTGTAGTTATTGTTGTTGTTGTCGTTGTTTGATAGGACAGAGAGAAATGGAGAGAGGAGGGGAAGACAGAGAGGAGGAGAGAAAGATAGACACCTGCAGACCTGCTTCACCGCCTGTGAAGCGACTCCCCTGCAGGTGGGGAGCCGGGGGCTGGAACTGGGATCCTTATGCCGGTCCTTGTGCTTTGCGCCACCTGCGCTTAACCCGCTGCGCTACAGCCCGACTCCCCCGTCTTTAAATTCTTCTGGGTGCCCTGAACAGGGTCCACTGGGGTCCACACAGGGTGCCTATAAACCACCTGCCCTGAACAGCCCAGCCCCTTTTTCTTTTGCCTCCAGGGTTTATTGCTGGGGTTCAGTGACGGCACTATGGATCTACTGCTCCTGGCGGCCATTTTTTCCATTTTATTGGATAAGACAGAGAGAAACTGAGAGAGGAGGGGGAGATAGGGAGGGAGAGACAAAGACAAACACCTGCTATGTGCGCTTAACCCAGTGTGCCACCACCTGTCCCCCTGGGTTTCACTTCTTCTCAGCAGTGACTCTTGTTGTCTATCTGTCTGTGTGTGTGTGTCTGTCTGAGTCTGACTCTGGGTCCTTCCTGGCCCTGGGCAGCTCCTGGCACACCTGCTGCCCAGCCAGGACAAGGTACCCAGTAGGCAGCCTAGCTCCTCCGCCCGCTTCCTGAGCCTCTGCCCTCCACTCCAGACTTGCCTTTCCTGCCAGCCGCATTCAGGGCCATGGGGCTGGGACTTGGAGGGCGGTCTAGCTGAGGGCTGTGACAGCCGGCTATAGCAATCTTGCAAGGGGCATGGGCCGTGGCTCACTCTGGCTCTGTCCCTGTTGGAGCCCAGAGTGGGGGCTGCCAGTGCAGGTGGGGTGCCCCTGAGCTTGCGCTCAGTTGCTGCCACCTTCCAGGGAACGCTGAGACTGCAGGATGACACCAGGGGGAAGGGGCTGGTGTTGTGACGCTGCGCAGGCCGGTATGCAGTGTCCAGCATCAGGCGCTGAAATTCAACGCCTCTGGCATGGGCCCACGGTGTGAGCGCACAGCTCGGGGTGTCCCTCCCCCATGAGGCCAGGGCACTCGCTCTCCTCCCCCTACCTTGAGGAGACCTTGGGGGTACTTGCCCACCTGAGCCCGGCCCCACTCCTGGCACCTCTCCTCAGTCCTGCAGTGCACCCTCCTCTGGCAGCATCTCTGTGCGGGCCCTTGGTAGTGACTGAACCCCTGACCTGGGTTGGCCACTTTTCTCGTGAACATCTGTTTTAAGTTCTTCCATGGGTATTGATGCTGGGATGACTCGCTGGGTCATCTGGAGCCTTGGAATAGAGAAATGCCACCTCATTCTAGAGCTTCTGAGTCTGAAAACAAACCTCAGGGCTGGGTGGTGGCACTCCCATTGGAGCGCACACTTTCCCACAACAAGGACCCAGGTTCAAGCTCCTCAGTCCCCACTTGCAGGGAAGCAAGCCTCCACCTCCCCCCCACCCCACCCCAGTTTCTCTCTGTCTATCAAGTTAAACAGGGTGAAAATAGCCACTAGGAGCAGTGGACTGGGGGTGACCCTGGTGGTGACAGGAGACCTGCTCCTCCCTCCAGAGTGCTCCTTGCCTCAGGCAGAGCAGGTCTCTTCCTCACTGGGGGCCTTCCTGGCAGCCATGCCCACACCCCCTCCTTAGTTTCTAGCACAGGTGAAATCACTGCCAGGACAGGAGCCTTAGTCAGTGTGAGAAGCAGTGAGCAGGGTGTGGGCCCAGCACCTTGTCTGCAGGGGAGCAGAGTATGGGCCCAGCATCCCCATCTGCAGGGACCAGAGTGTAGGCCCAGCACCCCATCTGCAGGGGGCAGAGTGTGGGCCCAGCACCCCATCTGCAGGAGGCAGTGTGTGTGAGCCCAGCACCCATAGCAGGGGGCAGAGTGTGGGCCCAGTACCTTGTCTGCCGTCTACCTAGGATTGTCCAGTCTGGGTCCTGTGGCAGTGGGGTTATGCCCTGCTGACCGCCTCATCTCTGCATGGCAGGTGTGCTCAGGCCTGGGGGCCCTCACCAACTCCCTGTCCTTGCTGACTCACCCCTGCAGCTCAGGTGGGATTCCTCATCTGGGCTGGGCATTTGTGTTCCTACACGTGGACTTCTGTTAGTATAGAGCCTCTGGGTGGCACTGCCGGGCATGCAGGGTGGAGTGGGGTCTGGGGTGAGCTGGGCCAGGTCGTGACTGTGTCATCAAGGATGCCCATGTACCCTGCAGTGCGCATGGCTCAGACCACCCTGCAGCTAACGGGGTGAGCCAGCCACTGCTTGCTGGCCACCCCTCTCCCCACTCTGGGGACCTCACCCTCCATGGTGCCCTCGGGCCTGGCCGGCCAGTGCTGGTGTTGCGTCTGAGATGCCGCCGCATAGTGTCAACTCTTGACTGACTTTCCAGTAGCTTCCACACCTGGTGCTGCTGCCTGGCTGCCGGTTTTCACAGAGAAGCCCAGGGCCAGCACCGGCCTGTGGCTGGGCTACTTCTGCTCCTGTTCCTGGTGCTGCTCTGCCTCTAAACTCGCTGACCTCCAAAGCCCAGGGAGGGCTGTGCTGGAATACCCACAGCCCCATCACACTCTCCTGCTTGCTTCCCTCTTTTTTTTACCACTCATCATATGATGGCATATGGTTTTATTGCTTTTTAAGTTGCCAGCAGGGTTACGGGGCTTGCTACTTGCACGACAAATCCACTGCTCCTGGTCTCAACTTTTTTCCTTTTGTTTTCTCGTTTCTCCTGGCTGCCATTTTTCCCCTTTTATTTATTTTATTTCATTTTCTAAAAAATTTTAATTTATTTATTTTGGATAGATACAGAGAAGTTAAGAGGGAAGGGGGAGATAGAGACACCTACAGACCTGCTTCACCACTAGTGAAGTTTCTCCCTTGCAGGTGGGCAGGAGCGGGGCCTTGAACCCCGGTCCTTACACATGGTGATGTGTGTGCTCAACCAGGTGCACTACCACCCAGCCCCTCCTTTAATTTTTTTTTTTATATTTTATTTGGTAGGACAGAGAAATTGAGAGGGGAAGGGGAAACAGAGAAAGAGACAGAGACACCTGCAGACCTGCTTCACTACTTATGAAGTGTCTTCCCTGCAGGTTAAGAGCAGGGGCTCAAATCCAGGTCTTCACATATGGTAATGTGAGTGCTTAACTCAGTGCACCACTGTCAGGCCCCCTATTTGCTTATTTTTAGTGAGAGTGATACACACACACACACACACACACACACACACACACACACACACACATCACTCCATGAGTGAGATCATCCCATACTCATCCTTCTATTTCTGGCTGATCTCACTTCACATGATTCCTCCAAGTTCCATCCAAGATGGAGTGAAGAAGGTGAAATCATCATATTTACTAGCTGAGTAGTATTCCGTTGTGTATATAGATCACAACTTGCTTAGCCATTCATCTGTTGTTGGACACCTGGGTTACTTCCAGGTTTTGGCTATTCCGAATTGTGCTGCTATGAACACAGGTGTACACAGATCTTTTTGGATGGGTGTGTTTGGTTCCTTAGGATCTATCCCCAGGAGAGGAATTGCAGGGTCACAGTACAGGTCCACTTCTAGCCTTCTGAGAGTTCTCCAGACTGCTCTCCACAGGGGATGGGCCCATTGACATTCCCACCAGCAGTGCAGGAGGGTTCCTTTGTACCCACAGCCTCTCCAGCCTTTGTTGTTGCAACCTGTCACTTTCCCCACAGTCCTGCTGAGCTCTGACTGATGGTGGTGCTAGGGATTGAAGCCAGGCCCTGGAGCCTGAAGCAGGGGAGTCTTTTACATGAGCCCTGTGCTGTGTGCCCAGCCAGCCCTCCCTCCCCAGTCTCCTGGACAGTGCCTTGCTGTGGAGTCCAGGCCTTCACAGGCTGTGGGGCTCGCTCTCTCTCTTTCCAGATGCTCTGGGCCTGCGTCTGTGGACAGGAGCTGCCAGGCCTGCAGCATCTTGGAGAGTTTGGGCTCTGGCTAGTTGAAGTGCTGTTGTTAGCTTGGGCTATGTTTGAAGTATAGAAGGGACCTCCCCCCCCCCCCAATAATTTTTATTTATAAAATGGAAACACTGACAAGACCATAGGATAAGAAGGGTCCAATTCCACACAGTTCCCACCACTAGAATTCCGTATCCAATTCCCTCCCTTGAAAGCTCCTATTCTTTATCCCTCTGGAAGCATGAACCCAGGAGCATTATGGAGTACAGAAGGTGGAAGGTCTGGCTTCTGTAATTACTTCCCCGCTGAACATGGGCGTTGGCAGGTGGATCCATACTCCTAGCCTGTCTCTCTCTTTCACTAGTGGGGCAGGGGCTCTGGGGAGGCGGTTCTAGGACACATTGGTGGGGTCGTCTGCCCAGGGAAGCCCAGTTGGCATCATGGTAGCATCTGGAACCTGGTGGCTGAAAAAGAGTTAAGATGTAAAGCAGAACAAATTGTTGACTAATCATGAATCTAAAGGCTGGAATATTGAAGATGAGGATTTGGGGATCTCCATTTTGGAAACAGCTGGCAGGTCTATTTTAGGTATATTCCAAGGGACCCATGACTTCATTAGTTTTAGCCTGAGCCTGACCTCTGATATTCAGGTGGACCCAGGTTACTATCTGGGGAGATGATGTCATGGCTGGAAAAAGGACTAGAAAGCTGGATCAGGGAAGAGAGTAGCTCCCAAATATAGGGACGTGTATAAATATTGTTAACTGTAAACCCCATCAATTTGATCTGGGGCCCATAGTCAGTTTAGGAGCCTCTGTAGCCTCTGCATCCTTCTAGGTCTGAGCTCACATTCTGTAGTCATGAGTAGGAACATTCCAAGCTGCCCTAATTTCAGGACCTATCTTCCTCAGGTGGTAGATAGAGTATGTTGTCCAGCCTCCCTTCGGAGAATAGAACATTCCCTACCACTATTGATCCACATTAAGGGCAAGGTCCTATGGGGGCCCACAAAGGCGTCCATTATGTTGTTCCTGATGAAGATGACCAGTGCAGTGGCGAGAGGGATCTGTTAGAGGTCTAGGCCCATCACGTCTGTGTGGGAACCCCAGGACTCCCTGACTAGGGCCCCAGGTGATGCGATGGCCTGGTAGTGACTAAAGAGTCACCATTAAAGTCTGCCAGTCTCTTGCCCTTATTCAGCTTTTGTAGTCCTTTGATAAGGTTAGCTTTGGAGTGAGTGAGGGAAGTGTAATAGGAAGTAGGTGAGGAGGGTATTTAGGTCTAAGTAGACACTATTTCATTAGGTACTTTATGGTGTCTTATTAGGTCTTTCTACTTGCTTGCTGCATATACTGACTCACTGCAAACTATTGTGCACTTTTGCTTTCAGGTATATATTTTGCCCTAATTTATGGATACATGTGAACATATGCCCTATCTCATGGGACCTGGTCTTTATCTAGGTTTTGGGGCTTTGTTAGGAAGTGGACCACCTGAAGTGGAATTAAGGAGTCCTATGAGAAAGGAAAGGTCTCACCTGAGTAATGAAGCTAAAAGGTTGGCATTTCATGCCTGAAGTCTCTGGACACAGTCCGAAGTGAAGCATGCTGGGGTGGTACTGGTTGCATTGATTAGGTTGGGATCAGCAGATGCAGTATCAGTTGGTATGAATTGGGAGAAGCATGCAGGAAAGTGAGCCCCACCCTAGAGGTTCCAGGACTGGGGAAAATATGGGCTTTATAGTTCCTCCTGTCTCAGGGTTTAAGAAGGCAATGGATAGTTATAGCTATAACCAAATTATTTGGCAGTTGGGTTAACTTTGAAAACCCCATTGTTAGGATTTGCTGTATTATACATAACCTCATCATAAATTATGTCCTTTGACGCTGTCTACATATAGCTATATTTTATAAAGTAATGCCACCAATTGCTTCTGTTCTCCTTGGTCTAAGCTTTTAGGAGAGTCAACATTTCAAAGAACAAGTCATTATTAGAAATTAACAATTTGAGCCCACTGTTAAAATTCAATCTGATTGCCAATTTGAAGTCTTAAGTACTTACTTATATTGAAGGAACATACACTCAGCTATGGTCTAGGCATCAAAAAATTTGAGACATTCGATCAGTTTTACCCCTCTCATATTAATTAAATAGTAGTTTATGAGACTACAAGTTAATAGGAGTGTACATCACCACTCTCACCACCAAAGGTCTATGGTCGTCGTGTCCCCCCCCCCCCCCCCCAGTGAAACTGAACATCCACCCTCACTCTCCACCCAGAGATTTTTACTTTGGTGTCCTACTCCAAACTCAGATCCTGGTTTGAGTTTCCTTTTCTGTTCTTCTTTCTTAACTTCTGTTGATGAGTGGGATCATCCCATACGTGTCTTTGTCTTTCTGACTTATCTCACTTAACACATAATTCCTTCTAGCTCCATCCAAGATGGGTCAGAGAAGGTGGGTTCATTGTTCTTAATAGCTGCGTAGTATTCCATTGTGTATATATACCACAGCTTTCTCAGCCACTCATCTATTGTTGGAAGCAACCTGGGTTGCTTCCAGGTTTTAGCTATTACGAATTATGCTGCTTTGAACATAGGTGTGCACATATCTTTTTGGTTGAGTGTTATGGAGTCCTTGGGGTATATCCCTAGGAGAGGAATTGCTGGGTCATATGGAAGGTCCATGTCTAGCCTTGTGAGTGTCCTCAGACTGCTCTTCACAGAGGCTGGACCAATTTACATTCCCACCAGCAATGTAAAAGGGTTCCTTTGTCCCCCACAGCCTCTCCAGCATTTGTTGCCACTGTCCTTTTTTGATGTATGCCATTCTCACAGGGGTGAGGTGCTATCTCATTGTTGTCTTTATTTGTATTTCTCTGACAATCAGTGACCTGGAGCGATTTTTCATGTGTTTGTTAGCCTTTTGGATCTCTTCTGTAGTGAATATTCTGTTCATATCCTTGATCCATTTTTGGATGGGGACATTTGCTTTTTTGGTGCTTAGTTTGCTGAGCTCTTTGTATATTTTGGTGACTTGTCTCTTGTCTGATGTATGGCATGTGAAGATCTTCTCCCATTCTGTGAGGAGTCTCTTTGAGTGATGGTTTCTTTGGTTGTGCAGAAGCTTTTCAATTTGATGTAGTCCCATTGATTTGTTTTGTTTTAGTCTTACTTGCAATTGAGTTTGTATCATCAAAGATGTCCTTGAGGTTTAGGAAGGAAAGTGTTCCACCAGTGTTTTCCTCTAAGTATTTGATAGTTTCTGGTCTAACATCCAGGTCCTTGATAGAAGGGACCTTCTTATTCAACATAACTACATTTTAGCACTGGGGAGACAGCACAGTGGTTATCCACATGACTCCTGCCTGAGGCTCCAAGGTCTCAGGTTCAATCCCCAGCACCACCATCAGCCAGAGCTCAGCAGGGCTCTGGTCTTCGTCTTGGTCTTGGTCTTGGTCTCTCTCTCTCTCTGTATCTTTCATTAAAATAAATGAGTAAACTATCAAAGAAAAAACCCTACATTTTAATACTGTAAATTGTGGAATAGGTTTTTTTTTTTTTTTTTTTTTTCCCCTCCAGGGTTATTGCTGGGGCTTGGTGCCTTCACCACGAATCCCCTGCTCCTGGAGGCCATTTTTTCCCATTTTGTTGCCCTTGTTGTCGTTATTGTTGCCATTGATGTTGTTGTTGGATAGTTGCAGAGAGAAATTGAGAGAGGAACGGAAGACGGGGGAGAGAAAGACAGACACCTTCAGACCTGCTTTGCTGTCTGTGAAGAGAACCCCCTGCAGGTGGGGAGTTGGAGTCTGGAACCTGGATCTTTGTGCAAGTCCTGTGCTTCTCAACACGAGCAACTTAGCCCGCTGTGCTACCACCCCCCACCCCCGCTGGAATAGTTTTAAGTTTATTTTGTATATTAAGTATATTTATTTTGCCAGTAGGTGTAGGGTTTGAGCTATTTGTTAAAAAGTTTATTTAAACAGCATAAAATGTTGTGTTGTGTTTCTAGGGACACTCGGGAATTGATCTATTTAAATCATGTGAGGGGGAAGTAGCAAGGAGACCTCTTTCAAGCATCAAAAATCATTTCAAAGTATTTCAAGCTAAGACTTGAAACAGGTTGAGAAAATGCATCTTCCTGTTGTGTTCATGTCAAAGTCAAGTTGATGATGGGAAGTCACCTCAGAAGCTGGTCACCAGATTGGCGTGGGTTGCTGCGGGGGGCGTGGGGGGCGCAGTGGCTCTGCCCCCCATGCTGGAGCCCAGGAGGAGGGAGGAGGATGGGCCGGGCCTGTGGACACAGGGCCCTGCTCAGACCAGTCCTCAGCTTAGCCCTGCGCCTCGGCCTGGTAGTCGGCTTAGGAAAATGGTGCAGATGAAAAGGCTTGCTTGCTTCCCATTATTCATTTGATAAGACAGAAATCGGGAGGGAAGGGGAGAGAGGAAAACAGATGCCGAGAAGCTCATGAGGGTGAGGGCTTGCACCTGGCTCTTGGCCCTGCCTCCTTCTGCATGGGGTAGTGATGGCCTTCTGAGAGACAGACCAGAGCAGTCCTGGCTCTAGCGTGGGGCGGTGCCAGGGCTGGAACCGAGTGAGGCCAGAGGCTCAGCCTTACAGCCGGCTGTCTGTCCTGTCCTGATGCAGAGTTGCCGGGGGCTCTTGGCCGCCCACCTGGGCAGCTGCAGTCACTGGGGGCTGTTGGCAGGGTCCTGCCCTTGCTGGGATTGGTCAGAGTGGGCTGAGGCCAGACATATGGCGGGTGTGTGCTGTGCTGGAGAATCCCCACACCGAGGCCTACAGGTGGCTGTCCTGGCAGCCTTCACCCCAGCTGGCTTCTCTTGGACCGTCAGAGCTCCTGGCACCCAGTGTTTCTGTGGGTGCTGCGCCCTGGGTGCTGCTCCCAGGCTGGGTGGGGCTCCAGAAGATGCCTCTCCTGGCACCACCACACAGCTCTGCTGCTCTGACCAGTGGTGCCGGGACATGGGCATGCTGAGGACTTTGAGTTCCTTGTTCTATTTTATTGAAAGACACAAATCCCAGAGCCCTGCTGAGCACCTTCTGCTCTTTCTTGTGCTGCTCCAGGACTTCCATGTGCTGTGAGCTGATGTGGGCATGGCCACTCGCTACTGGTCTTGTAGAAGTGCTTCCGGCCTCTCTGAAGCTGAGGCTAAGGCTGCGGCTGCCTCGTCATGTCAGGCTTCCCTTGCTGTGCTTTGCTCGCTCTCCTCCCCTTCCTCTCTCCCTCTTTCTCTGCCCACAGCTGAGGGTTCTGTGGTGCATGTGGATGCTGGCTTTGTCAGATGGCCTTATGGCCACCTCATCTGGCTGTGGTGTCAGGCTGTGTGGTCCTGTGTGAGGCTGGAGAACTTCCTGCCCTTCCCGGTTTGTGCAAGAGGCTTGGAAGGACCAGGCTGGTTTATCTTGTGTGGGCTGGGGTGCTGGGGTGGAAGCCGCTACAACCTTCCGACCTGGACTTCTGCTTGTGGGAAAGTTTCTTGATCACTGCTCAGTCTCCATTCTGGCAGTAAATCTGCTCAGATGTTTTACTCCTAACTCAGCCTGGACGGATCACACATTTCTCAGAGTGTGCCGATTCCTTCTTGAATGTTGAGTTTCTCAAGCCTAAAATGCTTCATGGTGCTCTGTTCCTTTGTCAGCTGTGATCTCTTTCATTCCTGATTTCATTTGAGTGGACTGTGTGTATGTGCGCGCATGTGCGTGTAAAGCAGCTCTGTCACTCCCCTCACACTGCTTGTTTAAGTCTACGTTGTGTGTCCCCTTGGTCCTGGAGCTGCTGAGGAAGGATGTCTGAGATGCTTGCATCCCCTGTTGTGAACTACCCTCGTGCTGGCTCCATAGGTGTTGGTATCTAGTGCTGTGTCATTGTGGCTTGACTCACCAGGGCCTGGCCCGTGTGTGGGTCCCGGTGGATGCTCCTTGCCCCCCAGGAGAGCGTGCACCTCACTTTGGCGGGGAGCCGAGACTCCTGGAAGCACGACTGGTGTCTGCACACACCTGTTGGCCCTGCACCGGCTGTGTTACTGTCACCGGCGCCTCAGCCTCTAGTCGAGTTTGGGTCATGTGCAGGACCCCGTTGTCCACATTTCTGTCTCTGTTCAGTCTCCTCCTGTTTCCCAGGTGTGATGACTCTCTTTCTGCTTTCTCCTCAGTTGAAAATGTCACACGGTAGTGGTGCACCCACTAGAGCTCACGCTTACCATGCTCCAGGACCCAGGCTCAAGGCCCTGGTCCCCACCTGCAGGGGGAAGCCTCACGGCCAGAGAGTGGCTCTGCAGGTGTCTCTCTTCTCTGTGTTTCCCACCCCTCAAAACTGAGAGGCTTCTAAAGGCAGTCTTACTCTTGTTCTCACAGCTGAAGTGAGATCTGTTTGCTTGCTTACTGTTAGTTCCTCCAGGGTTCTCACTGGGGCTTGGTGCCAGCACTGTGAATCCACAGCTCCTGGCAGCCACTTTTTCCTTTTACAATTTTTACTTATTTTTTATTTGATAGGACAGGGCGGGGGGAATGAGGAGATAGAGAGACAGAAAGACATTGGCCAACCTGCTTCACCACTTGTAAAGCCCCCTCCCTCTCCCCCCCGCAGATGGAGACCTGGAAGCTTGAACCGTGCCCTTGAGCATGCTAATGTGCATGGTCTGCTGGGTGTGTCACTGCCTGGCTCCTGAAGTACATCTGTCTGTCTGTTTTTTCTTATAGGGTTATTAAAAATATCCACTCGACCTCTGGGTTTTGACTGGAGGACTTGCATTTGGGGGGATGCCTTGTGGCCATGTCCCCCTCAGTCACTGTTGGCAGCTGCTGTGGTTCAGGAGCCTCTCCTTACCGAGATTCGTTTGTCACTATCCTCCATGTGCCTGCTTGAGGTCTAGCTTCGTGCTCACTGTGAGGTTTATGTCAAATGATTCCTACATGTATCTTTCAAATAGTTTCTCTAGGACAGATGGAGACATTGAGCGTCAGGGGAGAGTGGGGAGTGCAGCACTGTTTCCCCCCATGTGAGGTTCCCCTCGGGTGGGGACAGGTTTGGAGTTGGGCGCTGGTGCACTGAGATGTGTACGCTCACAGGGTGTGCCCTGCCTGGCCCCCTTTATGCATATTTTGAGTCGACAACAACTTTGTTGGAAATCATTCTGAAACTGTCCGTTTTACTGTCTCCCCTGCACTCTCTGCTGTCATGGCTTACATCTTTTCATCTTTTATTCCTGGACATTCATTAGCAGAATACTGTGGCCATAGCTGCTTTTACTTCTGCCGTGCATCTGTGCTGGGAACCAGCCCAGGGGCTTCCCTGTGCCGTGCCACTGCTGAGCCAGAAGGATAAAGAAAAGTCATTGGTTGTTTTTACTGAGAGAGGTGGGGAGAGGGAGAGAGAACCCGAGCATCACTGGCCCGAGTGACCCAGGCGCCAGGAGTCTGATGCTCTGTGCGCCCTCCTGCCCCTGCGGCTGCCCTGTTTCTCACTCTGGTTTTTAGTAAGGGAGGGAGAGACAGACAGCACAGCACCACCGTGCATTCCTCAGACACCTCCTCCTGCGGCGCTTCTGGGCACAGACCCTCAGACCTGGAGCCCTGTGCGTGCAGGGTGAGCACTCCTCTGGAGGAGGTCCTGGCCCCACCTCTGCCCTTTAATCTTTAACCTTTGTGCTGTTCTCAGTGGTGGTGCCTGCAGTGCCTCTGCTGCCCTCTGTCTTAGAATTGCCGGGCCTGTGGGCATCCTGAGGTTCCTTACTTTACAGTCTTAGGATTGCTGGTTCTGTTTCCTTAGAAAAAAGACCTCTGGGGAGCCGGGTGGTAGTGCAGTGGGTTAAGCGCACATTGCACAAAGTGCAAAGACCGGTGGAAGGATCCTAGTTCGAGCCCCCGGATCCCCACCTGCAGGGGGGTGTCGCTTCACAGGCGGTGAAGCAGGTGTACAGGTGTCTGTCTTTCTCTACCCCTGTCTCCCCTCCTCTCTCCATTTCTCTCTGTCCTATCCAACAACAACAGCAGCAGCAGTAACAATAATAATAACAACAACAATAAACAACAAGGGCAACAAAAGGGAAAAAATGACCTCCAGGAGCAGTGGATTCATAGTGCAGGCACCAAAACCCAACAATAAACTGGAGGCTAGAGAGAGAGAGAGAGAGAAAAGGCCTCTGCTGTGTTCTGGGGGTTGTGGTGGGTCAGGTGTGAACACACGGGGTCCTTCTCCAGCCACGTGCACAGGGCAGCCCAGCCCCTCTGCCCCTGCTTCTCTCCTCTGTACACCCCTGGCTCTAGCTCATAGCCTCATGTGCTTGTGATGAAACCCTGTCCTTCTGTCCACAATGGATGCAGGTAGTACTGTCAGATGGCCTGGCATGAGGTGGACTCCCGGTGCTATGTTCCCCGCCAGACATGAAGGGGATTAAAACTGAGAGAGCTGTGTCTTCCTGGGGGGGTGTGTCCCTGTGTGGTGGCTCTCCTGGGGGGGGTGTCCCTGTGTGTTGGTGGCCCTCCTGGGGTTGTTGCTGTATGGTGACCCTCCTGTGTCCTTTCTCCCCCTTGTGGGGCAGATTATTTCTCCTGGTTGTGGGCCATGGGTGAGGCCGTGGTGGCTTTGGGGGAGAGGGGTAATGTGATGTGAAGTAAGGGCGGCAGCTAAGCCTGTGCACTGTGTGTTCCAGAGCAGTGGGAAGAGTTCGGTGCTGGAGAGCCTGGTGGGCAGGGACCTGCTCCCCCGAGGTACGGGCATCGTCACGCGCCGGCCCCTCATCCTGCAGCTGGTGCACGTGGCCCCTGAAGACAAGCGCAAGACCAGCGGTGAGGAGAACGGTGAGCCTGTCTCCTTTGGGTGCGGCCCTTGGTGAGACCGAGCGTGAGGGTAGTGGCAATGCCCTCTGTGCTCCGGGAGCAGGGACCAGCTAGTTTGCAGCAGGACTGTGGATACTTGCGCTTAGTGCCCTGTAGCTGGTGCCCTTTGCCAGACTAATGCGATAGGTTTGGAATGAGTCAGTGCTTTCCGGGGAAAGCTTCTGCATTTGGATGTTTCTGCTATTCCTGTCTAGTGGCTAAAGCTGGTTTTGATATGCCTCTTACTTGTAAAGATTTACTAGTTTATGAACAAAAGAGAGGTGCCGGGACTGAACTCGGAGCCTCCTGCGTTACAGCCTGAGCTCCCGCCACTGCTCAGCCTCCCCAACTCCCACCGCCAGAGGGGCACAGGCCCAGGAGGGTTTGGTGGTGAGGGTCCCCTAGGTGGTCCTTGGGACGGCTCCCCCTGCGGCTGCACTGAGTGCCGTGGAGGCACTGAGTCTGAGCGGGCTAGCGCCGTGGTCTGCAACCCCGTGTACTGGGGAAGCTCGAGTAGAGACAGACAGACAGACCCCCGGCTACCTGCCCAGGTGGCACTGGCTCCGGCTGCCTGCGTCCATAGCTGCTCCGACCTCTCCACTGGCAGCAAGGGCTTGGCTCCTGGGCACAGGGCACTGGTTCAGGATGGGCTGCCCGGCAACAGAGACACCTACTGTGGCCTCTGCCGTGGCCGGGACGGTAAGCATACAGGCTCCCCTCACACCCGGGACCCGCACCGTGCCCGCCAGCTGTGTCCTGAGTCCCCACAGCCACTCTGCTGCGCGGTTCAAGCTGCCCTGCAGCCCACTGAGAGCTTGAGGGAGGCAGCGCTGGTTTTCCCTGTGCCGCCTCCCCACCACCTGGGGGTGGAGCCTGGTGTGGTGCCATGTGTAGGCGCTTCCCTGAGCTCAGTGCTCACGGTGTTCGCCACTGGCTTCAGATGACAGCTGGGCTACCCCACACTATTTCCTGACACTGGGTGCATGAGCCCTGTCCTCAGAGTGACAGGGCAGCTGGGTCCTGGACGCCTTGTGGTGAGCTGGTCTCAGAATTGAGGAAGCAGAGGGGTGAGTGCCCACGAGTCTGGCAGAGGACACGGGCCACCGCCTGAGGAGGACGCTGGGAAAAGAGGTGCCAGAGTGGCCACTGGGGTACGGCAGTGGGGCCTCAGCAGTGAGCTCTCAGTAACCTGGACGCCCTCTCTGGGCCAGGCTGGGACCGGGACTGCTCTCTACCTGGAGGCTGGGTTGTAAGGCAGAGAGGTAGCGGGACTGCCACTCTCTGGCGCACCATGGCCCACAGCCTGCTGCGACTTCTCCTGCAGAGGAATATTCTAGACTGGGCAGCAGCTGAGACAGACACTGACTGGAACGGTCTCAGACCTCCCTTCACCCAAGCCAGCAGTAGCATATGGTCATGGCCTGAGGGTCCCCGTGAAATCGGCCAATGGGACAGGGCGGGGGCTCAGGCCAGGGCACGTGGGAGCTTCCTGGGCCTGGTCCCGCACCCTCTGTCCAGACCGCCCTACTGGGCAGGGAGGGTGGCCTGCAGCTCTGTTTTTTCAGAAAGGAGGCCCTTGTCCATCCTGTCTCCCAGCCACCCTATGTGACTTCGGCCGGGCTGGAGGCAAAGGTGATGGCAGGGTGGTGTGAGGGGCTAGAAGCAGAGGAGCCGGGAGCCATGCCGGCTGCCCGTGGGCCACACATGTGTCAGCTGCATCTTGAGTGGGTGTGAGGCGAGGTCACTTAACTTGGCTGGCTGGGGCACAGCACTAACTCTCACTCTTGTGCTCTTTCTCTCTGACTGCAGACCCTGCTGCGTGGAAAGGCGCAAGACACCCTTCCAAAGGTCTCCTCCCCTCCCCTCCCATCTCTCTTCTCTTCTCTTCTCTTATCCCCTCTCTCCCTTCCCTTTCCCTCCTCTCCTCCCTCTTTTCCCCTCCCCTTTCCCTTCTCTTCTTCTCCCATCCCTCTCCCCTCCCCCCTCACCTGCCCTGCTTTGCCTCTCCCTGCCTGCATGTGCTTGTGCCTAGGCTGTGCCCGCTCACTGGCTGCCCGGCTTGGCAGCACTTGTCAGCTTCCTGCTGTTGTCCGGGGATACAGGCTTCTTGTGGTGGCTGTGTGTCCCGTCTGTTCAGTGCTGTCCCTTGGGGCCAGGTGCTCTACTCTGAGAAGGTGGCCGCGCAGCCTCCATTCCTGGGGCCTCCTGCCCACTGAGGAGCTGCCCACCTTCACTCACTGCCTCGCCCCTCTTGTCCGGGTGTCAGGCGGCTGCTGCTCTGTTCTTAGACTCGGCTGTAGACCCTGGGGATGGTGTGGGCCCAGGCAGAGCACTGTGCTGAGGGAGGTGGGTGTGTCTCTGGCCCTGCCCAGCAGGGACCACCCACCAGCAGGGTCCCCTCAGCAGGTGCGGGGCGTTTGTCTGTGCCCCTGGTGGGACCCTATGGGGTGCCAGCTTGGTGTTGGAGGCCTGGGGTCCTGCTGTCTGCTCTCTGCGTTGCTCCATAGAACCCTGATGTACTCCCTCTGGCCTCTGGTTTCACAGGGTGTGACCCTCAGATTAACTGCAGTCACCTGAGCAGAGACTGGGAGGCGGGGCAGGCAGGCAGGGTCCCACTGGTGTGAGTGACATTAGGGCCTGTGCAGCGCTGGGCGGCCTCACAGTGGCCTGGCCTTCACCTCATCGAGAGACTTGTGGTCACTCTGGGGACGGGCGGTGGTGCCCCACTGCCCTGGCATCTCTGGCCAGGCCGACCCGTCCTTCCCGTGGCTTCCCTCACATGAACTCTCCTTTTGCAGGCGTTGAAGCGGAAGAATGGGGTAAATTTCTCCACACCAAGAACAAAGTGAGTACAGGGTGGGGGCCGAGGGGCTTGGGGGGTAGTGGGGGTCAGGGGACAGCAGTGTAGGAGCCTACAGTGCCACTGACTGGTCTGCACTGCTCCCAGGACCACATGTGTAGACACTCCCATCTGCTGGTGGGGGGGGGGGGTGAGGCCACATGGCAAGTGTCAGGAGCCCCTGCAGGAGATGCACTGGCCTTTGTGGGTGGTCCGAGGGGCCCCTCGCCTCACCAGAGCGCTGCACTGTCTGCTCCCACACTCTGCAGCTTTACACAGACTTTGACGAGATTCGCCAGGAAATTGAAAGTGAGACAGAAAGGATCTCAGGGAGCAACAAGGTAGGCATCTCTGTGGGGCTGGGGGAGTGGGGCAACTGTCCCCTAGCACTGGGGCTCACCAGTGGAGCTCACACCACCACACGCAGGACCCGGGTTCAAGCCCTTGGTCTTCACCCACAAGGAGAAGGATTCACTAGCGGTGAAGCAGAGCTGCAGGTTCTACCTCACCCCCATTCTCTCTCTCTCTCTCTCTCTGTCTCTCCCCCTTCTCAATTTCTCTGTCTCTATCCGAAAGAAATGAAAAACTATTCATGAAAGAAGGCAGGCATTTCAGGCGACTGCTCCCCCACACCCTGCTGCCACCCACCCCCCAGTTCTGTGTCCTTGGTCCTTCTGGCCCAGAGTCCAGGGTCCGACTGCAGGCCCTCCCTCTCTCTCCCGGCCAGTGGGACCAGGCTCCTCTCTTGCTTGCTGCATGAGCCCTGGGAAATGTAGTTTTCCTTTGTTGAGCTGCACATCTTAACTCTTGAGGATGGTGAAGGGAACTAGCAGCCTCACAGTGACCCAGAACTGCGTCAGCCCCCAGGGCCTCATTGGGTGCTACCAGGCTTGTGCCGGCCAGACACCAGAGAGCCCTTCCCTGACCGAATGGCTGCTAGAAGCTGTGCCCCCCCACCCCATGTGGAGACTGGGTCCCGCTTGGTGCCGAGATGCACAGCTCTGAGGCCTGGCTGCCCTAGCCTGCAGTCAGTCTGGCAGGTGGGATGAGTGGGAGTGAATTTCAGGGGCCCCCAGAGGGGACTTGGAGGGGCAGCTGAAAAGTTCCTCTTTGACGGCCAGGAACGACATTCTCAGTTAATGAATGGCTTCCATATTTCTCCAACTTTCTGTCATCCACCCACTGGAGTAGACTTATAACACTTCAGAAAAGTGCTCTCAGGCTAGAGGGGAGGTCCAGGCTGGGGCTGCAGAGGCTGTCCTGGCCAGGTGCCTGGAGCTTGGTCTCAGCATGAGAGGAGCCCACACGTAGCCCAGCACACGTGGCAGTGGGCAGCTTCAAGTACGGGCTCTTGTGGGACGAGCTCAGCCGCTTTTCAGCAATAGCTCATGCAAGTCTTTAGACCACGGCCCACGTGACACAGTTCCTAGGGGAGCTGGGTGAGCGGACAAGAACACGTCCAGGCCTCGGGGCATCAGGAAGGCCGCCTGGCTGCACCCAGAGTCCCATGGCATCTCAGCTGTGGAGCCTGGCTCCCCGTCCAGTATGGACTGGATGGCCAGAGTACAGCTTGGCAGGGCCCACAGGCCCAAGATGCTCCCTAAACCCAGAACCGGGGGTGGGGGTGGGTGTTGCAGCTCCTGGAGGGTGGCCGGCAGTGCTGGATGCAGACACCTCCTGGCCTGTGATGTCAGTGCCCCTATATTTCAGGGAGTCAGCCCTGAGCCCATCCACCTGAAGATCTTCTCCCCCAATGTGGTCAACCTGACTCTTGTGGACCTTCCAGGAATGACCAAGGCAAGGCCTGAGGCGGGGCCCTGTGCTGGGCATGTGGGTTTGGGGGGCTGTGAAGTTTGGAGGGGCATGTGGACTTGGTGGGGGGCTGTGAGGGTTGGGCCGGCGGCTAGGCTGGGCTGTGATGGTGTCTGCCTGCAGGTGCCCGTGGGGGACCAGCCCAAGGACATCGAGCTGCAGATCAGGGAGCTCATCCTGCGCTTCATTAGCAACCCCAACTCCATCATCCTCGCCGTCACCGCTGCCAACACCGACATGGCCACCTCCGAGGCCCTCAAGATCTCCAGGGAGGTGGACCCTGACGGTCAGCAGGGGGCAGCATCTATCACGGGGGCAGCATCTATCACGGGGGCAGCATCTATCACGGGGGCAGGGGACTGTGTCCACCTCAGGGCACAGCAGCATGGAATAGCATCTACCTTGGGTGACACGGGCAGGGGACAGTGAGAGGTGGGGAAAGTATCTACCACAGGTGACATAGGGACAGGGTACTGTGTCTACCTCGGGGGACAGAGAGAGCTGAGCTGGGGACAGCATCTACCTCAGGACATGGGCAGGGGACTACATTCACCTCAGGACACGGGCAGGGGACTACATTCACCTCTGGACACGGGCAGGGGACTACATTCACCTCAGGACACGGGCAGGGGACTGCGTCCACTAGGGGACAGTGAGAACTGGGGACAGCATCTACCTTGGGACACAGGCAGTGGACTACACCCACCTCAGGGGACATGGGGGCAGGGACTGCGTCTACCTCGGGGAATAGTGAGAGCTGGGGACAGCACCTACCACAGGGGACACAGGAACAGGGGACTGTGTCCTCCTCAGGGGACAGTGAGAGCTGGCGACAGAATCTACCTCAGGGGACTGTGTCCATCTTGGGAAACACGAGGCTCCAATGAGCTCTGCAGTAGAGCCTCTCCTGCACTCCTTCCTGGGTCTGAAAGAAAAGATGAGTGAAGGGTAATGGCAGGATAGCAGACAGTATAATGGTCACACGAGACCCTCCTGCCCGAATCAGTCCCCGGTTCAATCTCCAGAACCACCGTAAGCCAGAGCTGGGCAGGGCTCAAGCTGAGTGAACCCTAGGGGTGTAGAATGTACAGGTCCAGCTCCCCCAGAGCAGCAGCTGTATCTGCTCACCCGGAGGAATGCAGGGGACTGACCGCAGCTCCCCTCCCTCACGTGAGGGTCTGTGTTGGGCAGCATTTCACAATTAAGCACACAAGTCTCCTGCTCACCGGCAACCCCTGTCCCTCCCCAGGCCGCCGGACACTTGCGGTGATCACCAAGCTGGACCTCATGGATGCAGGCACAGACGCCATGGATGTGCTGATGGGCAGAGTCATCCCGGTCAAGCTGGGCATCATTGGGGTGGTGAACAGGTCAGTGCAGGGGGGGCTCAGGGGAGAGGTTGGGGGGAGCCACCCAGCCCAGTGCCCCTGTGCGGAGCCGGCCTCGTGGACGTTCTAGGAGCTGGCCCTCCTCTGCCGCATTGCCCCAGGGCACCGGGCTTATGGCCACCCGGTGGCGCCTGGGCCTCGGCCTGCCATGCCCCTCCAACCCCGCCTTCTACGGTAAATCTACATAGCTGGTGTTTTTAGGGAAGTGATGGTTGGCGAGACAGTGGTCACAGCACACGCACCTCACCCTTCCACGACAGGTGGTGCTGTTGAGACTGGGCGGGAAAGGCAGCTGCCACACCCCTCTGAAACAGATATGGGACTGAACCCAGGGTCTCTGCACCCTGCTCACACCACCTCTGGACCTGCCTTTTTAAAAAGATTTATTTAGGGAATCAGGCGGTAGTGCAGTGGGTTAAGTGCACGTCAAGGACTGGCTGGTATAAGGACCCCGGTTCGAGCCCCCAGCTCCCCACCTGCAGGGGAGTTGCTTCACAATCGGTGAAGTAGCTCTGCAGGTTTTTCTTTCCCCGTCTTCCCCTCCTCTCTCCATTTCTCTCTGTCCTATCCAACAACGATGACATCAATAAACAAGAGCAACAAAAAGAGAAAATAATTAAAAATAATAATAATAAAAAAGATTTATTTAGTGGGACCTGGATTCAGCCCCAGCCCCACAGGAGAGCTTCGCCTATGGGGGAGCAGTGCTAACCTAGCATTGGCCAGGAGCCACACCGTTGCAGAAGCCCCAGAACACAAAGAGGTTATTTCTGCCAGTGAAAGTGAGCGAGCCCAGCTCAGGACACCGACCCTCTGCCCCGGCTCTTAACTAAGACAGGTCCCTGCTGTTGTACAGGAGGCAGGAGAGGAGCACAGCAGGCCTCTGGACCTGGGGGGCAGTGTGGGACAGCTGTGCAACCTGGGTCGACCTTCTGGAACCCTGTGCTCTGCCCCCAGGAGCCAGCTGGACATCAACAACAGGAAGAGTGTGAGCGACTCCATCCGGGACGAGTATGCCTTCCTACAGAAGAAGTACCCCTCACTGGCCAACAGGAATGGAACCAAGTACCTGGCACGGACGCTCAACAGGTAGCTCCCCCTGTTGGGAGCTGGCGGCCTGGAAACTGCCACCGTCCCTCCTGACATTTGCAGACTGCTCAGTGGCCATGGCTTCACTCCATTCTGGTGGTGGTGGGGGTGGATTACATGTGTGGTTGCTGCGTGTTTATTCCGTGTCACCTGGGGTACCGCCAGAGCTGCACCCCTCCCTCCCCCCAGGTTGGCCGGGCTGGAGCCTGAGTCACAAGGCTCATTAGTGCCGGGTGTCTGCTGCCCTGTTCACAAGACAGGACTTGAACCCAAGTCCCAAGGCTCCTGCATTCCCTTTGGGCAGGAGGCCCTCCAGGATTTACATGTGACCTAAGTCAGTGCCGTATCCTGCTCTAGTAAACCAGAGGCTGATGGTCCCTCACCATCGTGCCAGTACTCACGGGGAGAGACATCAAGTCAGAAGCCAGACTGTTGGCTGTGTCACCCTGTGGGTCAGGTGCTGCATCTGAGGAGGCTACACCCACCTGGTTTCCTGGCTGCCACTAAGCCTCCTGGGCTTAGGCCAGTTTAGCCAACACTGGCCAGGACACCCAAGCCCCAGTCCCCCCATGTCTAAACCAGGCCCCTGTCCCTATCCCTCAGCCCCCAGGTCTCAAGCCAAGCCCTGGGCCCCCTGTGTCTGAGCCCCAGTTCCCTGCCCCCAGGCTGCTGATGCACCACATCCGGGACTGCCTGCCAGAGCTGAAGACCAGAATCAACGTGCTGGCAGCACAGTACCAGTCCCTGCTCAACAGCTATGGGGAGCCCGTGGACGACAAGAGTGCCACCCTGCTGCAGCTCATCACCAAGTTTGCTACTGAGTACTGCAACACCATTGAGGGCACAGCCAAGTACATCGAGACTTCAGAGCTGTGAGTGAGCGCCCAGCCGCCTAGACGTGGGTACCAAGGGCCCTTCTGGGGGCTTATGTACACAGCTGGTCAGCCTCAGGCCTAGATGGCAGGTGGGTGGGTGGGTGGGGGTGCAAGGAGCATGGGCATGGGTCTGTGTGTAAATCATGATTTAGTAATAAGTCTTCTCGTAGACTACGCACAGTCTGAAGCAGCAGGGCAGACCCTTATAGGAGGGGCCCACGAGCACAGCCAGAGCCCCAGGCCCCCAGGAGTGAGGCCGGCCAGCCAGGTGGGAACTGACTCGGGCAGGAGGGAGATAGGCTGCACAAGGTGCGCAGGCACCGGCCACCTGGGAGGACTTAGAGGTGGCCGTCCCTCAGGTGGGGACCCCACTGTGCATGTGGCCTCTGCTCCGTGCCCAGGGACAGTGTGCACAGGCTGCAAGGCTGGGTCCTGCCTGGGTGGCCGCACTTGGAGTGCCACCTCCCCTCTCAGACCAGGAGTGTGATGTCCCCACGATGGTCAGTGTGGGAGGTGTGGCGAGGAACTGGGGGGGACACGTGTCGTTGCCTTGCAGGTGCGGTGGCGCAAGGATCTGCTATATTTTCCACGAGACGTTTGGGCGGACCCTGGAGTCCGTGGACCCCCTTGGCGGCCTCAACACCATCGATA
Source organism: Erinaceus europaeus (assembly GCF_950295315.1). Lineage (NCBI taxonomy): Eukaryota > Metazoa > Chordata > Mammalia > Eulipotyphla > Erinaceidae > Erinaceus > Erinaceus europaeus. The sequence continues at coordinate 66,865,558 of NC_080168.1, forward strand.
TCCTCACGGCCATCAGAAATGCCACGGTAAGCACCGTCTGTGAGAAGCACCAGATAATGTTCTCTGGGAGGGCCAGACCCACAGGGCCCGGCCTGAGCCTACCCTCTCCCCCCAGGGACCCCGGCCGGCGCTGTTTGTGCCGGAGGTGTCCTTTGAGCTGCTGGTGAAGCGGCAGATCAAGCGCCTAGAGGAACCCAGCTTGCGCTGCGTGGAGCTGGTGCACGAGGAGATGCAGAGGATCATCCAGCACTGTAGCAACTACAGCACACAGGTGGGGGAGGAGGACCCGGGGCCAGGGCCCCAATACAGCTATCACAGGACACAGTGGGGACGTGGGACAGAGTTGGGCCGCCCTGCCTAAAGAAGCCCTCAGCAGGAAGGGGGTTCTGGTGGGAGGCTGTGCTTGCTGAGTGTCGTCGTGTCCCCCTCCCCACCCCCCGCCCCAGGAGCTGCTGCGTTTCCCCAAGCTGCATGATGCCATTGTGGAGGTGGTTACCTGCCTGCTGCGCAAGCGTCTGCCTGTCACCAACGAGATGGTCAGTGGCCTGCATTTGGGAGGTGGGGGGACAACATGCACGCATGCCGGGACTCTGCATAGCCCCCGTGGCCAGCTCCACAGAGGGCTCTTCCCTGAGATCCAGACTGATGCGGTGGAACTTCCGCCCCGTACTCTACATGGAGGCTGGGTGCTGGGTTTGGCCCTGGTGTACACACCCCTTGGGCAGTAGAGGAGCGGGACTTGGCCTGGCAGGGCTTCTTGTGCAGAGCCTGGAGTGCTTGTTTCCAGGTCCACAACCTGGTGGCCATTGAGCTGGCCTACATCAACACCAAGCACCCTGACTTCGCTGATGCCTGCGGCCTGATGAATAACAATATCGAGGTAAACTGGGGGCACAGGTGAGGGAGCCCATCCAGGGCTGTGCCCCTCAGTGAGCAGCCAGCCTGGGGAAGCTGATTTCCCCTTGGCAGAAGGGAGATGTAGCGCCCTGGGCTTAGCTATTCATTCCTGGACGCTGGGACCAGCAGCTGCTTCTTGCACATCCCAAGAGTCCCTGTTTGCCCCTGTGGTGCAGGAGCAGAGGAGGAACCGATTAGCACGAGAACTGCCCTCAGCCGCATCCCGGGACAAGGTGAGTGTCCCGGCGGCATCTCCACTGCACCCAGACCAGACAGAGGGCGGAGGGCATGCCTGGCAGTGCTCCGTTCCAGTGCCCCATCCTCCAGAGTCGTCCCCCCCAGTGAAGGGGTGCGCTGAGTGGTGAGGTCAAGAGTAGTGTGGGAGAGCCAGGGCTGTTCTGGCATCCAGTGGGAGACTGCACTTGTCACCTGACTGTCCCCCCACCACCACCACCACCGGGCCCACGGAGGATCTTCCTAGGGAGCCCAGGGTGCAGCATGCAGGAAGGGGTCCGGGCCAGCCCCGGTGGCCTGCAGAGGGTGTCTGTGACCGCATCTGGCATCTTGATCTCTCCTGCGTTTTCTGCCTCCAGTCTGCTAAAGTGGCCAGTGCTCTGGCTCCCGCCCCCCAGGAGACCTCCCCTGCTGCTTCTGCTGAGGCTGACGGCAAGGTCTGTTGGATTCCCTGCCTGCATGACCGGCGCGGTGGTGCCGAGCACGGCACCGACAGTGTAGCCTGTACATGGAGGCTTTGCTTGCAGTTTAGAAGGTGCAGAGGATGACTTAGCCACTGACTGAGTTTGCACTTGGTAGTGTCAGGCCACTGGTGTGGCAAGGTCGCTTGTTTAAATGGCATGTTTTGACGTATCTCTTAACAGTTAATTCAGAACAGCAGCAAAAAGACTAAAAATGTGTTTGTGTTGCTTCACAATGTCATCGCTGGTCCTGGCTCTTGTGGGGCTGATGGCCTGTGCGGCGTCCCCCACCTAGCTGAGTGTTTAGTTAGGAGCGGGACAGGACGGCCCACTCAGGCGACTTGAGTTGGCCCCTCAGTACTGTCCAGGCTGAAGCACCAGGCTGTGGTGAGGGAGACCCCTCCCCAGCTCAGCCTACACAGGGGTAAGGCCTGCGCTTCTGTAGCTCAGAGCCATGGCAGACAGGTTCTGGCCAGTGGTTCCGCTCAGACTGGATGTAACACCTGTCACAGTGCTGTCCTGTCTGTATCTGTGTGGACTGTGATGTGCTCTGTGTTCATCTGGTTGTCCAGAGTGGGCTTTGAGTTCAGCTCAGTGACCAGGACACAGGGCTGCCCGGGAATTCCCTGCTCTCATCATTTCTTGTGCCCAGCGCATGTTCTGCACCACCAATTGTGAAGTTGCCCCACAGGGCTTGCACCTGGGTGCGCCTGGCTAACGTGCGCGCCACAGGATGAGCTGCTGCCCATCTCTCCTTGTCACGTTTGAAAGACAGTTTGACATGTCTGGCCCCTGGGGCCATCTGACTGCAGTTGCCACACAGGCAGGAGCGGGCGGTTCCGGCGGGCAGGCTTCGGGACACGGCTCCTTGCAGGTGGCCCCTGGAGGTGGTGGTGTTGGAGATGCTGTGCAGGAGCCGACAGCAGGCAGCTGGCGGGGGATGCTGAAGGCCTCGAAGGCGGAGGAGCTGCTGGCTGAGGAGAAGTCCAAGCCTCTGCCTGTGCTGCCCGCCAGCCCGCAGAAGGGCCATGCCGTGAACCTGCTGGATGTGGTGAGTGGCAGGCAGCATCGGGCCAGGGGCGTGTGTGTGAGGCAGAACCGGGACTGAGCGTGCCCCCTGCCCCCAGCCCGTCCCCGTAGCCCGGAAGCTGTCAGCCCGGGAGCAGCGGGACTGTGAGGTGATCGAGCGGCTCATCAAGTCCTACTTCCTCATCGTCAGGAAGAACATCCAGGACAGGTGAGCTCGGGAGTGGGGTGGGGGGTGTCAGGACAGGTGTGTGTCTGGGAACACACACAGGGCAGAGTGGGGAATGCAGCCACTCGGCTGGCCCAACACCCCTCCCCACAGTGTGCCCAAGGCGGTGATGCACTTCCTGGTGAACCATGTCAAGGACACACTGCAGAGTGAGCTGGTAGGGCAGCTCTACAAGTCCTCGCTGCTGGACGACCTGCTCACTGAATCTGAGGACATGGCCCAGCGCCGCAAGGAGGCAGCTGACATGCTCAAGGTGCCTGCCCTGACCCCCCCCCCCCCAGGGTGTGCCCTCTGCCCCTGGCCTGCCCTGACTGCTGTCTCCCACAGGCCCTGCAGGGAGCCGGCCAGATCATCGCTGAGATCCGAGAGACTCACCTGTGGTGAGCGTCCCGCCCCCGCCCAGACTCTATTTATGACCCTGACCGGCTGGACACTGGCCCCACACCTGCCACTCGTGTAGTCCACAATAAATGGCTGTTTCTCAGGCTGACTGGCCAGCACAGCTGTGGTGATGCTTCCTTTGCACATGCCATGGGTGGCCCTGCCCTGCCTATGTCCCCTGCACTCGTGTGAACACACACTGCAGATCCTGGCATCCCAGCTCCAGAGCTTCAGCCACTGTCCCTGCTGTCCCCAAGAGCACAGCTGCTGCTGGCTCTGACAGCAGACATGCCAGGAGCCCCCAGTGTTCTTGCCCCTGCCTGTCTAGACTGACGCTGTGAAGCAGCCCCACACCCTTCTAGGGGGGCCCTGGGGGAGTGGGGCAGACAGGGTGGGGACATGGAGCAGCTGGAAGCGGCTCAAGAAGCTAGACCTCAGGAAGCCACTAGACCAAGGCTGGTTTATTCAGCAGCTGCGGGGAGGGGTGTGGAGGCCTCACCCCAGTTGCAGCCACTTGATGACGTAGACGTTCTTCTTGCCCACCCTGAGCAGCGAGAGTCCATTGCGCAGGATGTGCTGGCCCAACACCAGCACGCCCTCGGGATTGGTCACGGGCACGTGGTTGATGCTCACTCCGCCCTCTGTGATCATGCGGTACCTGGGGGTGGGGTCAGAGGTCAGTATATTGTCTGTATACCCTGTCCCCCTCCGGGTCACCAGGCTGCTGGGGGGTGGGCAGTCACAGCAGAAGTGGTCTTGAGGGCAGGGTCTGGACCAATTGTAGTGGCCTCACCCCAGTGCTTGGAGGGCTGACCTGTGACCACCCCTACCCCAGATTCCCTGAGCCCCTACACCTCACCCACGTGGGCCGTCTGGGATGGCATTGGCCTTGCGGCAGGTGTCCAGGACACTGGTCCCTGGGTCCAGCACTAGCTCTGCGAAGGCGGCTTCCCTGAAGAGCTCCTTCAGCTCCTGGTCAGACATCACCTCCAGTGCGTCCACGCTGCTGTGGTACAGGGCCTGTGTGCACCTGTGACAGGGAACACTCAGCACCCGCCTGGGCCTGGCCTGGCCCCGGGGGATGGTGTGCAGCACATGATCCCCGTCCAGCCCTGGGAGCTCAGTATGCAGAGTAAGAGCCGCCCAGAACAGATGGATGGACAGACACTCACAACACATCCTCTTCCCACCAGGAAGTTCTGAGGAGGGGCCAAGTGCAAATATTACTATCCATCATTTCCAGGACGGAGTGAAACTGCCCAAGCGTCCTTCCAAACACAATGCTACTGAAGGAGAAATGAGCCTGCCCTCCACCACAAAGCCCCTGCCCCTGGGGGGACCCTGGCACAGCCCACCTCTTGGCGGAGTCCAGCCCCTCCTGGCCGTGTACCAGCTTGGTGACCTCGGCTGCCAGGCGCTTCTGGGGTCCCCGCTTCTCAGGCTCCTGGGCATGTAGCTGCATGATATGCTCAATCTCAGGCAGTGGCAGAAAAGTGAAGAGCTTTAGGTACCTGCCACGTGGAAAGTGCACGTGAGCCCATGACGCACCCACATTCCCACCAGACAGGAAATCGTCACACAACCCCCCCACACACACTCTCTCAGAGCCCTACCTGACAAGGACACCCTCCCAAACCCTCCCCCTCCACAGGGGACACTGTCCCCAACGGTCCACCAGACATGGATACCCTCCAACAGCCCCACCTAATAGGACCCTCCTACAGTACCACCTGACATAAGACACACTCTCACAGCCCCGGTAAAAGTGGACACCCCCCCACACCTCAGCTGAAAGGGGGTACTGTCCTACAGCACCCACCTAACATGAGACACCCTCCCACAGGGACCCCATCCATAACAGGGGACACTGTCCCACAGCACCCCGACAGAAGACACCCTCACACTGCCCCACCTAACAGAGGATACCCTCCCGTAGTCCCACCGGCCTTTACTGACGGGACACCATCCCACAGCCCCAACTAATGGGACACACTCCCACAGACCCAGCAGACGGGACAATCTCCCACAGCCCCACTTAACATGGGACAGTCTCATTCAGCTGCCAGGACGGGACACCCTACCACACCACACCCTGAAGGGGAACACCTCACACAGACCTAACAGGGAACACCTTCCCACAACCTCAAACCTTACAATTTAAGTGGATAGGAGACACCCTCACACAGCCCCCATGAATACCACAGACCCACCTCACAGGGGATGTCCTCCCATAGCCTCAACTGACAGGGGACACCCTCCCACAGTCTCAACTGACAGGTGACAACCACATAGCCCAATCAGATAGGGGACACTCTCCCACAGTCCCACTTGAGGGGACACCCTCCCACAGCCTCAACTGAAAGGAGATAACTTCCCACAGGCACACATGATAGGAGACACTACCACAGCACCCCCTACAGAAAAACACCCTTAACACTGCCCCACCTAACAAAGGATACCCTCCCACAGGCCTACCTCCTGACGGGACACCCTCCCACAGCCTCAACTGAGAGGGGGAGAACCACCTACAGCCCCATGTGACAAAACTCTTCCACCACACCCTATGACTGGGACACCCACCCACAGCCCCTACCACCACCCAACCCAAAGACAGGAAACAATCTTCACAATTCCATCTGAGAGAGAACATCCTCCCACAGCCCCACCTGAAAGGAGACATCCTCACGCAGACCCAACTGATGGGACACCATCCCACAGCATCACCTCAGAGGGGATGCCCTCCCACAGCCCCCTCAACCACCAGAGCCTCCCCAATAGGGGACACCTTCAAATAGCCCCATCTGACAAGGGATACCCTAACACAGAGTCCCCAGACAGGGCACTCTTTTCCACAGTACCTGACGGGGACACCCTTACAGCCCCACTCGACGTGACAATACAACACAGCTCACCTGACCATGTATACCCTACTATAGCCCTATAGACAGGAGACACCCTCACACGGCCCCACCTCACAGCAGACACCCTTCCATAGCCTCAACTGAGAAGAGAAATCCTCCCGCAGCACCCCATGACAAGGGACATCCTAATTCAGCCTTAACTGATTGGGGACACCCTCACACAGCCTCAACTGACAGGGGACATCCTCCCCACATCCTGGCTTGATGGGACACCCTCACACAGGCCCCCCTAAACACTCCTGGCTTCCAGGAGTGATGGATTCAGAGTGCCTGAGCCCCAGGAATAACCCTGTGGCAACAGGAAAACAACCATGTTTGTGGAGGCAGCAGGAGGCCCTGGGTGCACACACACAGTGCTCTCAGCAGCCTTGGGCACTTGGGAGCTTCAGCCACACCCCACCCATGCCAAGCGACAGACAGGGTGTGAGCACAGACCACATGGCCCAGCCCAAGCAGGGAGCACAAAGGAGATGCCGCAGACTGGGATGGGGAAGCCAGGGTAAGCGTGAAGGCCAAGCCACAGCGATAACCCTGGTGGCATTAAAAATAAAGCTGCCCAGGCCCCAGCGGGGTCAGCTGTTCACAAAGCCGGCATCGGTGGCCAGGCAGAGTAAAGAGCCACAGGCCTCATGGCCCTGGGTTCCAGACCAGGGCGCTCGAGCTCCCATCAGGTGACAGGCCAATGAGGCAGTGCCGGCCCCTGCGGGCTGAGGTGAGGTGCCCCACGGAAGAAGCGGGTGCCAGGGGGTGCTGCCCAGGCTGCAGCCACAGACCCTGGAGGTCTCCTTCCAGCCTCTGCATCCAGTGAAAGGCTATTCCCGGGACCCACAGAGGATTCTGGGAGGGGACAGCACACACTGGGCTGAGCAGCAGCTCCCTGGCTCCCTCGCAGGGACACCTCCCGCTTCCTGTGCTGCAGCCTCCCAACCAGGTGACAAGCTCCCTGCACCCACATCACAGGGCCTGGGGGCACGCTCGACCAGGCAACTCCACACCTGGCATCCCAGCCCACAGCCTCCCTCACTGAGCTCCAAGCAGCCTCAGCAGCCAGGAGCAGAAATGGCTCAGTGGGAAGAGCCGTGCCCTGTGTGGGGAGCCCAGGCCCTGGGCAGCTCAGGTGGGGGTGTCTCCCTGTCTCTCTCCAGCTGTGTCAGTGGGGAGGCCTGGGCTATGAGACAAGCCCCTCAACCAGGTGACACCAGGCCTCCTCTCAGGCCCTGCCCCTCCCCGTGGGAAGGGGACTTCACGAGAGTCACCTGTGACCTGCCCTCCTCTCTGGAGTGAGACCCACACACTGCCCAAGACCATTCACAGCCAAAACACAGGGAGCTGGGGCTGGAGACACAGCACAGGGGATCTGCAACCGGGTTCCAAACCCAGCACCACCGTCAGCCAGGGCTCAGCAGGGCTCTGGGCTATCTCATTAAGAGAAATAGTGGCCAGGTGGCAGCTCGCTCCATCAAGCACACCTGACCCCAATCTGAAGGCCAATGTTCCAAACCCCACTCCCCACCTGCAGGAGGGAAGCTTCACGAGCTGAGCAGTGTTACAGGTGTCTGATTCTCCCTCTCTATCCCCCCCATCAAGTTCTGTTTCTATCCAACAAATGAGATCTATAATAAAAATAAAGAGGCAGCCATTAAAAAAACACACAATCAGCAAAAATCAGCAACTGATGTTGGAGGAGAAGAAACAGCAAGCTGAGCTCTGGGGGTGACAGCGTCCTCCACAGGGCCTGGGTCATCAGTTACCACAACCTTAGCAAACACAGACATTAAGGAAAGACAACAAAGAACCCAGAAGCACAGACACACATCTGAGGAATCGCCACATGGTGACACAGGAACAAAACCAAAAATGAACAAGGGGCTACATCCAACAGAAAGGATTCTGTGTGGCCGGAGAAGCCATCACCAACACAGGCAACCTGCTCAACGGAAAGCTAACTGCCAGCCCACCCAATGCTCAGCAAGACATCCTGACTAGAACAGGTGGAGGACACCACGGAATGGAGACACCTCACAGGGCAGACAGAAACATAGAGTCCAGCAGAGTGCGGCATGCCCAGCCTCTCCTACCAGGAAACGCATGTCAGAGCCAGAGCTCCTCGCCGTGCGGGCCGTGTGCTCAGACAAGAAACAGGACCGAGGGTGGGCGGGGGTCTCTGTACCGCGGGTGGGCACCCAGCATCCACGGAAATTAAAAATTTGACCCTCAAATTAAACTGACCCCCAAATTAAAAATACACCTGCTGTGTGAGATGGCGACTCCACTTCTGGCTATCTGCCCACAATATAAAGCCAGTGATTAGGGTGCAGGCCAGCAGTATCTGAGTATCGGAGAAGTGCTTTTACCCAGGTGCCCAGCCATGGCTGACTGGGGAAGGCTGTGTACACTGTGGAAGATTACTCAGCCAAGAGGGTAAGACCTTGCATATGGCTACGAAACCGGAAAGGGCCCTACCAAGTCAAACATGAAGGACTGGGAGGTGGTGCACCGGTTGAGCGCACCTGTTGCCATGCACAGGGACCTGGGTTCAAGCCCCTGCTCCGCAGAGGGAAAGCTTCATGAGCACTGAAGCAGAGCTGCAGGTGTCTGTCTCCGTCTCCACCTTCCCTCTCAATTTCTATCTCTACCAACTAAAGAAAAAGAAAAAAACAAAAGAGGAAAACAATGACCACTGAAGCAGTGAAGTTGTCCTGCAGGCAATGAGCCCTCATGATAACTCTGGGGGCAATAACATAATAAAATAACTGGAGAAATAGTAACTCTGGAGAAAGACATATGTCAGATGATCTCCCACATGTGGGAGAGGGGACTGAGAAACCACTGCCAAGAGGGGCGGCCCTACACACAGAGGTCATCGTGTCCTGGCTGGTGTGCCTGGGAACGTGCTCAGAGAGTGTGTGAGCCACACTGCCCCAACCCAAACAGCATTTCCATCAGCAGACTCTGCTCAGCACGGCCCAGCACCCACCTCTCCACCATGTTGTCTGGCTGCCTGAGGAAGAACTGATACAGTTCAAACGGGGACGTCCTCTCTCTGCTCAGCCACACGGCGTTGCCAGCGGACTTCCCCAGCTTCGCACCAGTGGTGCTTGTGATGAGAGGAACGGTGATGCCAAAGACATCTTCTCCCGTCATCCTGCAGAGAGGGGGTGCGGTGTGTCAGCAGCAGGACCTAAGGGGCTACTTCTACCAGAGACCCCACCCACATGCCTGTCCACCCCCAAGCCTGTGCCTCCTCATCCTGGCTGGAGCCCTGCTCATCTCCACCGAGGGTGGTGCTGGGAATGGAACCTGGGACCTGAGTCTCAGGCAGGAGAGTCTTTTGCAGACCCTGTGCTGTCTCCCCAGCCCCCCTCTTGTATTTTCTCCAGTGCACAAACTCAGCCCCAAGAGTGTGCCACACTGCCGAGCCACCTCTCAGTCCAACTTACTTTTCTTTTCATCTGAAAGAGACACCACTGCACTGCTCATTCAGCACCCAGTGTGCCCCCACCCAGGGCTTTGGCACCTGCCATTCTGCATGACCACTGAAGCAGTGGCTCTGGGCCAAATGAACGGTGGGAGCCTCATCTCCAAGGGGTAAAAACTGGGGTGGGGGCAGGAGGGCCAGAGTCCACTCACGGGGGGCTGAAGGCCTGAGCGGCCAAGCCACAGCCCTCCAAAGGCTGACCAGCCCTCAGCCCAGGTGCAAAGCCCTGAGGCTGAGCTCTGGTCCACGTGTGTTTGTATGTGTGGGAGGGGCGGTCTCAGGACAGCCTAGGCTCGGTTCTAGGTAGATGGGGGGGTAGGGTCCCCGGGGTCCCCAGATGCAGAGCCCAGTGGCCAGGCGCGGGTCCTGCGAGTGGGGAGTCCCTTGGCTCGAGTCCGGGTGGGTGGGGAGTTCCTGGGGCGGCCTGGGTGGGTGGCTGGGGTCCTCAGGCTTACCGGCGCACGAAGTCGTGGCCGCAGGTGATGTTGCCCAGCTGGTCGGCGCCGCCCAGCTGCAGGCGGCAGCCGTAGGTGCGGAAGAGGTGGTAGAAGTCGTAGGCCTGCAGCACCGGGTAGAGGAACTCGGCCAGGCTCATGCCCGCCGGGCCCCGCAGCCGCTCCCGCGCGCTCGGCCGTCCCAGCAGCGCGCCCATGCGGAAGTGCGCGCCCGCGGCCGCCGCGAAGTCCAGCAGGCGCTGCTCGCCCAGCCAGGCCGCGTTGTCCAGCACCCGCAGGCTGCCCCAGGCGGCGCCCGGCGGCCCGAGCGCGCGGTGCCCCGCGTCCAGCGCCTCCAGCCCGGCGCGCAGACCCCGCGCATTGCGCTCCAGCTGCCCGGCGTCCAGCGCCGCGCGCTTCTCCCGCCGGCCGCTCGGGTCGCCCAGCCGCGCCGTGGAGCTGCCCACCAGCAGGATGGCGTGGTGGCCGGCGCGCTGCAGGTGGAAGAGGCCGAGCAACGCGGGCAAGTGGCCCACGTGCAGCGAGTCAGCCGTGGGGTCGAAGCCGCAGTAGGCCGTTAGCGGGGGCGCGCCGGGCGCCAGCAGCTCCGCCAGGTCCGCGCGGGAGCCGTGCTCCGGGAACACGGTCTGCAGCAGCCCGCGCGCCTGCAACGCCGCCAGAATGCACGCCGCCCGCCGCCCCGGGGCCGCCGCCGGCCTCCAGGGCCTCGCGGGAGTCCAGCGCCGGCCGAGGACGCGCCGCAGCACGGGCGCCGCCATTTTCGGCGCGCAGCGCCTGCTGGGAACGGCCGTCGCCGCGTGCCGCCGCGCATGCCCGGTTCCGGGCGAGACCGGTTGCCTAGTTACGTGACCGCTCTCGAGAGTTCCTGCGCAGGCCTGATCTTGCGGTTTACTTCCGTGCTCCTCTACGCATGCTCGGCCGGCGCAGGCGTTGCCTAGCGACGTAATAGCGTCACCCACGAGGGCGGGTCCGGCTGGCAGCCAGGGCCCGTGTTCCCAGCAGCTCCACTCGGACAGGGCTTGGGGCAGCAGGCCCAGTGCGAAGGGCTAGGGAGACAGCACAGTGGTTCTGGGAAAAGACTTCCCTGCCTGAGGCTCTGAGGACCCGGGTCCAATCCACAGCACCGCCATCAGCCAGAGCTGAGCAGGGCTCTGGGGAAAATGATAATAATAATAGTAATAAAAAAGAATAGGGCAGGGGAGACAGCACAGTGATTCTGCAAAAGACTCTCCTGCCTAAAGCTCTGAGGTCCCAGGCTCAATCCTCAGCACCACTATCAGCGAGAGCTCAGCAGGGCTCTGGGGAAAAATAATATAGTAGTAGTAGTAGTAGTAGTAATAAGGCTGAGGAGGCCTCACAGTTGTTCTGCAAAAGACTCTCCTGCCTGAGTCTTTGAAGTCTCAGGTTCAATTCCCAGCACCACCATCAGTCAGGGCTGAGCAGGGTTCTGGGGGTAAGGAAAAATCTCTAGCACTCCCAGTCCGGGAACAGGCATAGGCTGGGAACCCCCATTTACAAAAAGTAGCCCAAACCAGCCATCCCTCAAAAGGAAAGATCGTCATTTCAACTCAGCCCTGGTTGACGGCCTTCAGTGCCCAGTTCCTCAAGGCTGTGGGACTTCACACCCTCCTTACACCAGACTCCTCTCCACCATCCCCAGTTCCGCCGTTTGTTCTGTGACCATCAATTTACAGTCTGAGAGCTCGCTTCATTATTTATTTATTTATTTTTCACAAGTTTGTTTGGGTTCTTCATATTCCACGCATAAATTAATAACCATCCCATAGTTGTCCTTCATTTCGTTGCTTCGTACAAAATATTAAAAAGAATAAGAGGGATGGCGCCGGTTCAAGTCCAGCCACCAGCACATGGGGTGAGCCTCTCCCACCTAGAGCAGTGAAGCCCCGACACGACGAAGCCCATGTCTGCATGTGCTGGCACAGCAGAAGAGGGGTTCTGTCGGCCAGCAGTGACTCCTTCAACAGGCTGCACAGAGGCGCCCCTCACAGGACCAGAGTCTGCAGGGCGGGTCAGCTCCGCAGCTCAGAGGTGGCCCTGCGGCTGGACACTCCCGGCAGAGGGCGCCATCTGCCCTGTGGGCTAACTCATTCCTGCGGTTTCTGGCCTTTGTGACAAGTACCTTACAGGATCGATCCTCTGGCTATTGAAGGTCTGAGTCATTTTAGGCCAGAAAGTATGACTTCATGTTGTGGCTTAGTCACTGCGGGAACGAGCAGATGGCAGTGGCAGCAGCCCTCCTGGCTCAGCGGAGAGAGCTCCTGTGAGTCATCAGAAACAGAACATGTCGGCACAGCTTGGACTTGAGGAAAAGACCTGTGGGGAGAACTCGAGGCCTTCTGCCCACCTCCACCCCTCAGCTGGGCTGCATTTTCCCGGCAGCTGGGGCAGGCTGACTGTGATGAACCCTAGGGGCTTAGTGACAGCAGTGGAATGGCCCTTTCCTGATCTCCCTTGATGCAGCAGGGAACCCAGGCTAAAGGCTGAAGCAAGAGAAGAGTCTTTTAGGCCTTGGGGTTATATAATGGCTAAATCTCTATGTGGCAAGGACTTGTGGAAAAAAAAAAAAGGTACTTAAGCAGGTTAATGTTTTTTCTTCCATGTTGTCTTAAAAGTAAAAGGGGAGGAGGTGGCAGGGGGAGCACTTGGATAAACATACACATTACTATGCATGTGGACCTGGGTTTGAGTACCACTTCCCACTTGCAAGGGGAAGCCTCACAAGTGGTGAAGCAGGTCTGCAGGTGTCTGTCTCTCTCCATCTGTCTGTCTGTCTCCATCTGTTTTCCCTTCTCTTCTCAATTTCTCTGTGTCCTGCCAAATAAAAGGAAGTAAGAAAGGGTAAAAGATGGAAGGAAAGGAAGAAAGTGGGGGCTGGTCGGTAGTGCAGCGGGTTAAGCGCACGTGGCACAAAGCACAAGGACCAGCATAACGATCCCGGTTCGAGCCCCCGGCTCCCCACCTGCAGGGGAGGGGTCACTTCACAAGCGGTGAAAAGCAGGTCTGCAGGTGTCTCTCTCCCCCTCTCTGTCTTCCCCTCCTCTCACCATTTCTCTCTGTCCTATTCAACAATGACAACAACAATAATAATAACAACAATGATAAACAAGGACAACAAAAGGAAAAAAGATAGCCTCCAGGACCAGTGGATTTGTAGCACAGGCACTGAGCCCCAGTGATAACCCTGGAGACAAATAAAATAAAAGGAAGAAAGCAAAGAGAGAAAGAAAGAAAGAGAAAAAGAAAGAGGAAAGAAAAGAACAAGGCCACCAGGAGCAATGGATTCACTGTTCAGGCACGGAGGCCCACCTATAACCTTGCTCGGAATTAAAAAAAAAAGAAAAAGGTGAACGAGTGTTAAATGGGCATGGGGTGTGGGGCTGGCGGGCTGCAGATGTCGGTGGAAGGCTGCAGGCACATGTGGTGGTTGTGGTGTGTTAATTCACATCTGAAGAGGTGTGAATCTCTATCCTGAAACTCACACTGCTGTAAACCAGAGACAGAGAGTGAGCAGGTGGTTCCAGCGTGATAGTGGAGTCCTGCCCCGGCCTTGGGGCACCTCTGCCGGACTGCAGGTGTGGCCTGAGCAGCCTGAGGGCCCCTGCATATATGTGGTTTGGTTTAAGGTGTGACAGCCGTCAGGAGGCATAGAGGGTGACTAGTTGCAGACCCCCGGCTCACTCCCCACACAGCTGGCAGAGCCCCGCGAGGCTGCACCGGGAGCCAGTGGAGGCCAGGCTGGCAGCCATGGGCAGAGCCTGAGGAAGCTGGGCTGGCGGTGCACCTGGTTGAGTGCTCACATTACAGTGCATAAGAGCCTGGATTCAAGCCCCCGAATCCCCACCTACGGGGGGAAGCTTCATGAGTGGTGAAGCAGGGCTGCAGTCTCTCCGTCTCTCTCCCTTTCTGTCTCCTCCCTCCCCTCTCAATTTCTCTCTGTCCTATCAAAAATAAATAAATAAATAAAAGCCACCAGGATGCAGACACAGCCCCAGTGATAGCCCTTGTGGCAATAAAAAATAAAAATAAATTTTAAAAAAGCCATTCCTGTGTGTACTGCCTCCTCTTTGCTCCTTGGAGAGGGAGGGATGGCTCTTCTGGAATGTGCGTGCTGACGTCATATGCCAAGGGAGTGGACAGGAACAGGGGTGGGGTGGGGTGGGGTGGGGTGGGGTGGTGGGACAGAGATCCAATTCCCATCAGGGACTTAGCAGTGACTTCCCTTCTGGCAGCAATGTGTCTGCACACTGCTGACCCTGCTTGCTGGCTCCGTGCTTCTATCTCCTAATACCCGAGAAAGAGAACAAAACCTAGATGCCGATCTCACTCACTAAGCAGATAAACCCCTCCTGTGTTCACGGCAGCCCTGCTGACAAGACACAGAAGTGACCAGGTGCTAAGGCAGGCAGAGGAAGAGTAGGAAATGGCCTGCCTGCACTGTGGAAGCTATGAACTAGGTGGGAGGGCTGCCACTTGCTATATCCTGAGGGAGCTGGAGGTGTACCTCTGAGCAGAGGAAGCTGGCAGCAGACAAAGACGGAGACTCTCACCACCTCAGCTGTGAGGGCTAAGACACCAAAGCTGGGAGGTGGTGGTATGGGTAAACCTTGGACTCCTAGGCTTGTGGTCCCGAGTTTGATTCCTGGTGAGACGTATGCCAGTGGTGCTTGGGCTCTGTCTCTTATAGTAAATCTTCCTGAAAAGTCCTCTAGACAAAGCAGGGAACAGGGGCAAACAGAGGCAGCTTGGGGTAGGGGGGACAGGGTGCTCTCACACACCCCGACCCAGGCCCAGCACCTGGGTTTCCAACGGGGGTTGTGAGGGGTGGCCAACAGCCCCTCTACTCCTGTGGTCTGCAGTGAGGAAGCCACCACGACTCACTGCCAAGTGGACACAGGGAGACACGGGGGAGGGTGAAGGGAGGATGCAGCAGGCCAGACCAAACCCGGGAAAAGGCCCAGAAGAGGGCTGGTTGCCCAAGCCCCAGGACCACCCCTCTCCCCGCCAGCTGGACCCCAACCAGTGCTTAACCAGCTGACTTTTCAGTAGCTGAAGCCCCACTTAGGCCCCTAGAGATCTCTCACTCCGGGGGGCTTTCTGGGCAGAGCCCACTAAGCAGCAGTCAGAGAACCTTCCGGAAGGCTAGCCTGGAGGGGCTTCAGGCCTCAGCTGCCAAGGATGGTGAAAGCACTCTGGGGTGGACCAGGCAGTGGTGCACCTGGTAGAGTGCACACGTGTGAGGACCCAGGTTCGAGTCCGTGCGTCCAACCTGTGGGGGTGGGGGGGAGCTTCATGAGCGATGAAGTAGGTCTACAAGTATGTATACAGGTATGCACCTGGTTAAGTGCACAAATCACCTAGCGCAAGTACCTGGGTTCGAGGCCCCGCCCCCCACCTCCATGGGGGATGTTTCACAAGTGGTGAGACAAGTCTGCAGGTGTCTCTCTGTCTCTCTCCCTCTCCATCTCCCCTTATCTTACCAATTTCTTTCTACTGGAGGAGGAAGAGGAGGAGTCGTCTTTCTATTGCTCTCCTCTATATTCCTTCCCCTCCCTACATCTCTCTGTCACATTCAAAAAGAAAAAAAGAAAGAAAAATAGAGAAAGAAAAGGAAAAATGGCCACTGGGAACAGTGGGTCTGTAGTACCAGCTGAGCCCTACAGATAATCCTGGTAGCAGTAAAAAAAAAAAAAAGAGGGAAGGGGACTGGGTGGTGTCCAAGGACCTGGGTTCAAGCCCCTGCTCCCCACCTGCAAGGAGGAAAGCTTCATGAGTGGTGAA
Organism: Erinaceus europaeus; assembly: GCF_950295315.1. Classification (NCBI taxonomy): domain Eukaryota; kingdom Metazoa; phylum Chordata; class Mammalia; order Eulipotyphla; family Erinaceidae; genus Erinaceus; species Erinaceus europaeus. Next base: position 66,881,439 of record NC_080168.1, read on the forward strand.
GCAGATCTACAGGTGTCTCTCTGTTTCTCTCCCTCTCTATCTCCCCCTCCTCTCTCAATGTTTTATGTAATAAAAAATTGGGAAAATTAAAAAAAAAAAAGAAGGCTACTGAGAGCAGTCGACTTATCGTGAAGACACCAAGTCCCAGAAATAACCCTGGTGGAAGGGGGTAGGGAGAGAAGACAAGAGAAGTGAGGTCTGTGGGCTCACAGGGAGTCTGTGCTCACCGGGGCTGGGTGCTGCTACGGCGAAAGACTACTCCGGACAGGGGCTGAGGTGGAGGTCGAGGACCCCAGCAGCAGGCCCTCCTCCCAAAGCCAAGAGCCCAAGTCCCAGAGAGGCTCCCTGCCCCTCAAGACTGCAGACACATGGGCCCTGGATACAGAACGTGACAGAACAATAGACACCTGCACGGAAGAGTCTGCACAACCTTGGGATTTTATCAGGAGAACAGCAGGAGGCCCTGGGTCTGAACCCAGGCACCACATGGGGGCACTAAGGCAGCACCAGCGGGAGCTCCATGGATGGTGAAATGGTGCTGGGGTGTCTCTCCTCTCTCTCTGCAGTAGAGAGGTTTTTTTTTTTTTTTAAAAAAAAGTCAAGCTGGGAGCTGGGGGGTTGTGTTACAACATAAATGAAGTAGTGCACAGATGGCAACATCTGGGCCTGTAGTCTGCAGAGGAGGCAGGGAGAAATCAGCCTGTGTGCTGTTGGCAGGAAGCTCCTCACAAAACTAACACTAGTGACTGGGAGATAGCTCAACTGGTAGAGTGCACACTTCACCATAAACAGGGGCCTGGGTTCGAGCCTTAGCACCACATGGGAGCACCATGTAAGCACCAGGGGAAACTTCATGGATGGCAGAATAATACCGTTCTCTCTCTCTCTCTCTCTCTCTCTCTCTCTCTCTCTGTCTAAAATTCAAAGGAGAAATAATATCTGCTGGGAGTGGTGGACTTGTACCTGCATGAGGCTCTGCCAAGCCGAATAAGTAAATAAGGGCAGAAATTCCATGTGAGGGGATAGGTAGTGGTATACTTGGTTAAGTGTACATACCACCAAGCACAAGGACCTGGGTTCAAGCCCCTGCTCCCCACTATAGGGGGGATGTTTTACAAGTGGTGAGACAAGTCTGCTGGTGTCTCTCTGTCTCTCTCCCTCTCGATCTCCCCTTATCTGTGTCAGAGGAGGAAGAGGGGGAGAAGGGTGAGGAGGAAGAGGAATGGGTGGTAGAGCACCAGATTAAGCAAGGATCCTAGTTTAAGCCCCCAGCTCTCCACCTGCAGGGACGTCACTTCACAAGCAGTGAAGCAGGTCTGCAGGTGTCTTTCTCTCCCCCCTCTCTGTCTTCCCTTCTTCTCTCCATTTCTCTCTGTCCTATCCAATAAAATGGAAAAAAATGGAGCAGTGGATTTGAGCCCCAATGATAACCCTGGTGGAAAAAAAAATGAAATAAAAAAAAGAAGAAAGAAAAGAGAGATGGAGTTCTCAGGGCCTGGCATGCTGGGCAAGGCCTTTACAAGTGGCTTTCTGGTACAGATGCCCCCCCACCCCCAGACCAGGCTGGCCCCGTCTCAAGGATGGAGCAAGTCCAGGGCTCCTGTCCTGCTTGCACGAGGGAGCCAGGCCCTGGAAGCTCCACAGGGACTTGTGGATGAAGAACTCAGGTGGCTGCTGCCCTTAACAGCAGAATCTTGGAAGTCTGGAGGGCAGGGTGACTCCAGAACTGCCAACTCCCCAGAGCTCTGCCCTGGAGGCTCTCAGGAGGGAGGACATGGGGTCTCCTGTCCCTTCCCAAAGAACACTGCTCTCTGGCTTTTAACTGCTTTGGTGTGAGGTCCTAAAGTCAGAGTGTTCGCTTGCTACTCAACAAAAAAGCCTCGGGCACACCAGGTTGAGCACACACATTACCATCCACAGGATCTGGGTCTGAGCCCCACTCTTTACCTCAGGCAAAGAAAGAAGGAGGGAGGGGGAGAGACAGAGAGAGAGGACAGAAGGGGGAAATTGGCTACCAGGAGCAGTGGATTTGTTGTGTAGGCACAGAGCCCCAACTGTGATCCTGGTGGCAAAACAAACAAACAAAACAAAACAAGAACAGGTGGTGGTGCACCTGGATTAGGCTCACACATTACAGTGCGCAAGGACCCAGGTTCAAGCCCCTGGCACCCACTTGCAGAGGGAAAGCTTCAAAAGTGGTGAGGCAGGGCTGCAGGTGTCTGTTTCTCTCCCTCTCCCTCTCAATTTCCCTCTGTCCTCTCAAAATAGATAAATAGAACAGATTTCTCAAAATAAATAAGTAAAACAAGTTTTTGAAAAAGTCGGGTTTGCATTCCTGTCTCTCAGGGTGGTGGTGGGGAGTGTGTGGTTTGGGTGATGGGGAGAGATGAGGAGGGACCTGATCACATGTCCTGTCCCACCATAGCTAGGAGAGGCAGCAAGTGCCCACAAGCCCCATCCTCAGTGCACAGTGTGCCCCCAGGCCTGGGGATGGGGGGCTCTGGGGAGTCCCGCTGAGCCAGCCTGTGGCTCCCCCAGCACAGACCCCCACCCTAGCCGCTCCTTCAGACCCTCCAGGTGTCCCTGCCCTGCTGCCCAATCTCCCGCTGACCCTGGGCGGCAGGAGGGAGCAGGGGTCCCACTGCCCCGACACAGAAGAGAAGGGTGTAGGTGACCATGGTCAGGAGGGATGTGCAGAGCAGTCCCCAGGACACGTGTGTGTGTGTGTGTGTGTGTGTGTGTGTGTGTACATGCAGGCCAGCTCATCTACAGAATCTGTGTCCACTCCCAGGCCGTAATACTGCTGAGGGTGAAGGCCTGTGCCCTCCTGTCCCCATGCATCAGCCACTGGCTCTGGGGTGGGGGTGGCACTCAGCTGTCACCGGGCAGGGGACAGCGAGTAGGAGCACCCAGGCCTCACATAAGGGCGCCAGACCAGCCACAGGCAGAACCAGGCCCACAGGCAGACCCACCCCACTCTGCAGGAGTGCAAGAGCCTCCCTCTGCAGAGCCCGAGGGTACGAGCACCCCTGGTAATGGGCTGGGGAGGGGTAGAGAGGAAGCAAGGCCTGCAGGCCTCAGCATCAGGGCCTGCAGCCAACCCCCCACCCCCAGCAGGGTGCCGGCTCTCTTCCCTTCCTCTCACTGTCTCACTGAAAGGAAAGAATGAATGTGTCTGCAAAACACACAGGTGGGGCTGGGTGGTGCCGCACCCTGCCAAGTGCACACATTACAGTGTGCAAAGACCAGGTTTGAGCTCATTCTCCACCCGCGGGGGGAGGGGGGGGCTCCATGAGTGGTGAAGCAGGGCTGCAGGTGTCTCTCTTCCTGTCTCCCACCCCCTTCTTGATTTCTCTCCATTTCTGTTCCATCAAGTAAAAATAGAATTAAGAGAGAGAGAGAGAGAGAAAGGCAGCCAGGAATGGTAGATTGGTAGTTCCGGCACCAAGCCCAGAGGAAACCCTGGTGGTCTCTCCCCCCACCCCCATGCCTGGAATGTGTGTGAGTTACCTGGAGGAATGTACAGGCACCCAACATTGTCCTGGAAGAGGCAGCTTCCCTTTCTCGGATTTTAAAGATCAGCATTGGGATGCGCTGCTCCTGGACTAGATGAGCCTCCCAGGTCTTCTGTGAGAGTTCAGGGTTGAATAATTCAGGTGGAGGAGACAGCACGATGGTTCTGCAAACAGACTCTCCTGCCTGAGGCTCTAGGGCCCCAGGTCCCATCTCCAGCAGCACCATCAGCCAGAGCTCGGCAGGGCTTTGGTCTCTCTTTGTATCGTTCTCTCTGTATCTCTTTAACATATATATTAAAGAATAGGGCTGGGAAGATGACATAATGGTTCTGCAAACAGACTCTCCTGCCTGAGGCTCTAAGGCCCCAGGTCCCATCCCCAGCACCACTATCAGCCAGAGCTGAGCAGGGCTCTGGGTAATAAAAATAAATAAATAAAAGATTAGATGGAACACATCTCAAATTCCACAGATAACAAAGAGCTGAGCACACACTGTGACTGGAAAGGAGTTTATTTCCTGTGACTTGTTTTTCTCTGGCTCTTTCTCCTCCTCTCTTTCTTATAATAAAACTATGAGATCAGGAAAAGCCACCACCACGGGACAGCAGGGATGCCATGAGGGGCTGTGGGGTGTGTGTGTGGGGGCATGTGGGAGGCCATGTGGAGTCCCCTAGGGGACATCTCTCGGGCCCTGAGCGCCTGAGCATGGGAAGGGCTCCCCGCTGGTGGGACCTGGGCAGGCGGCTCTCCTGAGGGAAGGGCTGTAGGACTGCCACCAACATCCCCTCCAGCCTCTCACTCCTGTCAGAGAGCAGCTTGGAGGGCTGGGAGCTCTGCAAGCCCAGACTCCCTCCTGCTGCTCAGCCTGAAGGCCTCTGTGTTCCCCAGCGGCCAGGGGCAAGCCCTGGGAGGGAGGCGCCTGCACACTGGAGACCGGGCCCATGGCAGCCACACGCTTCCTCCCTCAGGCGGGCATCCAGGCTTCTGGGATGGAGGCCACTGCAGAGAGGGCCTGGCCCCCAGGAAGGGGACTCCAGCAGGCTCTGGGGAAGGAGTGGGCTGTAGAGAGGGATAGTCGGTGCTGTAGGAGCTTCCTGGGGCAGTGGAGACGAAGGGCACCCACAGGGCCGCTCTCCTCAGTCTTTGAGGGCATGGTAGGCCTTGGCAGTCCGGCTGTTGACAAAATCTGTCTTCTTGAACTGTGCCTGGGGAGTGAGCACACAGGTTGGTGGGAAGGACACGAGGCCCAGTGCCCTGGACAGGACAATATCCGGGGCCTGTGTTCCCCTCCACCCACCCCTACCTCCGTCCCCTCAGCTCCTCACCTTCTTGTAGGCCTGGTGCAGCTCTGTGTGCGCCCACAGTGAGTACAGCAGCACTGAGGCCGCCCTGCTGGCCTTGCTAGATGCCGGGCTGGGGGGGGGGGCGGGGGGAAGAGAGGCTCAGAGCTGCCAGGGGACAGGAGCTCAGAGCTGCCAGGAGACAGGGGACAGGAGCTCAGAGCTGCCAGGGGACAGGAGACCTTTTGTCTCTTGTGAGGCTGGGCTCTGTGTTTTTGTGGAGCACTCACTGGTCCTCGGTGCTGACCCTGGGCAGCCCCTGAGGCTGTGTGTGGCAGGGTGTGGGTGGACTGGGGGTACAGAGCACTCACTGGTCCTCAACGCTGATGGCCATGACCCTGGGCAGACCCCCGGTGCCCAACAGGTCCCGTGCACTCTGCAGGCTGTTCTGGACCAGGTTGTTGAGCGTGTAGCAGGCGGAAGCTGTGGTCTCCACCAGGAGCTCAGTGGTGGGTACAGAGTCAGGGAGGACAGACACCAGGTCCGGCAGGGTCTCCCTGGCTGCAATGGGAGTGGGTGAGGAAGGGGTCAGTATGGCTGGGCGTCAGAACCCAGAGGCCTCTGTGCATCTTACTTCTTTACAGAGAGACAGAAAGCAGAGATGAGAGAGTGAGAGGCCACAGCATGAAGCTTCCTTCACTGTGGTGGGTGCTGGGCTTGAACCCGGGTCAGCACATGAAAAAAGCAGCACACTATCCAGGTGAGTTATTATCTTTCATAGATCCACCTGGGTGCAGTTTTAAAGGAGCACAGCTGGGAGAGACAGCTCAGCAGCCAGAGCACATGCCCAGCCCAGTGAGGCCCGGGTTCGAGTCTCTACTGTGCACAGGAGCACCATGGATGGCACAGGGGCACCATGGATGGCACAGGGGAGACAGGCTGTGGAGTCCCTCCCTCTATACGCCTTTATCTCGCCCCCCTGCCCTCAGAAGCACATACAGGGGGAAAAAGAGCTGGGGAGGTCCCTCAGTTATGGTGACACATACATTCAGACCTGGGGGCCAGTCCCTGGTAAAACACAGACATACAGGCACACAGACACATGCACACAGACACACATACATGCACATAGAAACACAGAGACAGGGAGTCGGGTGGTAGCGCAGCGGGTTAAACGCACATGGCGCAAAGCGCAAGGACCCACGGAAGAACCCCGGTTCAAGCCCCTGGCTCCCCACCTGCAGGGGGAGTCGCTTCACAGGCGGTGAAGCAGGTCAGCAGGTGTCTGTCTTTCTCTCCCCCTCTCTGTCTTCCCCTCCTCTCTCGATTTCTCTCTGTCCTATCCAACAATGACGACATCAGCAATAACTACAACAACAAAACAACAAGGGCAACAAAAGGGAAAATAAATAATAATAAATAAATAAATAAAAGAAACAGAGACAAAGAGACACAGACAGTAGAGACATAGACACACACACACACACACACACACACACACACACATCTGGTTGGCAAACACTCAAATAAGAAGATAGTGCTCTGTGCTGAGTACTGAGGCCAATGCCAGCACTTGCTCTTTCTCTGATTTAGCAGTTCCCCTTTGGGGATTTGGCCTAAAGATTCCAACTGAGCATGGAGACTGTCCTCAGGGCATGTGTCCAGGTACAGGAGCCCAGAGACCCCAGGGGCAGGAGTGCCATGAGCTGAGCCCCCCCCCCAGCAGGCCCCCAGCTTCCTGCAGGGCTGCCCAGTGGCTGCCCCCCCCCCATTAGTCACAGCAGGGCGCAAAGGATCCCAAGGCATGCACAGGGCGGCGGTTACCCAGGCAAGCACACTGAGTCCTGTGGGGGGGGGCCTCACAGCCCCTCACTGTAGGCAAGGTGGGGCAGCACCATGGGCCTCCCCCACCCTGGCAGAGCCAGCCCCCAGGCTGCTCACACACCGATCTCACTCTGCAGCACTGGGTTCCTGGACAAGTTCCGCAGCAGGGACACAGCTGTCCTCCGCACACTGGGGTCCCCGAGGTGCAGCATCCTGCGGGCGTGCTGGAGCCCATTCTCCTTCTGCACCACCACCTGGGCCACGGCGGCCGGCATCTGGGGATGGGTGGGTGGGCAGCGTGAGCCAGCGCTGACGCTGAGGCTGACACAGCCGGGCTCACTGCTGCAAATCCTGTGTCTCAGAGACACAAGGCACAGATACAGAGGAAGAGACAGCAGCTGCCGGAGCCCACAGCCCTGCCCTGTGGCCTGGGCCCACACCCCGGTCTGTGCCAGCCAGGCTGTGTCCTAGTGACCTCTCCCCACCCCGTGTGTCCTGCTTTACTCAGAGGGGCTTGCAGCTGGGCTCCCGGGTTAAAAGGCTGCTCAGTGTTTTTTTAAAATATTTGTTTTATTCATTTATTATTGGATAGAGACAGACAGAAATTGACAGAAGAGGGGGAGATAGAGAGGGAGAGAGACAGAGAGACACCTGCAGCCTTGCTTCACCACTCATGAAGCTTCGCTCTGCAGGTGAGGACCAGGGGCTTAAACCTTGGTCCTTGTGCACTGTAATGTGTGCGCTTAACCAGGTGTGCCACTGCCTGGCTCCAATGCTCAGTATATATATATATATATATATATATATATATATATATATATATATATATATATTTTTTTTTTTTCTCTCTGATGGGACAGAGAGAAATTGGGAGGGGAGGGGAAGATAGAGAGGGAGAGAAATACAGACACACCTGCAGCCCTGCTTCCCCTCTAGGGCTCAAACCCTGAGACCTCCCATCCCTGCCCCTGCTCTGGGGTACTCAGGGGCCACACCCTGCCCTGAGGGACGCCTCCCATCCCTGCCTCTTCCCCTGCTCTGGGCTACTCACAGGGCTCATCCCCTGCCCTGAGGGACCCCTCCTGCCCCTGCCCCTGCCCCTCCCAGGGTACTCACAGGCCCGCTGCCTGCCGTGAGGTTCTGCAGGGCGCCCAAGGAGGCCTCCTGCGTGTAGCTGCGGCTGCTCTGGGCAATGAGGGACAGGTACATGCGGATGGTGATGGAGTGCCACAGCCACTCCACGCCCCGCGGGCTGCTCTTCTCCTCTGGCAGCGGCGGGTCCTGGAACTCCTGGGCCCGGGTGGGAGGGAGGACTGGTGAGGAGCTGAGGGACGGGGGACCCCACTAGGTATGGGGCCATGCCACAGACCCAACCCAGGGAAGTGGTATATGAGGCAGTGTGGGCACGGCGAGCTGCAGTGCCTTCTGGTGGGAACTGTTCCCCTGAACTCTCTTAGCACACCAGGTCACAAGAGGCAGGGCAGGGTGCACAAGGACCCAGGTTCAAGTCCCTGTCCCCATCTTAAGGGGAGACCCTTCACAAGCAGGGAAGCCATGGTGCAGGTCTCTCTCTCTGCCCCCACTCTCTTGATCTCTGGCTTTCTCTATCCAATAGCTAAAGGTATTATTTTTTTTTTTCATTTTTTAAAGACCTGTCACAGCACAGGAGAAGCCTGAGCACCAGGAAGCAAGTGGGGCCCTCAGGCCTGGGAGGCCACCCGCCGGCTGAGCTACCCCTGGCTGCCACTCCTATGGCCTGATGTGCAGACTGTGCTGGGCCAGCACAGAGGGAGCAAGGCAGGAACACGCTTGCTGGAGGAGAAACAGAAACTCGGACAGACGCATAACAAATACAAAGTTCAACACCCAACTTGGAGTGGGTGTGGGGTGCACTGCACCAAAGCTGGGGGTCTGGGGAGGGTGGAGGCTCTGGGTGGACTTTGGGGTCCTGGTGTAGAAGCTCTGCAGGCCCCTGTCACCGGATGGGGGACTGTTCTCCTATGCCAGCAGCTGCCCCGTAACCACCAGTTCCCCACTGCAAGGGTAAAGAGGGAAGACGGCAGAGGGCAGCTCAGTGGGCAGGGCATGGGCTGTACCAGCCAGGCAGCCCTGTTTGGAACCCAGGCACCAAGGGAAGCTCCAGGGCTGTGGGGTGTCTCTGTCTCTATGTCTCCCTCCCCCTCTTTCTCTCTCTCTTGCTTTCTGTGTGGAAAAGGGGGCCCAGCAGCTGTGAAATTGCACATGCAATGAAACAAATAAATAATTAAGTAAAGATAAAAGAGGGGGAAGAGGAGCACCCCAAATGGGAAGGTGTGGGGACCAGGAGTGAGCATACCGCATCCTGGCTGGCCTGGGCCCAGCCCCTGTACCTGTACACTCCACCCCTGCACCCTATACCTCGCACCCCGCACGCGTGACCCTTGGGCAGTACCTCCTTGGCCTTCCTGCTGCGGCCCCCGAAGCAGCCCACACTCCTGTCTTCAGGCTGGGGGCCTCGACTCTGTGCGCAGAAGCTGTGGGCGTGGGGCTCGGGCAGCTCCGCCTCCAGCTGGTACGACAGGTTGTGCAGCACACACACACAGTTCTCCGTGGCCTGGGGGGGGGGCACACATGAGACTCACAGGCCCGTGGCTATTCAATATATTGGGGGAGGGGACGGGCGGCAGGAGAGACAGAGGGGAGGAGAGACAAAGGGGGAGGGGCAGGGGGAGAGACAGAGGTGGGTGAGAGAGAAGAGACTAGAGAGAAGAGACTGAGAGAGAGAGGGAGGAGAAAAGGGGGAAAGACACACACACACAGAGTGAGCGAGAGAGAGAGAGAGAGAGAGAGAGAGGGAGAGAGAGAGAAGGGGTGCAAAAGAGATGGAAGAGAGAAGGGAGACAGAGAGATGGGAGAGAAGGGGGAGAGGGAAGAGACCGAGAAAGGGAGATGGAGAGAGAGGAAACCAGGAAAGAGCAAAGAGGATGATGGAGCAGGAGAGACAGCAGAGCACCTCTCCACCACCCCAGGCCCTCAGCATTGTCAAGTGGACACCCTGTGGAATGGGTTTGCACTCGAGGCCGGGACACTGCTGGGCACAGCCTACAGTGCGGAGGGTGCTCTGAGTGGCTCTGTGCTGGTGGCGGGTCAGTCACAAGGGGCAGGGGCAGGCTCACCCGGGACACTGGGGGGCTGGGGGCCAAGGGGGCACACCTTGTCGTCGGGCTGGTGGTCCGCCACGATGCCCCTGACGTAGTGCACTAGTGCGTCAATCAGCCCCTCACGGCTCCTCATCAGCTTCCTGCCCGCGGGGCCCGCGGAGCTCATGTTCCTGAGGGCACAGGGTCTGAGAACCTGGACATTGACCAACAGGCGGGGGTGGGGGGGACACCTGTGGCCTCGGACAACCCACAGCAGGAGGCCACTGCTCCTGGCTGGGCAGACCTGTCACCTCCCTGTCACCATGGTGAAGGGGACAGGGGTCCACATGCTGCTGTGAGGGCAGGTGAAAAGGGCAGGTGATGGACAGTTGACAGGGACAGGGACTGGGGCTGGTGACCAGGGTAGATACCATGGAGGTCAGCCCCAGCAGAGGCTCATCCCCACCTGGCTGCCCAGCTGAGCTCTGACCCAGGAGGTGCTGGGGCTCACCTTCCACAGCAATAAGTGGAGCATTGGAGGGAAGGTTTCTTTACAGACTCATCCAGACACCAGGAGACCCCAGGCCACACCTAGAGACCTCAGGCCACACCTGGAGAGACCCAGGTCACACCTGGAGACCCCAGGCCACACTTGGAGACCATAGGCCATACCTGGAGAGACCCAGGCCACACTTGAAGGGACCCAGGTCACACCTGGAGAGACCCCAGGCCACACCTGGAGAGACCCAGGCCACACCTAGAGATCCCAGGCCACATCTGGAGAGACCCCAGGCCATACCTGGAGAGACCCCAGGCCACACCCAGAGACCCTAGGCCACATCTGGAGAGACCCAGGCCACACCTGGAGACCCCAGGCCACACCTGGAGACCCCAGGCCACACCTGGAGAGACCCCAGGCCATACCTGGAGAGACCCCTGGCCATACCTGGACTTAGGCCACACCTGGAGAGACCCCAGGCCACACCTGGAGAGATTCAGGCCACACCACAATGACAGGCCCCACCAACAGGCTGGTGTGAGGGCACTAAACTGCCTGTTCCTAGAACACAGCTCCCAGTCTCTAAGGGCAGGTAGAGCAGCTGCTGAGTGGATGCTGTGGCATTTAAGGAGACCCCTGTGTGATTCCCTGATCCTGCAGGGCCTGGCCCAGTCAGCTTCTCCCACCCCCAGACGCTCCATCCCCACCCTACAGGCAGCGAATGGGCCATGTGCAAAGCCAAGATAAGCACCGCCTCCCCCCAAGCCCACACATGCCTCAGCCCCTAGATTCTTCTAGACCTTGGGGTCTAGGGGAGTGCGGCCCCGGCTCCTTGTCCACAGGAACTGAGGCTGGGGCTGTGTCCTGGCTGTCCCTGTGAGGGTTGGGGACGCCAGGAGGGCACAGCTCTCCAGTCTGCAGCCTGGAGCATCCCATCTGCCCATCTGTGTCCCCAGTCCCCGAGTCCCAGTCCAGCACCCACCCTATGCCTGAAGCTGTCCCTTACCTGCCCCGCCCACTGTCTGTTCTCACTGCCCAGGGCAGGTGGCAGTGCCCCCCACCCCACCTGCTCAGAGTCTGTCCTCACTACTAGGCAGGCGATGGTGTTGAAGGGCAGGCTGGCTGGTTATTTTGGGTGAGGAGAGTCACCAGGCCCCCATCACCGCCCGCTGCTGTCTGGCGTCTGGTATTATCCAGCCCCGACTCACCGAGAAGGGGCTAATCAGGCTTCCTGTCATTTGATCCTTGGTGACAGCGTGGGCTCTGCTCCCGCCTGACTTGGCCCGGGAATGGCAGTGATAAGGGGATGGAGATAGCCTACCCTCCACGACAGAGCCTGGCAGGGAGACTGCGGAGTGGCGCTGGGGGCGGCGGACAGCTCCATGTAAGGAGCTCAGCATGTGCACAGCCGGCCTCTCAGAGAGCAGGGCCATGACATGTTCACACTGCTGCTCACGCACAGTTCCCTCGAGGCCTCAAATGCTGAAGACCCCAAACATAAACCAGAGATCAGGGTATCAGACGGTGGTCTTAGGAAGAGGGAGGGGCTGGATGGTGGCACACTCTGCTGAGGGTACCTGTTCTTATGCTCAAGGACCTGGGGTTCCAGTCCCCACTCTCCACCTGCAGGGGGAACTCTTCATGTCTGCAGGTGTCTTTTTGTCTCTCTCCCTCTCTGTCTCCTCCTTCCCTCACAAGTTCTTTCTGTCCTGTCAAATAAAGAAGAAGAAGAAGAAGAAGGAGGAGGAGGAGGAGGAGGAGGAGGGGGAGAAAAAGGGTGGTCTGGGAAGTGGCACAATGGATAAGGCATTGAACTCTCAAGACTGAGGTCCTGAGTTCAATCCCTGGCAGTACATGTACCAGTGATGTCTGATTCTTTCTCTCTCTCCTATCATTTCTCATAAATAAATAAATAAAATCTTAAAAAAAAAAAAAAAAGGAAGGAAAAAATGGCCACAGGGAGTGGTGGATTTGTTGTGCAGGTGCCAAGCCACAGAGATAACCCTGGTAGCAATAAAATAATAGTAAAGACAAAGATAACAATGCTAATGATAGTGACAAGTGCAGGCAGATGTCTAGCAGAGGCATCCCTGCACTGGCCTACGTTTCTGCTGGGGTTGAGCTCAGAGCCTGGAACTGCAGGGGATTTCTGGGGAGCAGGGCAGGGCAGGGCAGGGTGTCCTCCTGTCTCTGGTCTGTGTGAGCAGGATGTGGGCTCCTTCAGGTGGTGGGATGGTGAGGAGCCCCATCCTTGCTGCCCCAGCAGCAAGGGGGATGGTGGTGTGTGCTGGGTGGGTGGGAGTGTTGACGCACACTCTGGGGAGACTTTGGGGAGATTCAAGATGGTGCCTCTGGGCCAACACTGGTCCCAAGAAATAATATCCCGTTAATAGATAAAAGTAAAAAAGAATTTAAAATCACCAAGGATAAATTAAAAAAGAAAAAAAAACCAGCAAAGACTGAAAGATAGTACATACCTTGCTGCATGTGAGGCCCTGAGTTCGAGCCCAGGAGCTGTGTTAGAACAAATCGAGTGCAGTGACTAGAGGTGACACTGTGGCCAGAGCTCTGGACTGAAAAGCCTGAGGCTCTGAGCTTGGTCCCTAGCATCACCTGTGTTTGTGTGAGGCTCTGCCACCCCCCCCCCACTGCCGCCCTCCCTGACTCCTTTTCTCAGGTCAATAAATACATTAAAGACAAAAGCAAAATACCCCCAAACTGTAGTGAGCGCAGGCTCCCGTCAAGGGCTAAGCACATGCTCATTGTGGGCACAAAACCCTGGGGGCTCCACCCTGGGGGACATAGTGCCTCTCAGGGTCCCAATTCATAGGCAGGGGACTGCCCAACCCCTCCCTCCCCCAGAAGGCCCATGGTGCCCGGGGAGGCTGCAGTGAGCCGTCCTTCTTGGACACCTGAGCAGCTCTGGCAGAGCCTCTGTGCAGTCTGGGGTGACCCAGATTCCACAGGGGTGCCTTGTCCTGCTCAAAGAGGCAGTGGGCTAGGACGGAATGGAGTGACAGCCTCAGTTGACCCACAAGAAAATCAAGATGCCAGGCTAGGTGGGTGCCGAGGCACCCCCAAATGCAGCCTAGGCCCAGGGGTCCTGTGCCTGGGGTGGAGGCTGAGGGTGAAGACAGAAGGGCCATGTGGGAATGGCTGGGTGTCACAGCTCCTGTGACAAGGGTCAAGAGTGATGGAACGCCAGGCTTGGGTGGGGCAGGATGAGGAGAGGACGGAGCCACAGATGAACCTTCTCTGATGCAGGGCCACGAGGCAGAGGGCAGCCCCACGAGCAGGGCCACAGTGGTGCTGCCTGACTGACCACCTGATTCTTGTCCAGTGGTCACCAAACAATGACCTCAGTCCCCGGATGTGGCTTATGAAAGAACCATTGTTCTGCACTGAAGATGGTATTTACCTAGTAACAGCCTTTGTATCTTTTGTTTCACTTTAATGATCTATTTACTATGAGATATAGTGAGAGGAGACAGAGGACAGAGAAAAAGGGAGTAGGAGGAGAGAGAGGGAGTGAGAGAGAGGGAGTGAGAGAGAGGGAGAGGGAGAGAGCAGGGGTAAGAGCACTGCAGAGTTCAGGTATGAGGTGGTGTTGGGGATTGAATCCAGGCCCCATGGGGCTGCAGGCCTGCACATTGGTGCTCTAAGAAGCTGAGTCATCTCCCTGGCCCTTAAGTATCTTGTCTGCAGCACCCAGAGGTGAAGTGTGGGCGGGAAACACCGCCTGTGGTCACGTGTGGACCCACATGGTGGGTGCCGACACCTCAGACACGGGTGGGAATGATGGACCAGCAGTCTGAGGGGCTGCATCTCCCTTCAGCTGCCTGAGAAGCGTCCAGCTTCTGTGGCCTCAGAAGTCCAAATCCCAGCCTGAAGCGCATGTGCTAGGCCTGTGTGGACAGCCTCTGGCAGGAAGAGCAGGGTGCTCTGACAGCTTGGGGCAGTAGGTCCTCCTTCACCATATATATATATATATATATATATATATATTACCAGAGCCCTGCTCAGCTCTGGCTGATGGTGGGGCTGGGAACTGAACCTGGGTCCTCAGAGCCTCAGGCAGGAGTGTCTCTTTGCAGGACCACTGTGCTGTCTTCCCTGCCCCAGTACCACTAATACTATTACTACTACTACCACTATTATTTTTCCCCCAGAAGCCTGGTGAGCTTGGGCTGATGGTGGTGCTGGGGATCTCAGAGCCCCAGGCAGGAGAATCTTTTTTGAAGAACCCCTGTGCTGTTTCCCCAGTCTTCCTCAGCCCATTTAAATTTATTTTTTAGATAGATAGATAAAGGGGGTGGCGAGAGGCAGCATGGGAGCTTCCCTCAGCGCAGTAGAGGCCGGGCTCACCCCAGGGCTGTGGGCATGGCAGGGCAGTGCACCATCCAGGGGAGATATCTCATGGGCCCTGGCGTTCCTTGAATGATCTGAAGCAGCAGGTCACATTCCTCTATTTCAAGCATCTGGCTTGTGGGCAGGTGAGATCCAGTGAGCCTTTTCCTGCCCTGTACTCAGAGTTGGGGGTGACTGGGCAGGGGAGAGTGGGGAGGTCTGAGGAGCCACAGACTTGGGGGACCCAGGGAGTCTGCAGGGGAGGGTGGAGAGGTCTAAGGAGCCCAAGACTCAGGGGCTCCAGGGGGTCTGTGGAAAACAAGTCAGGTGCCACAGTTCCTGTGTGCTGGGAGCTACAGGGCCAGAACTTGATGCATAGATTGTTGGAGGCAGCACAGGATGCAGGGGCAGCCTGGAGGCAGGGACACTGCGCTTGCACACGGGGATGAACGCTGGGGCAGGAGCACATGGCAGGGGCACAGGGGACACTAAGCACAGAGGATGGGTGTCAGGTTGTGTTGCGGGGGAGAGAGAAGAGACCAGGAACTTGTGGCGGAGCAGGAACACAAATCTTTATTCACACGGATGCCCCAGAATTGGGTGTGAGCACAGTGGTTCAGTCCACGTGGAGCTAGCAAAATGGCTGCCTCCCACTATGCCCACCAGCCCTTCTCTGGGTCGGGTCGCAGAAGAGAAAAGAGCAAAGAGAGCGAAAGCAGAAGCAGGAGAGGATTTTATGGGAGAATTCCAGAAGTGGCAAGTCGGGACGGGATTGGCTAGGAAAGGGGGTGGAGAGAGGCAAAAGGCATGTTGGGAAGGTGGAAGTGTCCTTAGTAGCTGTTGCAATGGTTTTAACTGAATTAGCAATACCCTGAGGGGATAACATGGTGGTGGGGATCTTTCAGTGAAAACAATGATTATGTAAGCAGAGCAGGGGGGCTGGCTTTAAGGACCAACATCTCCCCCTTCCTTTTTATCTAATGGCCATAGTATCAGGAATGTGGGTGCTTTGTAAGGCAGGGAGTCTGATAGGATGAGGGACACGTTTGGGGTTACTACTGCCCTCCTTGCTCAACCTCTCAATAGAGAGAGAGAGACAGGATAGACACACCCCTCAGGTTCAAGCCCTGCCAAGCTCAACCACATCCTCACAATATCCCGACACATGGATGCTGTGGGGGGAGTCTGGGTGAGGGGACACACCTGTGCTCCCACCTGGCCAATGGGACGCTGGCCCAGGTGTGATGTGTGTAGAGTTTAAGAGGAGAGGGATTTTCACACGGAGGGGCTTCTGGGAACTCCTCCAGGGCCCTCAGGTGACTGTCCTCAAGTGTTCTCTCCTCTGATTTAACTTCTGCATGACTTCCACCTCATAAAAGTAAAGGAGGGTTTGGAAATCACACACCTCTCACACGTGTTTCCCTGTAATTTTTTGAAGAGAATTCAAATTGGACCCGTGGGAAAGGAGCTGGGCAAAGGTCCCAGCTAGCCTCCCTCTCCCCCTTACAGAATGAACACATTACCCCAAAGGATGAAGGGCTGGCCACTAGCCTTTGAGCCCATTAAATACACCTGCTGGGCACTGTAGCTGTGGCACTACAGTACAACCTGCAGGCAGAGTTTCTCGGGGATAGGGACAATGAGGTGGTGACACTGGCTCAGGGCTCCACAGGCATCTCTGAGGATAGCCTGCTCAGTCACAGAGCTGCTCACACATGGCTCCTCCCAGGGTCTCCAGCTCTCCTTCCCCAAGGGGCAGCCAGCTCAGACCTCAGCACCTCCCTCTTCCTCTCTGTGGGCTTATCAACACGGGGGTGGGGAGTGGCTGTCTCAGCCTGGGGCCCTGCAGGCAGAGGTGAGTCCTCTGCCCTCCCCTCTGACACTTCAGGAATGTTCTGCTGGTTTGGCTCTGCAGCCTCTCCAGAGTGACAGGGCTGAGAGGGTGAGGCCATGACCTCCTGTTCTGCTCTGGGGAGAACTGGTTCTCTGGCATTCCAGGAGGCATTCCAACCTTGGCTTGAGGCTGAGCCTTTCCAGAAACCAGGCTCCCGCTGCTGCTCCTGGGCCCAGGTCTCCCCAGCCTTGGCAGGCTTTCTCCTCTCAGAGAAAAGGGGTGTGTCTGTGGGAGGGCTGGGAGACAGACAGCACAGGAGTTTTGCAAACAGACTTTCCTGCCTGAGGCTCCAAGGTCCCAGGTTCAATCCCCAGCACTAACATAACCCTGAGCTGAGTAGAGCTCTGGGAAAATTTAAAAAGAGTGTGTCTGAGAGACGTGTGTGTGTGTGTGTGTGTGTGTGTGTGTGTGTGTTCTATGTGTGAGAGACTTTGTGTATGTGTGAGTGTGCGTGTGAGTGTGAGGCTTTGCACACAAGGGTAACTTTCTTTTTAAAAAATTTTTTTTTTAATATTTATTTATTTTCCCTTTTGTTGCCCTTGTTGTTTTTTTCATTGTTGTAGTTATTATTGTTGTTGATGTTGTTGTTGTTGGATAGGACAGAGAGAAATGGAGAGAGGAGGGGAAGACAGAAAGGGGGAGAGAAAGACAGACACCTGCAGACCTGCTTCACCGCCTGTGAAGCGACTCCCCTGCAGGTGGGGAGCCGGGGGCTCGAACCGGGAGCCTTATGCTGGTCCTTGCGCTTGGCGCCACGTGCGCTTAACCCGCTGCGCTACCGCCCGACTCCCCAAGGGTAACTTTCTGACTGAGCTGTGGAGAAGCACACCTTACCCTCACTTTTGTTTCTGCCATGGACACAGCACAACTTCACCCCAGCCTGCTGATGTTGCTGTCAGGCCTCCCTTGAACAGGATTTGCAGGGCCTCATGCACACACTGGGCCTTACATCCTCCTTCCCGCTATCCTCCCCGAGCCAATGCAGGCCCTCACTTCAGGGCTGACATGGCTGAGCATCACTGGTGAGCCCTATCACCAACTGTAATGGGACAAGGTGGCGCCCTGGCCCCCAAGCTTCCCCCCTTCTCCACCATGAAGCCTGAAGACCCCAAGTTTCTTAGTGCAGCTCTGGGTACCTCCTCAGGCATGCTGCATGGACAAGCCTCTCGGCCGACTTGCATGCTCTGCTCCTCAGAGGGAGGAGGGACCCACCACCCCCAGGGCTGTTCATGGTGCTCCTAGCTTGCTGGGATCCAGTCTGGGGCCTTGTGCTCTGTCCTGTACCTCCCCCTGGTCCTTGAGCCCGGCTCCCTGAGCATGCACCTCTTACCAGATTCTGTCCACCCCCAACCCCCAGTTGACTGACTCAGAATTCCCTTCTCACACTGCACCATGGAGGACTTCTGGGACCTAGGTGGCAGCAGGGGCCTGCTGTAGACCCAACAAGAGGCGCAGCTTTGCCCCTCCCTGGGTTCAGCCTGGCCCCGTCCTAGGGAGCTGAGCCTCCACCCCACCCTGGAGGCAGCCCTGGAGGCTCCACTGTGCCTTCCCAGGCTGGGGGCCACCACATCCTCCCACCCAGCGGGGGTCCCCAGGCCCAGGTGGGGGCCAGCCCTACCTGAGGCAGCCTGTGACATTGTAGAAGATGTCCAGATCCAGGAGGCCAGTGGCCTTGGGGTAGTCTCCCTCCGGCCACCCTGAGTAGGGGATGACCACACTCTCCGTCAGTGTCAGCAGAGCCTCCGTGATCAGCAGGTTCTTGAGCCTGTCGCTGGAGGACAGGTTCCACAGCAGACCTGGGGATCAGGGTGGGGGGCTGGGGTCTCAAGGTCGACAGCAGACCTGGGATTGGGGGTGGGGAACTGGGGTCTCAGGGTCCACAGCAGACCTGGGGATCGGGGTGGGGGGCTGGGGTCTCAGGATCCATAGTAGACCTGGGGATGAGGGGGCTGGGGTCTCAGGGTCCACATCAGACCTGGGGATGGGGGTTCTGGGGTCTCAGGATCCACAGCAGACCGGGGGATGGGGGCTGGGAATCTGGGGTCTCAGGATCCACAGCAGACCTGGGGAACAGAGCTGAGAACTGGAGTCCCCTTCCTGCTGCCCACTGCCCAGAGAGAAACTCTTCTTCCTAACTACTGCCTGCAAACCAAACATCAGTCTGAATTGGTTTCTGGGGTGAAGTCTACCCTGGTTTTAAGGAGATCAGAGTCTGCCTTGGAGCTGGCTAGGATTCAGCCCCCTTACCCCCATCAGGGCAGGGCAGGTGGGGTGGGGCAGCTTTTGGGGTGGCTGGTTGGGTGCTGACAACATGCTTCAGAGCCAGCCTGCCAGGCTCCATTGACAGTGCTGGGGCTGTGGCCTGCTGTCACCCACAGACAATACCCCCCTTCCCCCAAGGGCAGAGACAGGAAGGGCTGGAGCTGGATAAAAGGATTCCCAGGCAGGTCTGAGCTGAGCTCTAGTTACCAGGCCAGAGAAAGTTGAAAAGAAAAGAGACAAAGAATGCTAGAAAGAGCTTTCTGTAGAAAGTAGGCGAGGAGCCCAAGTGAGCGTCCAGAGGCAGCTCAACAGTGGGGCCCCCACCTCCTCTTCCTGCACAGGCCCTGGGCAGGTGCTGGAGGAAGCACACCTCAACCAGCTGCTTCCTCCCTGCCTGCACAGCCAGCTCGCTCAGGGCCGGGAGGCCAGGCACTCTGCTCCTATTGCCTGGTGCTGTGCAGAGTCCTGAGTCCACAGCTGTGTGGGCAGGCAGGGGGACAGAGCCGGCCTGCCCCTAGGGACCTGGGACCACACAGACACCCCCCCCCACACACACACACAAAGCTCTTGTTCTCTCACAAATACAGGGGCTAGGCACTGACATACCCAGCAGAGTATACAAGCTACAAAGTCCTTGCAAGGACCCAGGCTAGAGTGCCTTCTGCCCCCCTGCAGAGGAAAAGCTTCACGAGTGGTGAGGCAGGGCTGCAGGTGTTTCTCTCCCTCTTTATCTCCCCTTCCCTCTCAATTTCTCTCTGTCCTGTTAAGTAAAATAAAATAAAAATAAAAGAAAGAACCCAACAATGGCTGCTGGAAGCAGTGGATGTGTAGTGCTGGCACCAAGCCCCAGAAATAACCCTGGTGGCAATAAACCAACAAAGACTCTGCTTCTCCCACACGCTAGAAATCTTTCCAGCTGTGTCATGTCTCAGTCGCTACTGAGTGGCTACTGTTCCTCCACCCTCTCTGGGGTAGCAGGGGCTGGCAGGCGGGTCCGAGCATGGACAGATTGGGAGACAAGTCAGGTGGTGTTTTCACAGACGTGACAGAGCAGTTGTGCAGGTAGGGGCCATCCTCTTTCCCTCCCCTTCTGCTTTCTTTGTGCAGATCCAGCAAGGACTGTGGAGGTGACACCACGAGAACTGGGTGCGGGGCTACCAGGCTTCCAGAATATTCTGGGCACCTGGGACAATGCTCTAGTAGGACTTGCATTCAGAATTAGTTTTAAGGATAAGTGGCCAAGGGGAGACAGTACAGAGGTGCACATGGGACCTACATGTGAGGCCTGCTCCATCCCAGTGAGCTCTGGTCCCAACTAACAAAAGAAGTAAAATGAGAATGGGGTCAAAGGTTTAGGGTTAGGGTTGCCACACACAGCCAGCCAGAGTGAGTCACTTGCTCTTCAGAGCAGGGGCGTCTGGATCAGGTCTTAGACAGCAGGCACCTCTCAGCTATGGGGAGGGGCACTGCCTGGACACAGATGGGGGGTTGGGGCCCTGCCTGGACACAGATGGGGGGTTGGGGCCCTGCCTGTACACAGATGGGGGCTCCAGGTTCTTCCTGGATGTGGATGGGGGCTTTGGGCCCTGCCTGGACACAGATGGGTGAGTTGGGCCCTGCCTGGACATGGATGGGGGCTCTGGGCCCTGCCTGGACACAGATTGGGGGGTTGTGGCCCTGCCTGTACACAGATGGGGGGTTGGGGCCCTGCCTGGACATGGATGGGGGCTCTGGGCCCTGCCTGTTCATGGCAGATGTGGTACCTGTGATCTGCTTCTTGGTCTCTAAGTCTCGGCTCAGCCTGAGCACTTGCAGCAGCCGGGGGATTCCCCCAAGGTCAGCCACTTCCAGCTTGTTGTCACTGTCCTCGAAGACCAGGTTGCGCAGCGCCCCGCTGGCCGCCCTCTGCACATCCTCACTCGCTGACTTCAGCAGCTGCAGCAGCCGGGGGATACCACGGAGCTGGTACACCTGCAGGGGGGCGTCATAGGGCTCTGGGTGACATACTCCCCCAGGCCAGCTGTGCCTTCCTAAGGCTAGCCATGCCCATTCCCCCAAGGCCTGCTGTGCCCACCCCCAAGGCCAGCCAAATCCACTAGCCAGAGCCCAGGGTGGACAGGGGCCTGCTGGCCAGAGTCACGATCTGGACACTCCTCTTGGGAGCCCAGGGGAGCCTGGGGAGGGGATGAGGGACAGTCAGTGAGTGAGAGCAGGGGCTCCGAGCCCGGAGCAGCACACAGAGCCAGGAAGATCTCTGGGGGAACGTGGGGTCCCAGCCCTCATACTCTGTGTTAACACCCCCCACTCCTGTCCCCCTCACCCCAGACATGGTGGTCCCCAGGCTCTGGGCTTCCTAGTCAGCCACCAGGGAGCAGGAGGCCTCTGAGGCCGAGGCCATCTAAATACTGAAAGCAGGTAGATGCTGCCTCACACTTGTGCGTACCCCAGCCCCAGTGATGCCGATGGAGGCAGAGAGTTCTCTGCCCAGTGTTGAGGGTTGAGCCTGTGTTCCCAGCTCAGAGACACTGGTTGCGGCTGCAGTGAGGTGACCCCTCCTGAAGGATGGCAGAGCAGGAGGGCAGTGGCCAGTGCTATGCTGGGATGTGTGACAGACCTGCCCAATAGGCCTGGTCTCTCCTTGCTCCCTTGGGTGCACACACAGAACCACCAAGCTCAAGGGGGCACCCGGCTGAGTGCACTATTACCAAGTGCAAGAACCTAGTTCAAGCCCCCACTCCCCACTTACAGGGAGCAAGCGATGAAGCAGGGTTACAGGTCTGCCTGTCTCTCTCTCCCTCTCTATCTCCCTCTCCCTCTCAATTTCTCTGTCCAATCAAAATAAATAAAAGTTAAAAAGTAAAGTAAAAAAAAGAAGCACGAGTCCCTAAGCCTCCCTTCCCCCAACCGGCCTGGGCCCCATGTGCCCCGCAGGTGGTGAGTGCCAGGTGTGCCAGAGGCGTGGGGACACCAGGTGCAGGCACAAAGGAGCTGGCTGCCTGGGACACTCCCCACTCCATCCATAATTCACCATCTCTGTCTCCACAGCAGAAGATGCCTTGGAAGCTTCTGGAACCCTGACCTGGCTGGCGTTTCTGACATCTGACCCTGGCCCTCCCACACTGCCCCTCCTGGGTGCCTGCAGAGGCTCTAGGCCTGATACATGTCTGTCACACCCTACTTCCTGCAGAGACTGTCCCCTCCCTACCCCGCCTGCCTGGTCAGTCAGAACCCCAAGGGTGGATGCACAGGACAGCACAGGGTGGGGGGTGGGGGCTGCACAGCCACTGACACCCACACCCAGCACCCAGAGCCAGGACCAAAGAGGGACCACTCAGCACTTAACAAGGAGAGGTGAAAGCTAGGTGCCGGGAGCCCAGTGCAATGACAGAACACAGGCCTTGCAGCCTGAGCCCCGAGGCCCTGGGGTTTCCCAGCACTGCGGGGTGCTCTGTGTCCTCACTCAATGCGTGCAGACGGGCCGGGCCATGGCACATCTGGTTAAATGCTCACATTACAGTGCTCAAGTACCCAGGTTCGAGCCCCTGATCCCCAGTGTTTGGTGCCTACACTATGAATCCACTGCTCATGTGTTGGTATGCATGAGACCCCTTCTGTTTCATTTGGTTTAAATCCCCCCTGCTTAACACTATTCTATTTACATAACCACTTCATTCTATTTACATAACCGCTGTTAACAAGCACCACCCTCCCTCCAGGGTATTGGTTTAATCCCCACTGTTTCATGATATGTTTTTGCTCTGCCCCCTCTCCTTGTCACACTCTGATTTTCACCAGTCACTTTTCTCTCCACCCTCTCTATGTCACATCCTGTTCACGCCCTACTTGGGAAGTATATATAAAGACAACATTGTTCGTTTTAGAGGCGTTTAGCTTAGCTCAGCTTAGATTGTGCTGCGTCCTGCATGAATAAAGAGATACTGCCTAAGCTCAACCATGAGTCCCCAAGTCTCTGTTCACCGCCGCGAAGCTAGCCCGGCCTGCTGGAGCTCCCTAACGAAAACAACACTCGTGGAGGCCATTTGTTCCCATTTTTATTGCTCTTGTTGTTATTGTTGTTGTTGGGTAGGGCAAGAGAAATCAAAAGAGGAAGGGAAGACAGAGAGGGGGAGAGAAAGACAGACACCTGCAGATCTGCTTCACCACCTGTGAAGTGACCCCCCTGCAGGTGGGGAGCTGGGGGCTCAACTGGGATCCTTACACCCGTCCTTGCGCTTTGTGCCATGTGCGCATAACCCACTATGCTATCGCCAGGCCCCTTCTCTTTCAATTTCTGTCTCTATCCAATAAAATAAAAAGTGAGAAAAAAAAGACAAATAAGTGGCCACTGGGAATGGAGCAGTAGATTTGTAGTGCCAACACATGTGATAACCCTGGTGGCGATAAAAATGAAAGTAAAGGAGTAAATGAAATGCAGATGATACCTGGGGAAAGGAAGCCACAGGAGGAAGTGAACTGTGCTGTTGCCTGCCCACAACAGAGGGACAGGAGACCCGAGAGGTGGGAGGGCCAAGGCTCATCTGCAGGAGGGGCTGAGAGTGTCTGCAGGGTGTTGCACATAGGTGTGCAGCCCAGGAGCTTTGGGACCTCCCCAACACAAAACATACACACACACACACACACACACACACACACACACACACACTCATAGCCACTGTGCTGGGCGGCTGAGAGACTGGGCCTTGCGGGCAGCTGGGGCCGGGGGTGGAGACGCAAGCATTCTGTGAGGGGGAAGAACTGAAAGGTTTGTTTCTGGTAGAAACAGTGGGAAGGCTGAGCACAGCAGGGAGCTGAATATCACAGGAAGTTGGGAGGGGGCGCAGATGGTGTCTGTGCAGGGCTGGGGAGGGGCTCCCCATAGGTGGGTACCCATAGCCCTATGCCTGAGGCTTGGGGCATAGCTAAGAGCCCCTCACCAAGCCTGCTGCAGAGTGAGCGAGCGAATCAGTGGTACTGCCCTCCACTCAGAGCACACAGAGGGACGCATCCTCCCAGTGTGCCAGGATGCCTGCCCAAGGGTCCTCCCTGGGAAGAGAGCAGGGCCTCCCCCACCACCGTTGTGGGTCCAAACAGACACGACCTAGGTTCCAGACTGTTGTTACCCAATACCCAAGACTTGGTACATGGGACCCGCTGTCCTCGAGACTGTGGTGTCTGGCAAAGACAAGCAGCTGTGGGGCCAGAACAGAGCCCAGGAAGGGAGGCACACCCCATCGTGTGCTCCCAGCCCGGGCTAGCGGCAAAGCAGCTCCACGCAAGTAGTGCCCTCACAAGCCGTGCAGCGGGAACAAGGGGGACTCCCAGCTGCACTTTGCGACATGCACACAAGTACTGGCCCCAGACAAACCACAGACGAGAGGATCTCACACTTGGCAAGCTTCTAGAAGGAAAACACAGGAGAATAACCCTGGGTCTTTGAAGTAATGGAAGAATTCTTTTTTAAACTTTATTTCATTTGACAGAATAGAGAGAAACTGAGGGGGGAGAGAGAGACTTGCAGTCCTGCTTTACCACTTGTGAAGCTTTCCCATTGCAGGTGGAGACCAGGGGCTCGAACCTGGGTACTTCAGCACTGTAACATGTGCACTCAACCAGTGTGCCACCACCCAGCCCCAATAATTTTTTTTAATTGCCACCAGGGTTATCAGTGGGGCTCAGTGCTGGCACTATGAATCGACCACTCCTCTATTTTACTGGATAGGACAAAGAGAAATTGAAAAGGGAGGAGGAGATGAACTTTTTGATTCACTGTGAAAAGTAAACCTTATAAAGGAAAAAGCTGACAAATGACACTCAACTGAGATTGAATATGGTTAAGAGAGTGAAGAGACAGGGGACTGAGTGGTAGCACAGCGGTTAAGTGCATTTGTCGCAAACCGCAAGGACCAGCAGAAGGATTCCAGTTCGAGCTCCTGGCTCCCCACCTGCAGGGGAGTCGTTTCACAAGCAATGAAGCAGGTCTGCAGGTGTATATCTTTCTCTCCCCATTTCTGTCTTCCCCTCCTCTCTCCATTTCTCTCTATCCTATCCAACAACAACGACATCACTAACAACAATAATAACTACAACAATAAAATAATTAGGGCAACAAAAGGGAATAAATAAATAAATATTTTTTAAAAAGAGAGTGAAGAAACAAAACACGAGTAGGAGAAATATTCCCACACTGCCTTGTCTAAAGGACTCAGATACAGAACACAGGGAGAACTTTCAAAATTCAAGAACACAGAAAAAAAAAAAAAGGAAAAATAGGCAAGAGATGTGAAGACATATTTCACCAAAGGTGACATCCAGATGGCAAGAAAGCAGGAGAAAAGATGGTGAAAATGTCACTTGTCAGCCCTTTGAAAGAAAAGGAAAGGCAACTTTGAGCCACACCAGGGGCCCCTCCACCAATGCACAGCCCCCTGAGGGAGGGTCCTGAGGGCTGGATGCCTCCCCGTCAGTCACCTCTGGGGGGGGGGGGAGGCTGACAGGCACACACACACTGCACCCTGCACACACCCTACTCCTGGAAACAATACCGTGTGTCTGCACACAGGCTCAGGGCAGCTGCTTCTGTGATCTCCAGGACTCAAGAGGGAAACAGCCTGACTACACACCCACAAGGACCCAGAGACTAAGGTCAACCCCAGAAAAGTCAGCATGTGGTCTGTGGGCTTTCGCCCACAGAAAACTCTACCAAAATCCGTACAACCTCTAGTCACAGAAAGCAGCTTACTGAGTGGGGGGTGGGGTGGGGTGGAGAGTGGGGGGCGGCGAAGTGTAGAGAGATTTTGGGGGCAAGTATTATCAAGGACACAAGAAAACCTTTCAAGAAGCAGAGACACCCAATATCTGGACTTTGAGGATGGTTTCATGATGTCAACACATGGTTAATTCGTCCCTCAGAAAAGCTGTTTAGGGGGCTGAGTGGTGGCACACCTGATTAAGTGCACATAACACCAAGTTCAAGGACCCAGGTTCAAGCCCCTCCTTGAAGGGGGGACGCTTCATGAGCCAAGAAGAGGGTCTGCAGGTGTCTCTCTCCCCTTTTTTTTTTTTCTCTCCAGAGCACTGCTCAGCTCTGGCTTATGGTGGTGTGGGGGGCTCTCTCTGACCCCCTTTGCCTCCAGGGTTATCGCTGGAGCTCAGTGTCGACACTACAAATCCACTGCTTCTAGAGGACATTGTTTCCAATTTCTTTTCTTTTTAAAAAATTTTTTTTAATTAATTTTATTTTTGAGAGAGATGAAGACACACACACACACACCACAACACTGCTCAGCTCTGGCTTATGGTGGGGCAGGGGATTGAACCTGGGACTTAGGAGCCTCAGGCATGAGAGTCTATTTGCATAACCATTATGCTGTCTCCCCGCCCATGTTTCCAGTTTCTATTGGACAGTACAGAGAGAGATTGAGAGAGGAGAGGAAGACAAGGGGGGGAGAGAAAGAACTTAAAGACCTGCTTCACTGCTTGTGAAGTGACCCCCCCCCCCCCAGGTTGGGAGCCAGGGGTTCGAACCAGGATCCTTGTGCTGATCCTTGCACTTTGTACTATGTGCACTTAACCCGGGGCACCACTGCCCAGTTTCCTCTCTCCCTCTCTATCTCCCTGTCCTCTCTCAATTTCTCTCTGTCCTATCTAATTGAAAAAAAAAAAAACTAAGCAAAGCCGGCACCAAGTCCCAATGATAACCCTGGTGGCAAAAAGAATAAATGAATGGACAGGGTGGGCGAAGATATCCGCGTATATTGGCAGGTCCGGTCGAGCGTAGATGTGGGAAATGAACTTAGATGATGCCCACCCTGTCCAACGCTTGACGTCTCGTCACCCAATCTGGTCCCCTATGCCTACACTGAACTTCTCTGTTCCAGTCTCTTGGAAACAGAGTTGGCAGTCAGCTGAGGTAAAGAACAAACACCTCATCACAGACCCCTGCAAGCGTCAACCCGGCTTTGACCTAGCACGTTATGATTGGGCCCTCCTCAATCGCTATCGAACAGGCCATGGCCGGTGGGCCGCTAAGTTCCATCGCTGGGGAGCCAGAGACGACCCGAACTGCCCCTGCGGCTACAGTCAGACTATGACCCACATAGTCAACGACTGCCACCTCTCCAGATTCAAAGGAGGTCTCGAAACTTTACATCAGGCTCAACCTGACGCTGTTGACTGGCTACGGAAGAAGGGCAAACGCTAGAAGAAGAAAATAATGCAAAGGACCTAGCTTCAGGCCCCCATCTGCATAAGTGGTGAAGCAGGGCTGCCAGGGTATCTACCTCTCTTCTCTTTCCCTCTTCCCTTCTCAATTTCTGTTTCTATGTAATACATAAAATATAAATACTAAAAAGTAAAGCTTTAAAAGATTTAAGAAGAAAGTGATGAGAAAAGTTAAAAGAAAAGGCATATTCAACCAAAAGAAAGAGAGGGCAGGGGTAGATAGCATAATAGTTATACAAAGAAACTCTCATGCCTGAGGCTTCGAAGTCCCAGGTTCAATCTCTGAACCACTATAAGCCAGAGCTGACCAGTGCTCTGGTATTTCTCACTGTATCTTTCTCTCTCTGCATCTCTCTCAAAAATTAAAATAAACGCATGTGGCACAAAGTGCAAGGACCAGCGTAAGGATCCCAGTTTGAGCCCTCTGCTCCCCACCTGCAGGTGAGTCGCTTCACAGGTGGTGAAGCAGGTCTGCAGGTGTCTGTCTTTCTCTCCCCCTCTGTCTTCCCCTCCTCTCTTCATTTCTTTCTGTCCTATCTAACAACGACGACATCATCAACAACAACAACAACAACAACTACAGCGACAATAAAAAACAAGGGCAACAAAAGGAAAAATAAATAATTAAAAATAAATAAAATAAAATACTACAAACAAAAGAGAGAGCTATGCGGCCATGTAAAGAGAGTGCAGAGTGCAGGGCATGAGGCAGGGCACTAGAAACATGAGGCAGGGCACTAGAAAGAATCCCTGCCACTTGTGGCTTTGCTCTAAACACACATCCTTTGAAAAGCTTATTTACTTCCCAGGACAGACACACACACACACACCAGAGCACCACCACCACCACCACCACTACACACACACACACACACACACCAGAGCACTGCTCCTGCCACCAACTGCCAGGACTTGAACCCGGGGCCTCACACAGCAAGTCTGCTCCACTGACTGAACCATCTCCCTGGCCACTCGATTTTAGTTTTAACAGTGACAGAGAGAATATCCAATCACCCCATGTGATATTTGCTTCTACAGGCCTAAAACACACCTGTGAAGATGACCACAGCTGGTGAAGGAGAGAACAGAGAGCATCTGGGAATGAGAGATTCCTTCCCCACATAGCTTCCAGAGCCACCTGGACCACTCTGTGACACACAGCCTCTTGTGGGCCCCTCCCCCCTGGGAACTGGCCCTCTGCCCCTCCCCCTGGGAGCTGACCCCCAGAGCTGTCCCCCTCTCCCTACAGGAGCTGGTGGGGTGGCAGCTCCACACAGCCATGGAGCAGGACTGTTGGGGAGTCATCGTGTTTCCTCTGAGCCACTGCCTTCTGTACAACTATTCCTTGAGAACACTGACTACATTATATATTTTACTGCTTATTCTAATTTTCCCCAGAGCCCTGCTGAGATCTGGCTGACAGTGGTGCAGCGTATTGAACCTGGGATCTCAGACCTCAGGCAGGAGAGTCTTTTTGCAGAACCACTGTGTTGTTTCCCCAGCCCTATTATTATTATTATTACTATATTATCATCATCAGTATTATTATTTTCCCCAGAGCCCTGCTCAACTCTGGCAGATGGTGGTGCTGGGGATGCAAGCCGGGACCCCAGCCTCAGGCAGGAGAGTCTGTTCGCAGAATCATCATGCTGTCTCCCATGTTCCCATCATTCTATTTTAAATGCAGAGAAAGACAGCCTAGATTGTGCTCACTCTCTCAGAAGCATCTGAGATGCAGCCGACTGCAACAATTAGCCATGGAAGCTTCCAGAAAGAGAACTGTGTACAGAGTTGGCTGTGAGAATCAGCACACACCCCTTCCAGCCCAGGAATGCCCAGTGTGGGCCCTCACCCACTGCCCAGCCTGGTCACAGACTCACCCTCCTGCGTGCCTCAGCCTTTTGGAAACACTCGTGCTGGATGAAGGTAGCCGCGGCCGCCACCCTGGGCACTGTGGGGTCGCCGTCCAGCAAGCCCACCGCCCGCTCCAGTGTCATCTCCATGTCCACACTCCTGCAGAGATGCACCGTCAATGCCGTGCTCCCCCCGCCCAGACCCCTAGCCCCCTGTCTGTGGGCAGGTTAGCACTTGAGCAGGAGCAGCTGGGAGGTGAATCCCTCCAGGGAAGCTGGACTCCTCTCAGGAACTGGACCTCCCCAAGGGAGCTGACCCTCCTACTGGAGCTGGACCCTCCAGGGGATAGCTGACTCCCTTAAGAGGGGGTCACACCACTAGCCCCACAAGCAGAAGCCACACTTCAGCACATGTGCCCAGCTGTCCCTGGTCCCCAGCACTGTCCTCCCAGGGTAGGAAAGACAGCCTGCTTGTCAGTTAAGGCTGTGTCCAGCTGCCTCATGGAGAGGCCTGTGACAGCACTTGCCTTCACATGTGGAATATCACCAGGCAGCAGAACGCACCCCACATGCGGGCCTTGGTATGGGGCTAGGCCAGCATCCCTCCACAGGGCACCCCTGACCTGCTTCTGTCTTCAGGGAACACCATTTTGGCTGAGAGTGAGGAGGGGGGGAGGAGGAAGGGGGAAGAGGGGAGAAGGCCCTGCTCAGCTCTGACGTGAAGCCTACCTGGGACTGGTCATGGCAGGCTGAGCTATCTCTGCAGCTCAGAGAGCCACACTTTCTAGAATCCATTTCCACAATTTCTGATCTCTGGGGTGGAACCTTTGGGAACTGTAGGAATGATTTCTTATCCTTTAAACTTCTTTACCCCAAGCAAGGCTTCTGTTCCTTGAAATGTGCTCAATTATTCTAACATGAATGTCCCAACTGATTAGCTTGGCTAGTTCTCCTAGAACCTGAGCCCCAGGAGAGTCCAGATGGTGAGCCATGGACTCTGTGTACTATTTCCTCCTCCTCTAACTCCTCTCCTCTCTATCCTGCATTTCCGAAGGTCTCCGTGACCTGCCCGTCCAGGGCCCTCAGAGCATAAGATAAGGTACTGGAAGGCCCAAAGTCCAGGGGTAGAGCCCATAAACGCTGACTCACACAAACAGGGCCCCACCCCAATTCTGGGGAGAAGATGGGAATGGGGGTGTCCTGTTCACTCCAGCAAAACCTCAGCAACTGGGTGGAGAGAGAGCAGAGAGAATGATGGAAGGGAGAGAGAGGTAAAGAGGTAGAGAAAGAGAGAGTGAGGTGGAGAGAGAGATGGATGGATTAGAAGGGAGGGGAGGAGGGCAGAAAAGGAGCACCTTTGGGAGTTGTGCCAGGTGACCAAGGAATGCCTAGATGGGCTACCCAAGTAAGTGGGTGTGCTGGGGGTGGGGCTACAAGACAGACAGACTGAGCCAGTGGGGAAAGCACAGTGGTGATGCAGGAGACTCTCCTGCCTGCAGCTGTGGTCCCAGGTTCAATCCCTGGCACCACTGTAACCCAGAGCAGAGCAGGGCTCATAAAAAATATTGGTTGAGGGGTGGGGTGGTGGTGCACTTGGTTGAGTGCATGTTACATGTGAAAAGACACAGGTTCAAACACCTGTTCCTCATCTGCAAGGGGGAAGCTTCAGGAGTGGTGAAGCAGGTCTGCAAGTGTCGCTCTGTCTCTTTTCCTCTCTATCTTTCCCTCCCCTCTCAATTTCTCTCAATTTCTCTGTCTGTATGTAATAACTAAATAAACATTTAAAAAAGAGTTGTTTCCACAGCCAGGACAGGCTAGAAGCTCTGTGACAAGCAGGGTTCTGCCATGTGACTTGGGACCCAGCCCCACGCAGTTCAGCTGACTGAGGGCCAGACAAGCATCCTGAGACAGGGTGGGGCAGGACCAGCATCCTCTGGGCTCAGGCCCTAAGCTAGACCAGGGTCAGGCTGCAGGGAGGGTAGATACCCACAGGGCCAAGAGTTGGAGAGGCTGCCGGGGTCTCAGCACCCCGTCCCCACCAGCTTGGTGCTGGACCCAAGGGTGGAAGCCACCAGAAGCAGCATGAAGCCTTCAGAAGACTGCTGGTACCCTTCCTGACCCAGCATTTTGGGCAGCAGTGACAGAGACTCAGCCCAGGACCTGCATCTCTGTGTTCCCTGCGTGGGCTGGGGAGGTGATGCTGGAGGAGGTGTCCTCTGGCCCATCAGGGGCTCCCAGAGCAGCCAGTGTCCTCTGTCACAGGTGGAAGGGGGCCCTATCCCTGGGGCACCTGTCCCTCAGCCACCACAACCCCCCCACCCCCGGCAGACAGGGCATCCCTTCTTCCAGGCCTCTCTTTCCCAGCCAGTGTCCCTGTGTCCCTGTACTCACCCGAGCAGTGGGTCGGCGAAGGCAGGCCTGTCCAGGCCGAGGTTGGCGCTGCCCACAGCGGCCAGCTGGCCGGCGGTCAGGTGCGTCCTGTGGGCGTGGCCCCTAACGGAGCTTCGCAGCCCAGCCATGAGGTTCTCCTTGTCACGCAGGTCGCCAGTGCTGCGGCTGGCGGGCCGCGGGCAGGTGAGGGCGCGGCCATCAGGGGCCGAGGACAGGCGGCAGGTGCGTCCCCAGGCCTCTCGGTGGACGCTCAGGGTGTCGTAGCGCCGGCGGGTGGCCGCTGTAATGTCCGAGCGTGCGTAGTGGGTTGCAGGGGCCATGGGGCGTGGGGCAGGGGTCCAACGGGTGCGTTCGGGGCTGCCCTCGGGGGACACCTCCAGCCGGCGCAGTGGAAGCCTCCAGGCTCGCTCCTCCACCCAGTGCCCTGAGCCGGCCCAGCGTTCCCAAGGCCCAGGCTGCGGGAGCAAAAGCCAGTAAGGGGGCCAGCCTGGCCCTGAGCCCAGAGCCCCTAAGCCCCTGGAGTCCTCAGAAACCCAGAGCCAGGATCCCCTGAAACCCCTGGAGTACTCAGACACCCAGAGCCTGGAACCCCCAAAGCCCCTGGAGCCCTCAGAAACCCAGAGCCTGGAGCCCCAGAGCCCCCAGAAACCCAGAACCCCTAGAGCCCAGAGTCTGAAGCCAGACTCCAGAGCCCCAGAGTCCTCAGAGTTCAGAGTCCCAGAGCCCTCAGAGCCCAGACCCCCAGGAACACAGAGCTTATGCTCAGGGTCGGGGAAGCAGCAGAGCCAGTACTGCGGGGTAGGACCTAGAGCCTCTGACACCCAGAACCTCCAGAGCCCAAAAACATAGGCTGGCCCCTCCTTCCCAGCCCCCAGCTCCTTACCCCAGCCAAGTACCCTCCTGCACCCCAGCCCAGACCCCCAGTCTAGCCCCCTCCCACCGCAGTCCAGCCCCACCCAGACCCCTGCTGCCCCAGCCCCCAGACTTAGCTGAGCTCCCCACCCAAGCCCACCTTCAGCATGTCATAGGTCCTAGGTGTCAGGAGCCGGCCGTGGTCACCGTCTGCCAGGTGCAGGCTGTACACGTACTCTGGCACGCTGCTGGTGCGGTGCAGGCTCCCTGCCAAGGCAGCAGGGTCAGCGCACAGCAGGCTGCAGGACAGCTGGGGCCTGGCCCTGCTGCACCTGCACAGAGCTCCTCACTTGCCTCTGTTGTGGCCTCAGCCACCCGGCAGCAGTACCATATCTGCTCTAGCGGCCTTCATGCCTGAAGCCCTGGGTTTAAGTTCAGTAGCACATGGAGCCTCATGGAGGGTTGGCAGGGCTCTCTCAGCACCCTGCACAGCACCCAGGGAGCTCATGGAGGGTGGGCAGGGCTGTGGGGTCTCTCCTCTCTCAGCACCAGGCACAGCACCCAGGGAGTCCCATGGAGGGTGGAGCAGGGCTGTGTGTGTGTGGGTCTCTCCTCTCTCAGCACCATGGACGGCACCCAGGGAGCTCCATGAAGGGTGGGCATGACTGAAAGTCTCTCCCTCTGAGTCCCCTCCAGCTATGCCCCTGCCCCACCCCCCTTTTCAACAACTGAAGAAGGAAAGATTAGACCAGGAAGATGCTCAGTGGTGCTGCAGGTGAGGAAGTCCTGGCTTACTCCTCTGCCCACATAAACAATTTTTTCATTCATTAGTTTTTTAGGATGAGGAAGAAAGGCTAAAATGTGCTAAAATCTATGACTGTTGAGGTGCTGAAACAGAGGAGTCTGGAAGCCCTTCTTGGCCTGGGGTGTCCACCATAAGTTGGGAGGGAGGGGATACTGCCCCAGGCAGGGATGGGAGCTATGGGAGGAGGGGGAGCAGGCACTGAGTGAACAGGGACTCCCCTATGCTGGGACAGGAGTGGGAGGCACTGAGTGCTCTCTGGGGGTCAGGCTAGTGCCTCCAGAGACAGAGGACAGACAGGAGCGTGGTGTGGGGCAGTGGCCCTCCCTGTCTTCAGCTCCACTTCCCAAACTTTAATCCAAGCTCTGCAACACAACCATGCTATGCTCTTAGGCTGACACACTCAGGGACCTGGGAAACCCTCAGAGCTGACACACTCAGGGAACCTGCAGAGCTGACACACTCAGTGAACCCTCAGAGCTGACACTCTTGGGGAACCCTCTGAGCTGACACACTTGGGGAACCCACAGAGCATACACTCGGGGAACCCTCGGAGCTGACACACTCAGGGAACCTGCAGAGCTGGCACAACTTGGGAAACCCTCAGAGCTGACACCACTCGGGGAACCCACAGAGCATACACTCGGGGAACCCTCGGAGCTGACACACTCGGGGAACCCTAACAGCTGACACACTCAGGGAACCCTCTGAGCTGACACACTCAGGGAACCTGCAGAGCTGACACACTCTGGGAAACCCTCAGAGGCTGACACATTCAGGGAATCCACAGAGCTGACATACTCAGTGAACCCTCAAAGCTGACACACTTTTGTGGAACCCTTAGAGCTGACACACTCAGGGAACCTTCAGAGCTGACAGACTCAGGGAACCCTCAAAGCTGACACACTTGGGGAACCCTTTGAGCTAACACACTCGGGGAACCCTCAGAGCCTGACACACTCAGGTAATCCTCAGAGCTAACACACTCAGGGAACCTGTAGAGCTAACACACTCTGGGAAACCTTCAGAGTCTGACACACTCAGGAACCCATGGAGCTTACATACTCAGGGAATCCTCAAAGCTGACACACTCAGGGAACCCTCAGAGCTGACACACTCAGGAACCCTCGGAGCTGATACACTCTTGGGGAGCCCTCAGAACTGACACACTCTTGGGAAACCTTCAGAGCTGACACACTCAGGAACCCTCAGAACTGACACACTCTTGGGGAACCTTCAGAAGCTGACATTCAGGGAACTGGGGAAACTCCCAGAGGCTAGCAGTGATATTGAAGCTGGCCTTTGCCCTTTGTCCCTGGGGGACCTACAACTGGGGTGGATGTGAAGCTCACATCTTTGTGGGTACAGGCCTCTATTCCACCAGGCCCTTGGGTGCTCCTCTGCCCCAGCCCAGAGTGAGCTTCTCCTCACCTCTGTTCTCTAGAATGCCAGGCTGCTCCAGTGTCTTGGAGTGGTGGTGGTGGTGGGAATGCAAAGAGCAGCTGAGCCTGAAGCCCCCCGCCATTGAGCAGGGGCTCTGGCAGGCTGAGGGGAAGGGTGCCAGCATCCACAAGCCTGGCCACCTGTGGGCCCTAGGACAAGGACAATCTTTGGCCTTGTTTTTAGGAGGGGAGGAGAGAGGAAAGCTTGATTGCTGGTCATCTATGCAATGAATTGCTGGGATTAGAGAGAGAGAGACCAGAGCCCAGCTCAACTGTGGCCTATGGTGGTGCTGGCAGTTGAACCTGGGACTTTAGAGGCTGAGGCAGGAAAGTCTTTCTGTACAACCACTACGCTCCCTAGTCTACATGGTAATATGTGTGCTCAACTGAGTGAGTCCCCACCCAGCCCCCTAGTGCTGTCATCTCCCCAGCACAGTGGGATTCTGGCAACTCCTCCCCCCATACCCCACTTCCACCAGCCACCTGTGTGGGCAGCCAGGTCTTGCTGAGCTCTGGCCAATCAGCACTGCCCTGTGCTTGGTGCCTCTCCAGCTCAGCCTCATGTCCCACACACTGTCCCCTGTCCTAGTGGGAATGGACACCTTGAGCCTCCTGTCCCACACACTGTCCCCTGGTCCCAGTGGGAGTGGAGACCTTGAGCCTCATGTCCCACACAATGTCCCCTGGGTCCCAGTGGGATGCAGGTCTGTATCCCTGTCCCTCTGCTCTGGGATGCAGGTCTGTGTCTGTCCCTCTGCTCTGGGGTGCAGGTTCCTCTCCCTCTGTTCTGGGGGTACAGGTCTGTGTCTGTTCTTCTGCTCTGGGGTGCAGATCTGTGCCCATTTCTCTGCTCTGAGGTGCAGGTCTGTACCTGTCCCTCTGCTCTGGGGTACAGGTTCCTCTCCCTCTGTTCTGGGGGTGCAGGTCTGTGTCTGTCCTTCTGCTCTGGGGTGCAGGTCTGTGTCTGTCCTGCTCTGGGGTGCAGGTCTGTGCCCATCTCTCTGCTCTGGGGTGCAGGTCTGTGCCTGTCTCTCTGTTCTGGGGTACAGGCCCCTGTCCCTCTACTCTAGGGTGCAGGCCGCTAGCCCTCTGCTCTGGGGGTGCAGTCCCTCTGTTTTCAGGCTGAGCGGTGCACACTGGCATGAGACAGAGGCCTCAGCGCTAAGGGGGCTGAGCAGGGGCTGCATGAGGGGAGTGGCTTGGAGAGGTGGCAGGCCACCAGAAGGAAGTCAGCTCCTGCAGAGGGCAGCAGACCGCAGAATTCCTGGGGGTGGGGTGGGGATGAGGGCACTGGGGACCACCAGAATAGAGCAGGACTTACCCTCCAGGACAACTTCTGAGGGACACACCCCACTCAGCTCCCTGGGATCCCCCTGCACCCAGAGAGCCCTTCTGACAAGAAGTCTGACTGCTCACACTGTGGGCTTCCAGGCCAGTCCTCAGCAACTACTGGCTGAGCTGCAGCCTTGTGGTGTTCACTCCTGAGGGAGGGGGTGAAGGCCAACCAGCAGAAGCTCCCCTCCCAACAATCTCTCCTGCAGGCCCTGCCCTGCCCTGAAATACAGGCCACAGAGGGGGAGTGCCCACCTGCCCTCTGGGGTGCCCAGTAGGGCACCACCACCAGCTACCAGCAAGGATGGTACCCCAGCCTTCTCCTGGGGACCCCGTCAGGGTGCAGTGTCCTCTCTATTTGCAGGGCCATCACCCCATTCTGCTAGCATTTATGTTTGGGGGTTAATTCCAACCCAGAGAACACAGTGCTGTCCTTGCTGCAGCGGGCCACATGACACACTGACCAGAGAGTGGGGAGTCTGCCAGCAGACTTGGGGTGCAGGAGACCCACATGCAGTGTAGACACCTTGCTCCCCCCCCACCCCTCCTCTACTTTCTGACCAACTTTGCTCCCTCAGCAGTTGCTGCATTCCCGGGATTCTTTTTGGCTGAAGCAATGACTCAAAAGATTCAGGCCTGGCACAAGGTCTAAAGAGCTTCCCCCCATGGCCCCTCCCCACCCAGTAGCAGCTACAGCCAGCACCAGCCCGTCCAGCAATCCCACTGACCATGACTCTACACACAGCCAGGAGAGCTGTTTCAGGCTGGCCTGGCCAGGCCGGGGCTGATTCCCATACCAGCTGCACTTTTTACCAGGACACTGCTCACTGTTTTCTTGTGTCAACGTGAAAGGATGCTTTCTCTTTATGCAGAAGACACGGGGTGGGGGTGGGGGTGGAGGTGGGGAGGAGGCTGCAGAAGGTGAAACAGCCACACTTTTAAAGTGAGTATGACAGACTGATGGAGGAGCTGTTTTCCCTGTGAAATTCTCATTTGTCCTCTCCGTGACTTTCGTAAAAGAATTCTTCAAATTCCAAACCTCAGGATGTTGTAATCTCCCCCTGAACCTGTTCCTCACCCCTAGGAAGATCAGAGTTGACTTTAAAAGGTTCTGCAGAGCTTCAAATAACAACAGAGTCACAGTGGTTTGAGGAAGCCGCCCAAGCACTGAGGGGCTGGGGCTGGGACTGCGACTGGGGTTTGGGCTGGGGTTGGGGCTGGGGCTGGGGCTGGGGCTGGGGGCGGTTCCCCCCCCCCAGGCTATCTGCTCCCATCTCAGGCAGGACCATGCGGGACCCTCCCCCAGCTCATGGCAGGCAGCCAGGGGCTCTCCCTGGAATGTTTGCTGTTGACACAGGATTCGTGCCAGCCTAGAGAAAGAACAGAGCCCAGGCTCACAGCCCTGAGCCCATGGAGCTCCAGAGAACTTTAGTCAAGGACAAGCCATGCAGACCCCGCCCTGTGTTGCAGTGGCCCCTCAGAGCCAGTTCCTGATTTCCTGCCTGGGGCAGGGGCTGGGGTTGACAGGTTTGGGGGCTGAGGGCTAAAAGGGGCAGAGGGGTTTGGGGGCTGAGAGCTGGTATCTGTGGCTAGGGGCTAAGGGTTGGGGACTGAGGGGCTGAGGAGTTAGAAGGCTGTGAGGTTTGGGGGCTGTGGGCTGGGCGCAGGGGCTGGCGGATAAGGTGATTGGGGGCTCAAAGCTAGAGGTTGAGGGCTGGGAGTTGGAGGGCTGTGGGCTGGGGACTGGAGGACTTGAAGGCAGGCAGCCTGGGGGCTGGGTGTCTGTTCCCATGACGGCTGTCCCTGTGCTGGCCAGCCTTTCTTCGAGATCCACCATCTGTTCTCGGGAAGGGGCTATGCTCACCCAAAGGCGTCAGACACCCTTTCCTCATCCACCTGGTTGTGCCCTTTGATTTACAGCTTGGACTGTGACTCAGGAACATACCAGAATTCCTGGGAACTCTGCTTCCTCCAACGCCTTCCTGGGCCCAGATCTGAGACTCCTGGGCCCCACAGGCCAGGCCCTGCAGAAGGCATCCTCCAGGGCCCTCCAGCCCTTTTTCTAACCCCAGGTTACCTCTCTTCTCATCAGGGGCTGTGCCTGGGGTGGGGGGGCATGGCTCATGTGGAGGCAGGCCTGCCGTGCAGTGTAGTCTGGGCAAGGCCAGCCCCCTTCAGGGACAGAACGCCCTCCCCCAGTGCTCGGAGACCCCTCTAGCAGAGTGGCTGCGCCCTGGCATCGGGGACAGACTATGACAGATGGGCATTTGCACATGGGAGAGGGGTCTCACGCCCGTTTGCAGGGTGTGTTGGAGCACTCAGGAGGCTGTAGGGGAGGGCAGGCAGGGGAGCCTGGCTGTAGCTCTTCCTGCTGGGCTGGTTGTCCTCACAGGAAGCAAGACCCAGTGTGGCCACCACTCCAGGTCAAGCAGTGGCTTGGTGACCCTGAAGCCTTTGCCCCAGAATCAGTGGAGCGCCCCCCCTTTCTTTTTTATTACCGACAGGATTATCACTGGGACTTCGTGCCAGCACTATGAATCCACTGCTCTTGGCTGCTGTTTTTCCTTCCTTTCCTTTCCATTTTTGTTTTTGATAGGACAGAGAGTAATTGAGAGGAGAGGGAGAGAAACAGAGAGAAAGAGACACACCTGCAGTTCTGCCTTATCACTCATAAAACTTCACTTCTGCAGGTGGGGAGTAGAGGCTTGAACCCAGGTCTTTGTACATGACAATGTATGTGCTCAGCTAGGTGCACCACTGCCCAGCCGTGGAGTGTCTCTTTTCCAAGCTCCTCCCAACCCCCTAAGTCTCCACTGTGCTGAGAGGAACAGGGTAGGTGGGCTGTTGGGTGGTGAGAGCGCCAGGTCCCGGCCCCTCACAGCCACTCTGCTTTTTAGCAGACAGGAAGCTGGGATGGAGCAGCAGCTCAAGAGTCCAGGCTGGGAGTTTAAATACCAGTTCTGCCACTTCCAAGCTATGGGAACTGGAGAGCTATTGAGCTGCCTGACTTCCTTCTCTGTCAAAAGAGGATTAAAATGCCCACTGCAGAGGCTTTCAAATGAAATGAACCCACAGGCATCTGTAGTGCACCTACCACACCCACTGGCATCATGGCCCCTCTAGCCTGCAGGTGTCATCACCACGCTGAGGGGGTTTCACCACACAGGCAGGGCTCTCTCCTGGCCAGCTGGCCACAGCCTCAAAACTCTGGCCCAGCTTCATGCACCTTTCTGTTCAGACAGAGAGGCAGAGAGGGAAAGCGATCGGCCCAAGCCCAGAAAGAGGCCCAGCTGCTCCCTCGTCCTCCCCACAGTGCCAGTAACTCTAGTCTAGGAAAAAATGAAGCTGCCTGTGCTCTGCCCGGCCAGTGTGTGCCGCCTCCTTCCCACCGCCTCCTGTACTGCCAGTCACTGATCCCGCACTACCTGCCAAAACACTTCATCCCCAAGCTCAGGGTTTTGGAGTGGGCAGTGCTGCACCCCCAGAGCACAGAGTGGTAGTGGGGGTCAAGTCTCCTCCTGCTGACTCTGCCTGTGGTGCTCAGCGAGCCCCACCCACCCCAAAACCTCTGTCCCATTCTCTGCTTTTCCTATATCAACCCTCACCCCACAAAGGGTGGGAGGCCCCAAGCACCAGGGGCTTGGAAGCATAAGCTGGAGGTGGCGAGAGCTCGCTTTCTCTGTAAATTACCTAGCAGGTCTGGACCCTGATGAAACAGCTGACACCGTGAATGGAGTCCTCCCCCCTCCACCTCCACTGTGAAATGTCCAAACACAGAATGTGAATAAATCACTATCAAAATCCTGCATACAGTCTCTGAGTTTATGGTCTCCAGGGCCTCACAATTAAGTCCTGCTTGGGCTGAGCCTGGAGCCACATTCCTCCACAGACACAGGTGCACACACAACACACCTGTACACACGTGCACTCACACACACATACCTACACTGTACCCCTGTACAATGCGCCTGTGCACACGCACCCCTGTACATAAACACCCCTACAGTGCACCCCTGCACCCTGCCCACTGCGTTCCTACTATGCACCCCTGCACCCCGCCCCCTTCACTCCTATATGCACCCCTGCACCTGCCCCCTGTACTCCTAAATGCACCCCGCCCCCTGCACTCCTATATGTACCCCTGGACCCCCCGCCCCCTGCACTCCTATATGTACCCCTGCACCCCCGCCCCCTGCACTCTTATATGCACCCCTGCAACCCCGCCCCCTGCACACATGCACTGGTCACACAGGTAGGTGGCCGCCGCGGTCACTCACCAGCCGGCGCGCTGCGGCCCCGGCGGGCCAACGTCTGCTG
The DNA here is from genome assembly GCF_950295315.1 of Erinaceus europaeus. Classification (NCBI taxonomy): domain Eukaryota; kingdom Metazoa; phylum Chordata; class Mammalia; order Eulipotyphla; family Erinaceidae; genus Erinaceus; species Erinaceus europaeus. The sequence goes on from NC_080168.1 coordinate 66,921,388, forward strand.
CACCTGCTCCTGGATCCGCAGGCTCCGTGCCACCTGCCCGCCGCGCCCGCCGCTGCCCGCCAGCCGCAGCGTGGCCTCGGACGGCAGCGCCAGGCTAGAGCTGTCCAGCTGGCCCAGGATCTGCTGGCCCAGCACCGTGCGGATGTAGCTGCACTCTCCAGGGGACGCGGGCGCCGCCATCGCTCCCACCTGCCGCCGCCGCTGCCACCACAGGCACTGCAGCTCCCGGCGCTCCCTAGACTTGCGGGCCAGCCGGCCCCGCCCCGCGACCCCATCCACCGGACCCCGCCCATATCAGGTCCCACCTTCCGCGGCAGAGCCCGCCCACAGCAGGCCTCCGCCCCGCCCACTACAGGATACTGACACCCCTCGGAGGCCCCCGCCCACTTAAGACCCGGCTCAGCACCCTGAAGACCCCGCCCCCCGAATGTAACCAGAGGACGCCACACCCACCACAGGCCCCGCCTCGAAGACGACACGCCCTTTCTGATGATTGGCTGGAGACGGCCACTGGGCCCCGCCCTCCGCGCAGGTGTGGCTCCGCCCACCCTGGTAGACACTCAGACCGTGGCGTTCAAGGCCGGGTCGCAGTTCCGGTCCCCAAGGGACCCGCCTGGACTGCTGGCGCCCGGGCTTCTCCTGCATCCGGGCTGAGGGCTCTGGAGGCTTGGGGGACTGGAGATCAGGGGCCCTGCGTGGGGAGGGGGTGGGGTCGCGGGGCGTGCAGGGCGGGCGTGCTGCACCGACACAGGCCCCAGTCCGCGGGGTGTAGCGCCCCCTGCAGGACACCCTGCACCACACCCCCTCCTGAGCCAGCACCCCGCCCACACTGCGCCCCCCCACTCCTTGCCTCAACCCTCCAGGTCTATACCCACCAAGGCCTCCCACACTGCCAATGCTCCCCCTTCGCCCGCCAACTCTCTCGCTCCTCCCGCGCCTAGAGCGGCGGGCGGGCGCCCCCTATTGTTCCCCACTTCTCTGGCCAGATCTTGTCCCGCAGGCGCTCTGGGGGCGCAGGGACTCCCCTTCCTTCTCATTCCCTCCTCACAGCCCCCAGCCTGGGTCACAGAGGCCAGGGAGCCACCCCCAACATCCCCGGCGTGGCTTTCTGCTCCCAGGAGAAGAGAACCAGGCGCCAGCTCCCACCCCCACCTCCATCGAGCCCAGGGGGAGGTGACAGCTGGTTGCCCTTGCTTAGCCCTGGGGACTGAGCCCTGCTCCCCCAGACCTGCTCATGACAAGCCAGGGCTGAAGGGGGGCACTGGGTTCTGGCCTGCAGGTGCCCCTCCACAGGACACAGGTGTCTCCAAAGGCTCTCATGGATGGTGTCCTGGGGACATAGATGTTCCTCCACAGGATCTCTTGGATGGTGGCCTGGGGACACAGGTGTCCCTCCTCAGGGCTCTGCAGAAGCTCAGAGCAGACCTGGCCAGCTTGCAGCAGGTGCCAGCCCCTCACTGTGAGGCGCTTTGGAAAAGCAGACATCCCCAGTCCACATGCAGCAGGGCATGGATTCCTGCCCTGTGGGTGTGTGTGTGGTGGCACACTCCCCCACAGCCTGGATGAAGGCTGGGTGGAGGATTGTGTGGGCAGGGGCCTCTCATCCGCCCTCAAAGGCCCCCACAGTGCCTGCAATGCGTGGGGGTCCTGGACTGAGGTGGCCATGGTGTCTGCATCCTCCTGCCATCACCTGTGTCTGATGGGACTTCTCCCCAAATGACCCCCTTGGTCCTGCAAACACCAGAGCACCACACCCCAGCTGCAAAGACAGGCTGACTACTCATCTTGGGTACTGAAGCCCTCCCTCCTTTTTATTTTTCCTTTTTCGCACTGGGGATTCACCCTCCAAGCCAACTTTTCCAGAGACACAGGGAGAGACAGAAGCTTCCCCACCTGAAGCTGGGTCATGTGTGCCCAAGCAGCACACTGCCAGGGGGAGCAGCCCACCTCCCTCTCCTCTCCCTTGGGCATGGTGGGGTGCCACCCTCTGTGCTGAGGGGGACTGCTGGTGGCTGTTGCTGGGGTGGTGAGGGTGCTGGCCATGGGGGAGGGGCGCTGGCACTCTGGACAAGCGGCCTTGGGTCCGGCCCTGATTGGGCCCTGCTTGTCCCTGCCCCACAGAGAGGACAGCACCCATGCCCGAGGGAGGGTATCTCTGTGGCTCTGGCCTGGCCAGTGGGGCTGCAACAGCCTGCTCTGTGCCTGTGTCCTCGGAGCCCTCTGGGGCCTCAGAGCCCTCTGCTTCAGGCCTCTCCTCCTCAGAGGGGGGGCCCTTCTCCCCAGGGGTGACTGGGGCTCCCGCAGTGCTCCCTGTCACCTGTCAGCATTCTCTTGCACAAAGGCTCTGAAGGACACGTGGGGGGGGGGTGCATGCTGGTGTGGGGCAGGCAGCCCCCGCAGACTAAACGCCAGGAGAGTGCCCCTCACCCTGTAGACTGACAGCCAGGAGAAGGTTGCCCCTCACCACTCACTGAGTCAGTGAGTGGGAGCTGCTCACACAGCCCAAGCAAGGGATCTTACGTGGACTCAGCTCTGGAGACCTGCCTGGGGGAGCAGTGCCAGGAGGTGGCCTCTCTCTCCCATGGCTAGTAGCCGCTCTGCTCTCTGCCTGCAGATGCCTCACAGTGGGCCCACCCATATGCCACCCCACAGAGTAGCCTGGCCTCCTCAGAAATCCCTGCAGCTTGCAGGACAAGGGGCCCACAGGCTGTGCCAGGTGGGAAGGGGCACTGCGCCCCACTGTCCTTTTTGCATGCCCGTGCTCGGGCCATGCCGATGCCGGTAGAGCAGGGATCACGGTGAGCAGCACCCTACATATCCCCCACACGGCACCTGAGGTGGCTGCCGGCTGGGGGCACACTGACCTGGCTGGTTCCCTAGGGTGCCGCCCACCTTCTTAGAGCCATGCACCCCAGATGCCAGCAGACCAGGGGTGGGCAGCTCCTGCTAGGCCCAGGGGTGTCACCCTACAGAGGAGAGAAGTCCCTGTGGCTCTCTTTCCATGAGCACAGTCCCACTGAGGAGGGCGACCCCCTTCCATCCCCCTGTGCTTCTGGGCCAGGCACAGCCCTCCACCCAGTACAGCCCTGCTCTGCTCTCACTGGGCCTACAGAGTGGACGCCAGGTGGGCCCTGGCCACCAGAGGGTGCCTTCCTGGCCTTCCCATCTCACTTCTCAGTGCTGCCTGGGGGTGCAACCAGGCCTGGCACAGGGCATGTCACCATGCACGGCCCAACACCTCCACCCTGCACTTCCCAGCTTCCTGGCTGCATGCCAGCGGGCCACAAAGCAGTCTCTGAGCTCACAGGCAAGGGCTCTGGGGAGCGTACACTGGCCAGATTGTGAGCCTTCTGTGCTTTCGCGAGAGGGTGTTGGGCTGGACACCAGGACTGGCTTTGGGGCTCTGCTTAATAAAAGGGACCAGCACCTGAATGGGGCAGCACAGTGTGCGCACAGGGGAGCAGCTTCTGCAGTGGAAGCCTCCCCAGACCTGGACAAGGCGTGGGCTGACTACACCAGTGGTGGGCGCCTGTGACCAGAAACATCAAGTGAAGCATCACTGGGGCTGGGCAGTGGCACACCCCATTAAGTGCTCACATTACAGTGTGCAAGGACCCAGGTTCGAGCCTCCACTTCCCACCTGCAGGGGTGGGGGGAGGGAAGCTTCACAAGTGGTGAAGCAGGGCTGCAGGTGTCTGCACTTCATAAGGTGGCCCCTTATGAAGTGTTGGCACAGGACTGAGGAGAGTAGGCCGGGTGGAGTGAAGGCCATGGACCACTTCTGGCTGTGTTAGCAGCACCCCTGTGAGAGCTGACCCTCCCCAGGATGCTCAGGACATGAGAGGAGGAGGACACAGTGGTGTCCTGTCCCAAACAGAGAAATGCCAAGGTCACCAAGAGCTTCAAGCTGAACTCATGACTTCTCCTGGGAATTATGGTGCTCGGGTTGGTGCATCATGGCTGTGATGTTGTCACGATTAGGATGTGCTTTCCACTGCTGTGTTGCTGAGTGAGAACAATACACCAGGGGCCAGGTGGTGGCGTACCTGGATAAGAGCATGTATCACTGTGTGCAGACCTGGATTTTAGCCCTTGCTGCCCACCTGCAGGGTGAAGCTTCATGAGTAGAGAAGCAGGTCTACAGTGGTTTGTCTCTCTCCCTACCTCCCCTTCCCCTCTCCATTTCCCTGTCCTAGTCAAATGAAAGGAAGGAAGGGGAGTTGGGCAGTAGCACAGCGGGTTAAGCGCACATGGCCTAAGGCTCCCAGTTTGAGCCCCAGGCTCCCCACCTGCAGGGGAGTTGCTTCACAGGCAGTGAAGCAGTTCTGCAGGTGTCTGTCTTTCTCTCCCCGTTTTCCCCTCCTCTCTCCATTTCTCTCTGTCCTATCTAATGACGATGACATCAGTAACAGCAACAACAACTACAACAATAAAAAAAAAAACAAAGGCAACAAAAGGGAAAATAAACAAATAATAAAAAAATTTAAAAAGGAAGAAGGAGGGGGGGGAAACAAAGAGATACACCAGAGGAAGGAGGCTGTTAGTCTTGGAGGCCGGCCTGTCTTCACGGAATCGACAGACCTGGTTAAGCTGCAGAGAACAGCTGCAGTGCTCAGATCTTATGCTGTCCACGGCTGCAGGACTAGGATGGCACTCGTGCATAGACACTGAGCCCAGTATTTGGATGGCACCACAGCCTGGTCTGTAGTTGCCTCAAGGCGGCTGGAGAAGAGGCTCCAGCTGGGCTTCAGGGTGCGGGTGTGAGCAGCACAGCTGTGATAGCAAGGGCTCCAGGTGGCCCTCGGGAGAGGGGAGCAGAGGAGGCTGCTGGATGAGGACCAGGCTGAGATCAGTCTGGCTGGGGAGCACACAGGGTCTGTTCTGGATGTGAGGGTGCCTGGATCCCACAGAGCCTCCCGTGGAGAATCTGTAGCGTCCCTAGGGCAAGCAGCGGAATACAGGTCAGCATGGATCCTTGGAGGAGGCTTTGTGCTGAGCCTCTGAGACCACATGAGACAGGAGACAGGAGAGGCTGGCATCCTTAGCAGGTCCAGGTCCCTTGCTGGGAGTGAGGGGCAGGGAGGGGCCTTTCAGGAGGCAGAGTGACTCCTCAGCTTCTCTCCCCTGAGCAGGAAGCCAAGCCATGGGGGACATGCTGTGTTCTCAGGTGAGCATCCCTCTGCTTAGGGGGCTGTGTCTGCAGGGGTTGGATCCCCCAAACCCTACCCTTCCCTGGCACATGTTCAAGCACAGGCCCCTCTTTCCCTGACCCTCCTGCTCTTTCTCAGCACAGTGGGGTGGGCTCCTCACTACTCTCTCTTCACAGCTAGGGATGTCTTCCCCTTTGACTGCAGCCCTGCTTCACTACTCACAAAGCTTTCACCCCCTGCAGGTTGGGACCAAGGGATCAATCCTGGGTCCTTGCACATTGTAACATGTGCATTCAACCAGGAGTACCACCACCTGGCCCCAACATATGATTTCCTATACTATTCTTACAGCTCTAATTCAACCAGGAATTCTACTTTCTTCTTTTCAAGATGTGAGATCTAGCGTCAGAGGTAATGACATGAAGTGTGAAAAATGAGTGCTAAGTAATGGCATACTCAGTAGAATGCACACATACCCATGCCCGAGGACCTGGGTTCGAGACCCACTTCCTACCTGCATAGTGGAAGATATGTAAGTGGTGGAGCCATGCAGCAGCTTCATCTCTTTCTCTCTCCCTCCTTATTCTGTCTTCATCAGAAGGCTAATAGAAAGAACACACTCCCCAGTCTTGGTGGAGTAGGAGTAGTATGCAGCACTGAGTCTGTGGTGCCCCTGCAGACAGACAGCACATTAAAACCTGGGTTTCTAAAATGTACGACTTAATGATTTCCCTCACCATGATTTCTGAGTCAGCATCTGCACTGAACACCACCCAAGGTTACTGCTATTCTCCTTAAAAGTTTCCACAGACCTCACCAGGTGTCCTGGAGCCCCAGCTCCCCAGCTCCGTGCCCCTCTAGGGAAAAAGAGAAACAGGCTGGGAGTACGGACCCACCTGTCAATGCCCATGTTCAGTGGGGAAGCAATTACAGAAGCCAGACCTTCCACCTTCAGTACCCCATACCCCTGGGTCCATACTCCCAGAGGGATAAAGAATAGGAAAACTATCAGGGGAAGGGATGGGATACGGAGTTCTGGTGGTGGGAATTATATGGAATTGTACCTCTCTTATCCTATGGTCTTGTTAATACTTCCACTAAATAAATAAATAAATAAAAAGTTTCCACAGTGAGATGATCTAGTTAAATGTTTTCCAAAGACCATACATTCTCAGGGATCCTTTCTATAGTTGGTCACAAAATGTTTCCCCTGATTTGTTGATACAGATATGCAATCAGCAAACTCATTAGAGACCTGACCTGTTTACCTTTGCTAGACACACTGATTAGTCCTAGGAGGTTGATCTAGATTTCCTTACATTTGGGGAAGCAGGGCTGCAAGTGTCTCTCTGTCTCTCTCTCTCCCCTCTCAATTTCTCTCTGTTCTAACAATGAAATAAACAAACAAATAAATAAAAAAGGCCACCAGAAGCAGTGGATTTGTAGTGCCAGCACAGAGCCCCAGCGACTGGAGGCAAAAAGGAATACTACTCAGGTATTAAAAGTGGTGATTTCACTATTTTTCAGCCCATCTTGGATGGAGCTCGAAGAAATCATTTTAAGTGAAATAAGTCAGAAACAGAAGGATGAATATAGGATGATCTCACTCACAGGCAGAAGATGAAAAACAAGATCAGAAGTGAAAACACTAAGCAGAACTTGGACTGGAGTTGGTGTATTGCACCAAAGTAAGACTCTGGGGTATGTGGGGGAGGAGAGTACAAGTCCTGGAAAAGGATGATAGAGGACCTAGTGGGGGTTGTATTGTTATATGGAAAACTGAGAAATGCTATGCATGTACAAACTATTATATTTACTGTCAACTGTAAAACATTAATCCCCAATAAAGGAAAAAAAAAGTTTTCTTCTATCTTAAAAATCTGAGCATCAGACTTCTAATTTAACATGATATTCAACCCAGAAATATAAACCATTTAAACTGTCTTCCATTAATACAGCTTTCAGGGTGTCTGGGCTTGTATTGGTGCCTGGATTTTATTTTATTTTTTTGTCTCCAGGGTTATCACTGGGGCTCAGTGCCAGACTCCTCTAGGTCAGGACATGGAAGAGAGAGAAACCAGAAACAGAAGTGGCTTTTATAGGATAAAACCATTAGTGGCAAGTCAGAAATGGAAATGGCTAGGAAAGGGGGTGGAGAAAGGAAAAAGGCACGCTGGGAAGGTGAAACTTCCTTAGCAACTGTTGCGATGATTTTATTTTATTTTATTTTATTTTTTATAATTTATTTCTTTATTGGGGAATTAATGCTTTACATTCAACAGTAAATACAATAGTTTGTACATGCATAACATTCCCCAGATTCCCATTTAACAATACAACCCCCACTATTTCATTCATCATTTTTCATGGACCTGTATTCTCCCCACCCACCCACCCACCCCAGAGTCTTTTACTTTGGTGTAATACTCCAATTCCATTTCAGGTTCGACTTGTGTTTTCTTTTCTAATCTTGTTTTTCAACTTCGGCCTGAGAGTGAGATCATCCCATATTCATCCTTCTGTTTCTGACTTATTTCACTCAACATGATTTTTTCAAGGTCCATCCAAGATGGGCTGAAAACGGTGAAGTCACCATTTTTTACAGCTGAGTAGTATTCCATTGTGTATATATACCACATCTTGCTCAGCCACTCATCTGTTGTTGGACACCTGGGTTGCTTCCAGGTTTTGGCTATTACAAATTGTGCTGCCAAGAACATATGTGTACACAGATCTTTTTGGATGGATGCGTTGGGTTCCTTAGGATATATCCCCAGGAGGGGAATTGCAGGGTCATAGGGTAGGTCCATTTCTAGCCTTCTGAGAGTTCTCCAGACTGTTCTACACAGAGGTTGGACCAATTTACATTCCCACCAGCAGTGCAGGAGGGTTCCTTTGACCCCACACCCTCTCCAGCATTTGCTGCTGTTAACCTTTTCTGATGTATGACATTCTCACAGGAGTGAAGTGATATCTCATTGTTGTCTTGATTTGCATTTCTCTGACAATCAGAGACTTGGAGCATTTTTTCATGTGTTTCTCGGCCTTTTGGATCTCTTCTGTGGTGAATATTCTGTCCAAGTCCTCCCCCCATTTTTGGATGGGGTTATTTGTTGTCTTGTTGTTGAGTCTGGCAAGCTCTTTATATATATTGGTTATTAGCCTCTTGTCTGATGTATGGCATGTAAAGATCTTCTCCCATTCTGTGAGGGGTCTCTTGGTTTGGGTAGTGGTTTCTTTTGCTGTGAAGAAGCTTTTTAATTTGATGTAGTCCCATAGGTTTATACTTGCCTTAGTCTTCCTTGTAATTGGATTCGTTTCATTGAAGATGTCTTTAAAATTTATGCGGAAAAAAGTTCTGCCAATATTTTCCTCTAAGTATCTGATAGTTTCTGGTCTAACATCTAAGTCCTTGATCCACTTGGAATTTACTTTTGTATTTGGTGAAACACAGTGATTCAGTTTCATTCTTCAGTTTCAACCCATTGTTTCCAACACCATTTGTTGGAGAGACTCTGCTTTCCCCATGTAATAGTCTGGGCCCCTTTGTCAAAGATTAGATGTCCATACGTGTGGGGCCTCATTTCTGGGCTCTCAATTCTATTCCACTGGTCAGTGTGTCTGTTCATGTTCCAGTACCAAGCAGTTTTGATGACAATGGCCCTATAATACAGTTTGAGATCTGGGAGTGTGATGCCTCTGGTTCTGTTCTTTTTTCTCAAGATTGTTTTGGCAATTCTAGGTCTTTTCTGGTTCCAGATAAACATTTGTAGCATTTGTTCTATTCTCCTAAAAAATGTGCTTGGGATCTTGATGGGGATAGTATTAAATCTGTAGATGGCTCTGGGTAATATATTCATTTTGATGATGTTAATTCTTCCAACCCATGAACATGGAATATCTTTCCACTTCTTTGTGTCTTTTTCAGTTTCTTTGAGTAGTGACTCATAATTTTCAGTATACAAGTCTTTCACTTCTTTGGTTAGGTTTACTCCTAGATATTTTATTGTTTTTGTTGCTATAGAAAAAGGAACTGATTTCTGGATTTCAATTTCTTCTAACTTAGTGTTTGCATAGAGGAATGCCACTGACTTTTGAATGTTAATTTTATAGCCTGACACCTTACTGTATTGCCTGATGATTTCCAAAAGCTTCTTGCTGGATTCCTTAGGTTTTTCCATGTATACTATCATGTCATCTGCAAATAAGGAGAGTTTGACTTCTTCTCTTCCAATCTGTATGCCTTTAATTCCTTGCTCCTGCCTGATTGCTATGGCAAGAACTTCCAACACTATGTTGAATAGTAATGGTGATAGTGGGCAGCCCTGTCTAGTACCTGATCTGAGGGGAAATGCTTCCAGTTTTTCACCATTGAGTATGATGTTGGCTGTAGGTTTGCTATATATAGACTCCACTATCTTCAGGAATTTTCCATCTATTCCCATTTTTTGTAGTGTTTTGATCATAAAGGGATGTTGTATTTTGTCAAAGGCTTTCTCTGCATCTATTGATATGACCATGTGGTTTTTGGTCTTGCTTTTGTTGATGTGGTGGATCACATTGATTGATTTACGTATATTAAACCAACCTTGCATGCCTGGGATAAACCCCACTTGGTCATGATGAACAATCTTTTTGATATACTGCTGTATCCGGTTGGCTAGAATTTTGTTCAATATTTTCACATCTATGTTCATCAGAGATATTGGTTTGTAGTTTTCTTTTTTGTTGTGTCCCTGTCTGCTTTTGGTATCAGGGTGATGTTGGCTTCATAGAAGCTGGCAGGGAGTATTCCAGTGTCTTCAATCTTCTGGAAGACTTTTAAAAGTAGAGGTATTAGTTCTTCTTTGAAGGTTTTGTAGAATTAATTTGTAAAACCATCTGGTCCAGGACTTTTATTTTTGGGAAGATTTTTGATAACTGTTTCAATTTCATTAGCTGTGATGGGCCTGTTCATGTTATCCACTTCCTCTTGACTTAGTTTTGGAAGTTGGTAGGTATCTAGGAAATCATTCATTTCTTCCAGGTTCTCTAGCTTGGTGGCATATAGTTGTTCATAGAAGCCTCGCATGATATGTTGAATTTCTGCAGTGTCTGTTATGATATCTCCTCTTTCATTTACTATCCGATTTATTTGGGTCTTCTCCCTTTTTTGTTTTGTGAGTCTGGCTAAAGGTTTGTCAATTTTGTTTACTCTTTTGAAGAACCAACGTTTACTTTCATTGATCTTTTGTATGGTTTTCCTATTCTCAATGTTATTTATTTCTGCCCTAACTTTAGTGATTTCTGTCCTTCTGGTTGCTTTAGGATTCCTTTGTTGTTCTTCTTCTAGGTCTTTAAGATGTGAAATCAGGCTGTTTATTTGTGCCTTTTCTTGTTTCCTAATGTGTGCTTGTATAGCTATGAACTTCCCTCTTAGGACTGCTTTAGCTGTGTCCCAAATATTTTGATAGCTTGTGTCTTCATTTTCATTGAACTCTCGAAACATTTTGATTTCTTCCTGGATTTCCTCTTTGACCCAGAAGTTGTTAAGAAGTGTACTGTTGAGCTTCCACATTTTGGGACTGTTACTAATCTTTTGTTGATTGTTAAGTGTTAGTTTAATTCCACTGTGGTCTGAGAAGATGCTTGGGATGATTTCAGTGCTCTTGAATTGGCTGATGCTGTCTTTGTGGCCTAACATATGGTCTATCCTTGAGAATGATCCATGTGGATTTGAGTAAAATGTGTATTCCAGTTTCTTGGGATGAATGACTCTGAAAATGTCCAATAGTTCTAGTTTATCTATCTCTTCATTTAGCTCCCTTATGTCTTTACTGATTTTCTTCCTGGATGATCTGTCAAGTTGAGATAGTGGGGTGTTGAAGTCCCCTACTATGATTGTGTTACTGTTAATATATTGCTGTAGCTCTTTCAGTAGAAGTTGATGTATTTAGATGGCTTCTCATTGGGTGCATAGATATTAATAATTGTTAAGTCCTTTTGATTGACTGATCCTTTGAGCATTAAGTAGTGTCCATTCCTATCTTTTTTAATCTTATCTATTTTAAAGTCTATCATGTCAGATATGAGAATAGCTGTTCCTGCCCTTTTTTGTGGGCCATTGGCTTGTATGATAGTTTTCCATCCTTTCACTTTAAGTCTTTGTTTGTCTTGTTGACTTAGGTGAGTTTCCTGTAGACAACATATTGTTGGGTTGTGTTTTCTGATCCATCTTCCTACTCTGTGTCTTTTAATAGGTGAATTCAGGCCATTGACATTTATTGATATCAAAGATTGAAGATATTTTAATGCCATTCTTGTAGAGTTTTAGAGTGTTTTGATATATGTCCTATTTGTGGTGGTCTGGTTGTTTATAGGAGACCTTTCAGAACTTCTTTCAGGGCAGGCTTGGTGATGGTTGCTTCCTTCAACTGTTGCTTGTCTGAGAAGGTTTTGATGCTTCCATCTAGTCTGAATGAGAGTCTAGCAGGATATAGTATTCTTGGCTGAAAGCCTTTCTCATTGAGCACTCGATAGATATCTTGCCATTCTCTTCTGGCCTGTAGTGTTTGTATGGAGAAGTCTGCTCCTAATCTTATGGGTTTTCCTTTGTAGGTGACTCTTTGTTTTTCTCTTGCAGCCTTGAGGATCCTTTCTTTATCCTTATTCCTTTCCATTCTAAGTATGACATGTCTTGGTGTCTTTAGGTCTGGGTTAATTCTGTTTGGGACCCTCTGGGCTTCTTGAATCTTTATGTCTTTGGTGTTGTCTAGACTAGAGAAATTTTCAGCAATTATGGCCTGGAGAATGCTTTCTTCCTCCCCTTCTCTTTCTTCCTCTGGTAAGCCAATAATGCGTATATTGTTTCTTTTGAAGTCATCCCATAGGACTCTGTTGTTGTTTTCAGCATCTCTTAATCTCTTTTTGAGATCTCTTACTTCTTTTTTAGTTGTCTCTAATTCATCCTCAATCTTGCTAATTCTGTCTTCAGCCTCATAGATTCTATTCTCTCTACCCTCTACTGCTTTCTGGAGTTCATCTATTTTGTTGCCCTGCTCTGATACTGTTTTAGCTTGTTCAGCTAGTTGCCTTCTTAGCTCAGTGATTTCAGCTTTCAGCTCTCTAATAACCATGAGATAATTAGAATTTTCTTCCATTTTCTCATTTGTTGTTCCTGCATTTCTGATTACAATTTTTTCAAATTGTTTACTCACTCCTATTATTATTTCCTTAGCTAATGTTTGGATGTTGAACTTGTTGTTTTGTGCTTCACCCTCTGGAGGACTTTTAGCTGGACTCTTGTCCTGGTTCGAGTCTCCAATATTTTTTCTTGTTGTTTTAACCATTTTATATATGTTAACAGTTTTTTCAATCCCTGAGTTGGAGCTCAGTGGTGTAAAAGCCTCTTTTTTTTTTCTTCCCTGTAGGCTATGGGAGCCTGAGGGCTTTTAAACTATCAATAGGCTTCTTAGCTTAATCACTGACTCCTGACCAAGAGATAAAGCAGGGTGTGGCAGAGATAATCTAGTAGTTATGCAAAGAGACTTTCACAGCCCCTCAGCTATGCCACTGAGGTATATGTCTTCTCCTGAGTTTCCCGGTTAGATCTCTGTCCCCTGGTGTCCCTCCCTGTTGCTGCTCCAGATTCTGAGGGTAGTAGCAATGGAGACTCAAGAGTTGCACTTAGTGAGTTTCTGGGGAGTCCTTTCCTCCCTTCAGCTGTCCCCTTGTTGTGGAGCAGACTGGAGGTGGTGTCTCTACTGATAAACTGTTGAACTGTTAGCAGCAACTTAATCTCTCCTTAGGCCCCTCTCTCCTCTCTGTCACCAGCCACGCGTGTTTGTACTCACGGGTGATTTACTGGGTTCCTGTGGTCATTCTAGTCCTGTCTTGTTTCGGTCAGGGTGGTCTCCTTTGGTATTCCTAGTTGATCCGGGAGAGGAGAGGAGAGGAGAGAAAGCGAGCTGCTGCTCGTAGCTCCGCCTCCGGAAGTCGAAGCTCTGTTGCAATGATTTTAACTGGTGGGATTAATGTTACCCTGCAGGCTGGGTGGGTCTCGAGATAGAAAGAAGATAGATCAATGGCAGGAGGGCTGGCTTAATGCCCAACATCTCCCCTTTCTTTTTATCTAATGGCCATAGTATTAGGAATGCGGGGTGCTTTGTGAGGTAGGGAGTCTGATAGGATGAGGGACACCTTTGGGGTTACTACTCTTGTTCAACCTCTCAATAGAGAGAGAGACTAACAGGATAGATGCACCCCTCAGGTTCAAGCCCTCCCAAGCTCAACCACATCCTCACAATTACCCGACATCTCCCTCTTTCTTAATGGCCAAATATAAATGGGGTCAATGTCTGTAAAAAGACTCCATTTCTAGGGGGCTGGGCAGTAGCACAGCGGGTTAAATGCACGTGGCACAAAAAGACTCCATTTCTGTCAGGGGGGATAGCAGTGTAGGGGTGAACGGAAACCTTTTGGGCAGAAACGTGAATGATATCATGCAGGCATTTTTAAAAGAACTGGAACAAGACAGGGAGGGACAAGTAGGAGAGCAAGGGACAGTGTGAGACTGAAGAGAGGCCTGGTGGGCAGAGAGGGTGGGGCCTAATGGCGAGGGGGTGTTTCTGGACTCTGAGGGGCAGGGCCTGGCAGCGAGGGGGCGTTTCCTGGCTCTGAGGGGCAGGGCCTGACAGCAAGGGGACATTTTCTTCCTCTGATGGGCAGGGGCTACAGGCGAGGGGCCATGTAGCCTGCTAGGCGAAGGGGCTATTTGAGGCTGTAGAGTCCCAAGACAGCTGGCTGCAAAGTCCATGGACTGCAACAGTCAGTCCTTGAGAAGCCCAGCAGCGTAAAGGGAGCGTCCAAGAGGTGTACCAGCAAGTCCTATAGAAGCGTCAGTCCAATGCCAATGACCAGGGGAAGAAACACCGCATGTCTTATCTTGATGGGGGAGACAGCCACCAGAATTTTGCTTTTCTGTAGAGAGTGAGCTGAAACCACCAAAAGGTGGCATGTGAAGCAGAAGCAGGAAGAGCAGACTGATGGGCAAGAGAAAGGCAGTAAGAAAGTTCTGTCCTTTGGAGTCTGTGAATCAAGTTCTTCAGATCGTGTCAGGTCACATCATTGATTTCAGGGGGGGCACTGTAATCGTGCCATCTTGTGGGTGATGTCAGAGGACAGGGGTCAACGTGGATTTCCAGGGACTCCTGTGAAAGAAACACATATAAATCTGCTTCCCATGGTTAGCAGGGCATCTGGTTTGAATTTTTATAGGTATTAAAAGAGGTTTACTGTAGTTAGTGCCTTAGCCAACTGAATATCAGGGGGATGTATCCCCCCTTTTTTTCTTCATTTAATTAAGCCTAGGTGTTTGGTGGACCTTCTCAACAACTGTTTGTCTTTGGGGGTTCTAAGGGATGTCTGTGGTATGGGTGACGTTATAAAGGGAAAAAGTCTTTAAATTGTTGGCTGACAAAGGCAGGCCTATAGTAGCAAAACAAGATACACCAGTTAAGTGTAGAAAAATATGTGAATGCTGTTGTTAACTTACATAAGTTATATATGGCATAACTTCTATATAGTTTAATGTCTTACCGTATGAGCAGATGCTTCTTCATGTGAAGGCTTGACATAGCTGTAATAATTTATTTGTGAAGAAAAAACTTGTAACAAATTAGAAGTTCACTATAATTGATAACTCAAAGATTATAATTTGTTTAAGTACCTTTGTAATTTTGGAAGGCCTTTATAGTATGATTTTAAGGTTGTTTAAACAATTTAAGTGCAATAAAATGTGGAAAGGTAAAGAGAAGAATCATTGTTAGAAGCCTCAAGCATGAGAATCATTAGCATAACCATTGTGTCATCTATCACTCATCATCTGGGCTGGTCCTACCTTTTTAATTGAGAAGGTATATGAGAGTTTTACATATCAATAGCATCTTTTCTACCTTTTGTTACACCCATTTAAGATGGAGACACACCCTAGGTGTGTGCAGGATCTTCAGACCAGATTTAGTTAAAATATATTGATTTTAAACTAATTTTTACCTTAGACTTTAAACAAACTCAGGTTACTTAGAGAGTTAATACATGTTAGTTAAAATGTTTTTTAGAACATTTACAATGCCAGATTGATGCCAGATTTGTTGTAGATTAATTTCCACAAGATTAGTTCACAGGCATTTTGGGGGGCCCTCCAAAAATGTCCTGTACAGAGAATTTGTATTTTAATTTTGGAGATGATGAATTGTCACGTTAAATATTTAGACTTTTACCTTAAATACTCAGTTACTTTAGCAAATTAATTTTACCTTTATGAGAATAGTGTTGAAAACTCCTTCATTTAACTTTGCCTGGTAAGAATGTAGCTTCAAAGTAACACTTTCAACCTTAAAGTTAAAGTTTGCCAAACTTCAAACACACACATAAACATGTAGTCTTTAACACACAGGAAGAGAAAAAACTTTTGTTACGAAGACATATCATTTCAAACACAAATTTAGATGTGTACTGTCTTATTTTACTCACACAGTTTAAGACTAAACATTTCACATTTATACAAAGACTTAAAAAAAATCAAAAGAGGAAGGGAAAAAAATTTTTGGATGTCTCCAGAAATCATGGCTGCGTCCAGCATTTTTATATAAAGTCAATTAAGTTTCAGAGTACTCTGAGCAAAATGGGTCATACAAAAAATTCAGTCATTCAAATCACTCTCTTACAAAACACAACTGAAAGCAGAGGGGGCAGACAGCAAGCTTAAGATATTCAGAGAGATCAAGGGAAGAGAAGTGGTAGGGAGGTTTTGTTTTTTGGGCTCTGTGAACCAGATTTCTCAGATCCTGCTATGTCGCATTATGAGTCCTGGAGGGCATCCTATTCCAAAAATGGCCTCAAAATCCCAGTTAGGCTGGTTCTGACTGTTCCTGTGGGATTGCTGCAAGCACCCATTCCCAAAAATGGCTTCCCATTGAAGGAAGAATGGACTCCAGAGGGTGGAACGAATCACGTGTCTCCAGTCTTGGGGAGTGACAAGGTTCTGGAGAAGGCTCTGCAAGTTAGAGTCACCCACCTCTGCAGGAGATACAGGAGGGGGCCCCCGTGCATCTCTCAAGCGCTACTATCATGATCAAGAGGAAACAAGGTATGGCCCAGAGCAAAATGTCCCAGAGACAGAGAAACTGTGTAGAGAAAAAGGAGTAGAGGGTTTGGGAATCCTCTTGATAAGGAGTAACGTTGCCCAGGACAGAGGGTTCTCAGAAAAATAAGAAGAGGGAGAAAAAGAACCACAGTGCCTTCATAAAACACGAGGCTATAGAGAGCCAATTGGGGGCTGGGGCATCTTCATATGTCTGCCTGAAGCTGGGGGGGATAGCTCCCATGTTGGTGCGCCAAAATGCTGGGCTCCTCTAGGTCAGGATGTGGAAGAGAGAGAAACCAGAAACAGAAGTGGCTTTTATATGATAAAGTTGGAAGTGGCAAGTTGGAAACAGAAATGTCTAGGAAAGGGGGTGGAGAAAGAAAAAAGGCACGAAAAAAAAAAAAAGAAAAAAGGCACGCTGGGAAGGTAGAACTTCCTTAGCAACTGTTGTGATGGTTTTAGCTGGTGGGATTAATGTTACCCTGCAGGCAGGGTGGGTCTCGAGATAGAAAGAAGATAGATCAATGGCAGGGGGGCTGGCTTAATGCCTGACAGCTCAGTACTTGCACTACAAATCCACTTCTCCTGGTGGCCATTCCTCACCTCCATTTTATTGGATAGGACAGAGAGATATTGACAGAGGAAAGGGAGACAGGACAGAGAAATACTTATAGACCTGCTGTAAGTATTAGTGAAGAGACCCCCTTTCAGGTGGGGAGCCAGGGGCTCAAACTGGGATCCTTGCTCTGTCTGGTCCTTGTACTTCACACTCTGTGTGTCTAACCCAGTGTGCTACTGCCCAACCCCCTTGGTGCCTGGGTTTTATCATGTCCTTCAGATAAAGCAGAACGGACAGTGACTTTAGGTTGTGTGATATGGCTTTCCCTCAGGGTGGGAGAGGAGTCTCTGCAGTGTCACTCATGGGACACAGATGGGACTCAGCCCAGGGTCCCAAATCAGACCCAGACCACCCCGAACAATCTGTCTGTGTCTCCAGGGCTCAATCTGTTCAGGGCTCATTCTGTCTGTGGTTAAGGGCTCTTCTTACATTTCAGGACATGCTGACTGTCAAGGATGTGCTCACAGAATTCTCCCAGAAGGAGTTTGAGTGCCTGGGCCAGGCTGAGCGGGAGCTGTGCAGGGAGGTGATGCTAGAGCCCTGCGCACACCTGGCCTCCTTGGCTGAGATGGCTGCCCAAATCCCCCTGCAGGGTTCCCTACAGAACACACACTCTCTGAAGGTAAGATGGGAGCATGGAGAAGGCCATCCAGGTCATTCAAAACATTTGGAAAATAGGACTGGATTATACTTTAATGCAATTCTTCTGGAATGGCAGAGATTTAAAGCTAAGAAAAATCACATTGTAGGGAGTTGGGCGGTAGCACAGCAGGTTAAGAGCAGATGGCGCTAAGTGCAAAGATTGGTGTAGGGATCCCAGTTTGATCCCCCGGCTCTCCACCTGCAGAGGAGTTGCTTCATAAGCAGTGAAGCAAGTCTGCAGGTGTCTCTTTTTCTCTCCCCATCCCTGTCTTCCTCTCCTCTCTTCATTTCTCTCTGTCCTTTCCAACAACGGCGATAACAATAACTACAATAAAACAAGGGCAACAAAAGGGAATGAATAAATATTTTTTAAAACAAAAAAATCACATTGTAAAATCTTCAAATATGACTGCGAAGCAGAGAATGGAGAGTGTAGAGAAACTAAGCCTTTCTTTTCTTTCTTTTTCTTTTTTTTGCCTGACTTCTGTCAGTATTTATTCGTTATATTAAGGAACTCTACTACTTTGTGCATATGCATTAATTGTTTTTAGAAAAACCTTGCTAACTCACCTTTTTATCTTTTTTTTTTTTTGTCTTGACAGTTATCGCTGGGGCTCAGTGCCAGCACTACGAATCTACTGCTCCTGGTTGTCATCTTTTTTTCACTTTATGGGACAGGACAGAGAGAAACTGAGAGGGGACAGGGAGATAGAGAAGGAGATAGACACCTGCAGACCTACTTCACTGCTTGTGAAGAGACCCCCTGCAGGTGGGGAGCTGGGGGCTTGGACTGGGATCCTTGTGCTTTATACTATGTGCTTACTCCAATGCACCACCGCCCATCCCTATCCCCCAGATTTTTTATCTTTGTATTAGCTTTGTTGTCTCTTCACTCTTTTTATTTCTTGCCTCTAACTGGGCAAAACCAGACTTCCTGAGAATGTCCTTTTCAGAGTGTATAATACCTATTTTATACTTGGTGTTGGATTGTACAAGTGAGAAGAAAGATCTACTGTATGTCTTCTTTAGGCACAATTTTCTGAGCTTTAGAAAAATCTGATTGGGGAGTTGGGCGATAGCGCAGCAAGTTAAGCACAGGTGGTGCAAAGCACAAGGACCGGTGTAGGGATCCTGGTTAGAGCCCCGGCTCCCCACGTGCAGGGGTTTCGCATCACAGACAGTGAAGCAGGTCTGTAGGTGTCTGTCTTTCTCTCCCCCTCCCTGTCTTCCCTCCTCTCTTATATCTCTCTGTCCTATCCAACAACAACAACAACATCAATGGCAACAATAACAACAAGGGCAACAAAGTGAGAAAAAATAGCCTCCAGGAGCAGTGGATTCGTATTGCAGGCACTGAGCCCCAGCAATAACCCTGGAGGCAAAATAAATAAATAAATAAATAAATAAATAAATAAATCTGATTATCAGGGCCAGGAGGTGTCACACCTAGCAGAGTGCACTTGTTACAATACCTAAGGACCTGGGCTCAAGCCCCTGGCCCTCAACTACAGGAGAGAACATTCACAAGTGGTAAGACAGTACTGTAGTTCTCACTCACTCTCTCTTTCTCTCTCCCTATGTTCCCCTCTGAAATCAGTTTCTCTCTTTCTCTATCCAAAGTAAATAAATCAATATTTAATCAGTTAAATATTAATTTATTATTATTTTTTTAACCAGAGAACTGCTCAGCTCTGTCTTATGGTGATAAAGGGGATTTAAATAAGTCAATATTAAAAGTTAATAAAAAATAAAAATTTGATTATCTGTTTGATATATTTCAGGTATCTCTACTCACAAATCTGGGCTCCTCCTGGCTTCCCCTGAGAAGTAACAGAGTGAGAGCTACAAATCCAAGTGGGGACTTCTGACAACAGCTGCTTCTTGGCCTCTGAGAAAGTCAGAAAAAGGCTTCAGGAACACTTCATGTGGCCACTGGTGGAAGGCCTGTGACATCCTTTCCCAGAAACATCCTGTATCAAGCAAAAGAGGGAATATGGCAGTATCACAAGGAGACATTCTACACCAGCAGAACAAATGCAGAAAGCCTTTCTTACTAGGTTCAGGTGAAAATGAACTCCATGTGGCTTACAGGAAATTCACTGAAAACAACATCATCTAGCAACCAGATCTGACAGATGATGGTGAAAACAACCACCTAAATATAGCAAGCAGATGCGAATAAAAACATTTGTTGTATTCAAAATAATATAAGAGGGGGTTGGGTGGTAGCGCAGCAGGTTAAGTGCACATGGCGCAAAGCGCAAGGACCAGCATAAGAATCCCGGTTTGAGCCTGCGGCTCCCCACCTGCAAGGGGGAGGGGTTGCTTCACAGGTGGTGAAGCAGGTCTTCAGGTGTCTATCATTCTCTCCCCCTCTCTGTCTCCCCTCCTCTCTCAATTTCTCTCTGTCCTATCCAACAACAACATCAATGGCAATAATAACGACAACAACAAGGGCAACAAAATGGGAAAAAATGGCCTCCAGGAGCAGTGGATTCACAGTGCAGGCACCAAGACCCAGCAATAACCCTGGAGGCAAAAAAACCAAAAAATCATATGAGAGATTTTAAGGCAAATATCAAGCAGTTTCTATTGATCAAATGCTATTGTCTCAATTATTTCTGGTTTTTTGTTTGTTTGCTTCACCTCTTTAAATTTTTAACTTTATTTACATTTTTTATTTATAAAATGGAAACACAAATAAGACCATAGGATAAGAGGGGTGCAATTTCACACAGTTCTCACCACTAGAACTACCTATCCCATCCCCTCCCCTGATAGGTTTCCTATTCTTTATCGGGAGTATGGACCCAGGGTCATTATGGGGTGCAGAAGGTGGGAGGTCTGGCTTCTGTAATTGCTTCCCCGCTGAACATGGGCATTGACAGGTCAATCCATACTCCCAGACTGTCCGTCTTGTTCCCTGGTGGGGCAGATCTCTGGGGAGGCAAGGCTCCAGAACTCATTGGTGGGGTCTCTGTGCTCAATAATGCCATTTGAATAGTTAGGTCAAATAAGTTAGAAATAAAAGAAACCTCATTGTTAGTAGTTGTGTTTCACTCCATAAGTCCAGCCTAGGACAAGTAATGCACCTTGGGACTGAAGTATAAAGCCAGGCTGGATGTGAACACTGGGCTCTCGACAACAGCAACAAACAAGTTACAGAGTAGGCTTCAGGTAAGGTGCTCAAATAATATCAGACACCCTAGAAAGCAGCTTATGGTGCAGCCTCTTTGAAAGGCAGGATGCTGGATGGTGATTCCTGTGTACCCCATCTATCTGACCTGGCCCATGTCTATCACATTTAGCACAGGAGCCTGTGTGAGCTCTGAGTCCCTATCAGTCTGAGCTCACAGTCCATGGTCACAGCTGGGAACATTCTATGCTGCACTCATTTCAGGACTGTCTTCCTCGAGGGGCAGAACAGGCTGACCCAGGCTCCCTTCAGAGAGTGGGAAGTCCTTTGCAGTGAGGGCAAGGTCCTGGAGAGGCCCACAGGAGGGCTTGTGATGATGTTCCTGATGGAGATGACCAGTGACAGAGGAGAGAGAGATCTACCAGGGGTCTAGGCCCATCATATACACTTTCCTCATCTTTGGGAGCTATTCTCTTACCTAATCCAGCTTTCTACTCTTATTCTCAACTCTGACACCATCTTCCTAGAGAATACTTTTAGTCCACATGCAAATTAGCTATTGGACACAAGACAAAAATTACTAAAATGGGCCTCTTGGAACATACCTAAAATAGACTTCCTAGCCTCTTCCCACACGAAGACCCCTAATTTCATCTGCTTTATTCTTACCTTTGGGTTCCTGATTATTCATCACTTTGTCCCACTTTATATCTTACCACCTTTTAGCTACCAAGTGTCTATGCTACCATGACACCATCCTGACTCCCCTGGGCAGACAACCTCACCCGTGTGTCCTGGAACCTCACCTCCCCAGAGCCCTGCCCCACTAGGGAAACACAGAAACAGGCTTGGGGATGGATCCACCTGCCAACACCCATGTCCAGTGGAGAAGTAATTACAGAAGCCAGAACTCCCACCTCCTGCATTTGGGTCCATACTCCCAGAGGGATATGGAATAGAGAAGCTTCCAATGGAGGGGATGGGATATGGAACTCTGGTGGTGGGAACTGTGTGGAATTACATCAGTTATCCTACTATTTTGTTAATAATTACTAAATCACTAATAAGAAGTTTAAAAAAGAAACTCCTTATGCTGCTGTGGTCACAGTACTGAGCACTGACCCAAAGGGTCTTCATCACCCTGCTGACAGCAACACTGCTCACTGTTGAGAAAGCATGGACTGAGTCAGAATGCCTATTGGCAGATACTTGCATAAAAAACTTACGGGGGGGCTGGGGAGTCAGCACATTGGTTTTTACAAGTGACTCCTTCCTGCCTGAGGTTCAATCCCTCACACCACCATAAACCAGAGCTGAGCAGGGCTCTGGTCTTTCATTAAAATACAGTATATTTTAATAAAAGAACTTATGGGATATACAGCCAGTGGCATACTGCTTAGTCCTTGGAAGAGGGGACAGTCTGATTTGGGGAGGCCCCTAAGCACATGGTCAGTTACAGGCCACTGTGATGATGTGAGCACAGTAAGTCAAGGAAGTAAAGCTCACTTACATACGTGACTATACATCAAACAAACTTACTGACTCAGACTCTGCATACTGGTGGCTGGGGAGTGAGCAGGGGAAGCCAGGGGGCCTCCTGCTGCAATGACACTGCAATGCCTTTCATGGTGGGCCAGCTCTGCTTCTCTTTGATCCATGGTCCTGGCCTGCAGGATGAATCCCCTGTTCCTAGTGGTCACCCCCCACTCTACCCCTACTTTTTTTTTTTTGTAGAGACAGTGAAATTGAGAGGGGAGAATAGAGAAGAAAGAGAAACACCTGCAGTCCTGTTTCACTGCTCCTGAAGGGCACCCCCTGAAGGTGGGGCTGGGGGCTTGAACCTGGGTCCTTGCGCATGGTGACATGTGTGCTCAACCCAGTCCATCCCCTGTCTAGCTCTAGGTGAGGTAAGTCTTATACACATGGAGAAATGTAAGTATGAAGCTGTATGTTAAATATCTTGTGATTCTGTAAACTAATAAAGAAAAGACAGAAATGAAGCAGGTGGTTTGGAGACACGGTGCTGTGGCCGTGCACACCACCCGAACCAGCATGATGATGACCGCCGCCAGCTCAGGCTGGAATCCTGCTCACCAGTGCAGCAGACCTTAACATGGCTGCCTCCCAGCTCTCTGGGGCCCAGCAGTGCCAGCACACAGCCCCAGCACCAGGTGCACAATCCAGAATGCAATGCCCACCCCCAAACTATCTGATAATAGGTACGCAGAGTGGGTCAAGTGTAACACCCACTGAGGGGGCCAGAAGATGGCTGACCGGCTAGCTAGGTGTGCAATGTGGGTCGAGATTAACACCCACTGAGGGGGCCAGAAGCTCATGGACCCAGTAGGGTGGGTGCTTTACCTTGCTCTCAACTACTTTTGAGCCCGGCACTGGGGGGAGGTTCCTCTCTGCATCTTTCTCTGAAAGAAAAAGAACACAGGGGGCTGGGTGGTGGGCACCCATGTCACTCCCTGCAGGGCTAGTCTATAGCCCCACCACACCTGTATTGTAGGTCCAGTTCCCCTTTTTTTCAGCTGTGCTAACTGCTGGGCCTCAGGCCAATGACTAGATGACAAAACAGAATATGCATGGTGAGGGCATCACAGTAAGTGCACCCAGGCATCACGCTAACCACTTCTGTCATCTAACTAGACCAGGATTTTACATTTTACCTGTGAGAAGACTAAGTGACATGGAACACAGCCCCACGCTCCAAGAGAAAACAGAACAACATTCAAATAAAGCCTGTGAAACATATATAGTACTTGTCCTCAATACAAATATAACTGTCACAGTTGCTGTTATATATATATTTGCCTCCAGGGTTATTTCTGGGGCTTGGTGCCAGCACTATGAATCCACTGTTCTTGGTGGCCATTCCCCCCCCATTTTATTGGATAGGACAGAGAGAAATTGAGAGAGGAGGGGGAGATAGAGAGGGAGAGAGGCAGACAGACACCTGAAGACCTGCTTCACCACTTGTGAAGCATCCCCCCTGCAGGTGGAGGACTCGAACTCATGAGGAGTAAGAAAATGCTTCTCTTGGGGAGCACCAACAGGCCGAGCTCCACATGAAAGCTCGACGCCTCACATTGGCTCTCCTCTGGGCTATAAACAGGACTTGGCCACAATCGATTTTCTCAAGCATTATCCACTCATACATGTGACTCCAACCACCATTCTATAGTGAAATTCTTCCTTTTCATTTGACTGCTGTTGATGAGATTCTTGGTATCTGATTCAAAGGTATTTTAAAAGTGTTTGAAGCAACTCGAGTTGTTTCTTCTAAGGTCTCCCACTAGGTGGCAGTGTTCCCACACCAATTCTTCCAGGCAGGGCTCAGGGTCCTGTTCCTGCAAAAGGACAGGTGTCTGCTGAGTGGGAGGTGCTGTGTGGTCCTATATGGGCCATGTCTTTACTGAATCAGGGTCCCCTGATGCAGGTGCCCTGGCCCTCAGACCCAAGCTCTCTGTCAAGCCCAGCACAGAACATGCCCCTAAGAAAGCAAATGCCTAATATTCTCAACCAAGAGTATTTAGGTGCTGTACACAGTCCCTCTTCAAACAGGGATTTTGAATTCAACGGTCCATCTGTGAGGGAGGGGAGACAGCACAATGTTGAGTTCTGGCAGATGCTGGTGCTGACACTGAACCTGAGGTCTTATGTGTGCAGCCAGTGCTCTAAGGCTGAGCTATCTTGCTGGCTCTGAGAACTTTTATTTTCCGGATCAGCCAACAGATTGGTTGGGGTTGGGGTTGGGGTCGGGGTAGGGTTAGGGGTTAGGGGTTGTGGTATGGGTAGAGGTAGGGGTAGGGGTAGGTGAAGCCATTTCACAAGCAGGGTTAGGGGTAGGGTTAGGGTTAGGATTGGTGAAGCCATTTCACAAGCAGGCATTTTCTGGGTGTGCTCCTCTTTTCTCTTCTGCTCCGACTACCATTGTTGTGTATGTGTGTGTGTGTGTGTGTTTGTGTGTGTGGACATGTGTGCGTTGTCGCGTCGTGCACATGCTCCCTAACTGCAGAAAAAAGCAGACCCTGTGTTCCTTTGTCCACAAAACCATCTCAAGCTAGGCTTTAGAGTGGCAGACTCGGCATGCTTGTGGTATAGAGTTACAGTTCTGTGCTCTACTTTTTTTTCTACTTTGGGCTCTGCTCATACATTGGGCTCTGCTGCCAACCTTGGCAGCACAAAGGCTGTTATTAGGAAAATAATGGAGCTTGATACAGCCTCCTCCCACCTGTGGGTGAACTGCTGCCTTGCTGTAATCATTCTGTTTGCTCCCTGGGCTCTGTCCCACCTTGGCGAGGATGGAGACGGACACTGCAATTGACTGTCAAGAGCACCGGTTATACCAACCATGTGAGCACCAGAGATGCCGTCACTATGGCACCAGAAGCCCACTGTGGCTCCACACTGGCCCTGCTCTCGGGGGGAGAGCTGCTCGGCCCACCCAGTGTCTGCAGCCTAGTGGGAGGTTCATTCTCTCTCGGGCGGTGTCCTCTCTCACTGTGCCTCCCTGTTCAGCATCCAGAGCTGCTACCTGTGTTCAGATTCATGCCCAGATAGAGTATCTGGAAGGGCTGCCCTTGGGACCTGACACTCGAGCCTGAGGGGACCGAGGGACTAGGGGGGCTGCAGGAGACCTGCTGACTCAGGGAGCAGAGACAGCCCCTGTGCACTGTGGGGGCTGCCTGCATGGGACACACCTTTGTCTTCTTGCTCCTCCAGACTGAGAGAGTGCCTCCCACAGGCCCCACATCGAAAGGCAAAGAGCTATGATAGTGAAACTCCTCTCAGGAAGCCCGTGCTGTTTACAGCCACAGCCCAGTCCCACAGTGGGATATTTTGGTATAGACATGAGAAAAATGAGAAATAAAAATGGCAACCCGAATCTCAGAGGCAGCACTTCCCACACACGGTGTGTTCTGGAAGACACTACTAGATGTTAGACGACAAGGGGTCTCACTGAGCTGTGCCTTCAAATGCAAGTCAGTGAATGTCCTCCCGGGGGCAGCAGGGTTTTTGGAGGACCTGCCTGCCAGTCTGCACTGCAGAATGGCCATTGGAGGTGCCAGGACACCCTCTGTGACTGCCCTGTGGAAGGGCTGCTCAGTCACAGGTGCCCATGAATGTGGAAAGTGAGTACCAAGCCGCTGTGTGCACCAACCTGTGCTGGGCACAGGCAGGACATATTCTTGTCCATAGTTTATGTTCTCAGTGAAAAGGCACTTTGGAGGTTGGGCAGCGACTCAGCCAGGAGAGTGCACAGGCCACTCCCCTGGGCATCACCTGGCGGGGGCACTCACGAGCAGTGGAGCAGCATACAGGTGTCT
This sequence comes from Erinaceus europaeus, assembly GCF_950295315.1. Lineage (NCBI taxonomy): Eukaryota > Metazoa > Chordata > Mammalia > Eulipotyphla > Erinaceidae > Erinaceus > Erinaceus europaeus. The sequence continues at coordinate 66,947,393 of NC_080168.1, forward strand.
ATCTTTCTCTTTCCCTTTCTCACCTTCCCTCTGTTTCTGTCTTCACCAGAATAAAGAAAAAAAAAGGGGGGGGGGAATGGCCACTAGGGGTGGTAGAGTCATTGTGTAGGAACAAAGCCTTCCTGAAGGGAAAAAAAGGAGAGCAAAGTGGTCTGGGAGGTGGCGCAGTGATAAAGCTTTAGACTCTCAAGCATAAGGTCCAGAGTTTGATCCCTGGCAGCACATGTGCCAGAGTGATGTCTGGTTCTTTCTCTCTCCTCTTGTCCTTTTCATAAATAAATAAAATCTTAAAAAAAAAAAAGGAGAGCAAATAAAAGGGCACTTTGACACATGTGAGGAGAACAGCAGCACTGAATGCTGGATTGGCCTAGGTGTGCCCTAGAGACAAGAGACTGAGTCCGGGAAAGGAGGCAGGTGGACTGGCTGGAAGGTTTCAGACATCGACGGCACCGGGGCCAGGATGTAACCATCTAAGACCCTCCCTTCACAGTCTCTACTCCTGACCAACTCAGTTCTTCTTCTTCTTCTTCTTCTAGCGTTTGCCCTTCTTCCGTAGCCAGTCAACAGCGTCAGGTTGAGCCTGATGTAAAGTTTCGATGTGGGTCATAGTCTGTCTGTAGCCGCAGGGGCAGTTCGGGTCGTCTCTGGCTCCCCAGCGATGGAACATAGTGGCGCACCGGCCATGGCCTGTTCGATAGCGATTGAGGAGGGCCCAACTCAGTGATGGCTAGCAAATGACTCCTGAGTCTATCAAGTGACAGTCACCCCACAGCCAAGCCAGGCGTTTCTCTCTTTCTTTTTCTTTTTTTAAAAAATTAAAAAAATATTTATTTATTATTTATTTCCTTTTGTTGCCCTTGTTTTATTGTTGTAGTTATTATTGTTGTTGTTATTGATGTTGTTGTTGTTGGATAGGACAGAGAGAAATGGAGAGAGGAGGGGAAGACAGAGAAGGGGAGAGAAAGACAGATACCTGCAGACCTGCTTCACCACTTGTGAGGCAACTCCCCTGCAGGTGGGGAGTCGGGGGCTTGAACTGGGATCCTTTCGCAGGTCCTTGCACTTTGCACCACTTGCGTTTAACCCACTGCGCTACCGCCCGACTCCCTCTTTTTTTAAAAAAAATTTTTTTATATTTATTTATTTTCCCTTTTGTTGCCCTTGTTTTTTTATTGTTGTTATTGATGTCAGTGTTGTTAGATAGGACAGAGAGAAATGGAGAGAGGAAGGGAAGACAGAGAGGGGGGGAGAGAGACAGACACCTACAGACCTGCTTCACTGCCTGTGAAGTAACTTCCCTTCAGGTGGGGAGCCGGGGGCTCCAACCGTGATCCTTCCACCTGTCCTTGCACTTTATGCCACGTGCCCTTAACTGCTATGCTACCGCCCAACTCCCGTTAACTTAGAACCCCACAGATAACTTTATTTGTCCAAAAAAAAGCCAATGGTCTCAGTCCTACAGGAAGGAGGTTAGAGTATGGAAGAAACTCGGATATTTGCTTTTACCTACAGTTTTGCTGTCTCTCTGAAAGATGTCTATTAATAGTGTTTCTAGATCAAGCACCGTAGAAGAAAACTGGTGCTACATTAATCGTGTGAATTTACAAGGTCATCTGTTAGCTCCTTGTCACACAATTCATTATGCACTGTACAAAAATATAAAGTGCAACTGAAAAAATTTAAAAACATTGAGTCGGGCAGTAGTGCAGCGGGTTAAGCACACATGGCATAAAGCACAAAGACCGGTGTAAGGATCCTGGTTTGAGCCCCTGGATCCCCACCTGCAGGGGAGTCGCTTCACAGGTGATGAAGCAGGTCTGCAGGTGTCTATCTTTCTCTCCCCCTCTCTGTCTTCCCCTCCTCTCTCCATTTCTCTCATCCTATCCAACAACGATGACATGAATAACAACAACAATAGTAATAACTACATTAATAAAACAAGGGCAACAAAAGGGAATAAATAAATATTAAAAAAATAAAACACAAACATTTAAACATCTTTAGAGATTCAAAGGAATAGTACACAAATGAAAGACTGTATAGATGTCTATTTTATTGAATATGTATTTCACATGCATATTCTATTTACACATGAATACTATATAGTATATATGAACAAATAATATATTTTCTGTGTAGCTATATTTAATTTTTAAAATTATTATCTTTATTTATTTATTGGGTAGAGACAGCCAGAAATTGAGAGGGAAGAGGGAGATAGAAAGGGAGAGAGACAGAGAGATGCATGCAGCACTGCTTCAATACTTGCAAAGCTTTCCTCTTGCAGGCGGGGCCAGGGGCTTGAGCCCAGGTCCTTGTGTATTGTAACATGTACGCTCAGCCAGGTGTGACACCAACCAGCCCCTATAACTATATTTATAAAAAGGACAATAGCAGGCTTGGGCTGTGGCACACCTGGTTAGGTGCATGTTTCACTATATGCAAGGACCCGGATTCAAGCCTCCCTCCCCACCTGCAGGAGGAAAGCTTCCTGAGCAGTGAAGCAGGGCTGCAGGTGTCTCTGTCTCTCTCCCTTCCCTCTCAATTTCTCTCTGTTCTATCAAACCAATCCATCAGTAAATCAATCAATCAAGCTGTTATCACCAGCGTTTCACCACTCCCGGCCGACTTTCTCAAAGTCAGAAAGAAGGGGCTACAAAGCACAGCACTGAAGGACCCCCCTCCCCAGTGTCCTGCCTCACACACATCAAAACAATATGCCATACCTGACATGTAACACTATTCTGATCTGGGTGTCTGACCTAGTGATTTTACTTTTGCAAAGAAGGAGAAATGATCTCCACAGTATGCCTAGGTAACATCCATCCATGCTACTTTTAAACCTGTATTTTTTTGGTTTAATTTAATACATTGATATTTTTATCCTTGATCTGTTGAACCGGTATCATATAATTGGACTTTTAGATTTATTTCTTTTTTTTCTTTTTTTTTTTTTTGCCTCCAGGGTTATTGCTGGGGCTCAGTGCCTGTATCATGAGTCCACTGCTCCTGGAGGCCATTTTTCCCCCTTTTGTTGCCCCTGTTGTTGTAGCCTTGTTGTGGTTATTACTGTTGTTGATGTAGCTCGTTGTTGGATAGGACAGAGAGAAATGGAGAGAGGAGGGGAAGACAGAGAGGGGGAGAGAAAGATAGACACCTGCAGACCTGCTTCACTGCCTGTGAAGCAACTCCCCTGCAGGCGGGGAGCCGGGGGCTCAAACCCGGGTCCTTACTTCGGTCCTTGCACTCTGCACCATGTGTGCTTAACCCGCTGCGCTACTGCCTGACCCCTTTAGATTTTTTTTTCTTATAAATTTCACCAAATGCATCTTTTTTGTGTGGAATGCCAGGGAATGAATTCAAGGTCTCCAGCACATAAGGTACCACTTTACCCCCTCCTGGCACAATCTGTTACCTTGCACTTCTGGGAGAAAGAAAAGGGAGGGGAGATATCATAGGGCTGCTCCATCATCCACAGAACTTCCTGGTGCTTCTATGGGCTTCCAGTGGTTCTGGGGTTTGAACCTGGGGCCTTCTGCGTGGTAGTAAGACATGCACTCTGCTCCAAAGAGCCATCTCCCAGGCTCCTGCTCCAACCCTTACTGATAAATGGACAGTATACATGGTCATTCTGTGACTATGTCTGTAAAGCTAAACCCCTGAGCTGTAGTAGGGGCTGTGGCTTCTCTGTCAGTCTCACCTGGTGCTGGCACCATGTCTGACGTGGAGTTGGGCATGGGAATCTTGGCTATGGAGTTGGGCACGAGCTGCCACAGAGGTGACTATGCTAAGTTACCAAATGTCAACAAAACAACTAGTGTTTTTATGTAGATGAGAATTGTAAAGACAGTAAAATTTACAGTGCATCTGAAGTAAAAACAAAACAAAACAAAACAAAAAAACCCCATGACCGGTCTGATATTTTGGCTGTATCTCAAGTGGCGTATTCTGATTCACACAGTTTAAAAGTGATACAAGTACGATTAATCTAGACCATAATGAGTGCCTCCTAGGAATAAGAATTCAAAGATGCAAATGAGGAATGAATGAAAATAGGTCAGTAGGCTCTTAGTTTGGGGACAGTTTTTTGTTCCAGATGGGAACAATTCCTCTAGCTCAGAGAACTAAAGTTTACACTTGAGCTTGTCCTGATCCATGGAGCAGTTGGAACTTGAGAGGAAGACAGAAGAAGCAAATTTACCAGAATTACAGTTCAGTTACACTTACTTTATCCAAGGTACAGTAAGTGTTAGCTGAAGGTGTGGGCTGCCTGGGGCTGAAATGCAGGAGACTGGTGCTGGGGTGCTAGACATCAAGTGACCTCCAAGGAGTGGACCACCTAAGTACCCCACAGTCAAGACCATGGTGAGGGATGGGGCAGCGGCTCAGAGCCAGAGCGCCCAGGCTACACGTCTGAGGTCCTGGGTTGAGCCCTGGTTCTCCATGGGAGCACTGTGGACAGCACCAAGGCAGCCTCATGGTAGTGCAGTGAGCCTTCAGCCTCTTTGTTGTTTCTAAAAATCTAGGATAAAACTGGCCCAGGGAGGTGGGTCAGAGGTACTGCACATGCAGAGACTCTGTTTTATCTCGGGCGCTAAATGGAAACAACAGAAACAGAAACAAACAGAATGTCATATATGGAGCAGTACTCTCTTCTCTGTTTCTCTTCCTCTTCCAATCAAGCAGTTGATGTCAAACATCTATGAAGAGCCCACTCAGCTCAACAAAAAGAAAAGGAACAACCCATAAAATTGGGCAAAAGAACTGAATAGGCAGCTTTCTAGAGAAGAGACACACATGGCCCACAGACAAATGAAAAGATGCTCCACTTCACTGATCACGAGAGAAATGCAAATGAAAACCACACTGAGATTACATCTCACACCTGAGAGAATGTCCCACATCAACAAACCAGGGAATAACAGGTGTTGGAGAGGTTGTGGAGAGAAGTGAATTCTGCTTCACTGCTGGTGGGAATACAGACTGGGGAAGCCCCTGTATAAGACTGTGTGAAGAGTCTTCAAACAAATAAAAATGGAACTACCTTATGACCCAGCAATCCCACTCTTAGGCATTTATCCAGTGAACATGCAAGCGCTGGATAATGGACAAGACACATGCACCACCATGTTCATAGCTGCACTATTCACAACAGCCAAAGAGTGGATACAGCCTAAATGCCCATTCGCAGATGACTTGCTGAAAAACTTATGGGATATATAACCCATGGAATATTATTCTGCAACCAGAAACGATGATCAGGGGCTGGATTAAGCACATAGTGTGAAACACAAGGGCAAGGATCCCAGTTTGAGTCCCCAGCTCCCCACCTGCAAGGGGGTCACTTCACAAGTGTGAAGCAGGTCTGCAGGTGTCTGTGTTTCCCCTCTGTCTTCCTCTCTCACTTCCTCTCTGTCCTATCCAACAACACCAGCAATGACAACAACAATGGGGAAAAAAAAGATGGCTGCCAGGAGCAGTGGATTTGTAGTGTAGGCACCAAGCCCAAGCAATAACCCTGGAGGCAAAGAGAGAGAGAGAGAGAAAGAGAGAGAGAGAGAGAGAGAGAGAGAGAAGATGATATTGTGTCCTTTGGAACAAAATAGAAGGAAATGGAAGTGATGGTGCTTACTGAAAATGAAAAGGTGAAATACAACTGCCAAATTGTTTCACTCATACGTGGAATCTAGAAAACTGGTACCCTGACCTTACAAGGAGAACCTAGAAGTAGACAAACTGTCTCTAAGATCGTGTAAGGATTATGGTGGGTTTTCATTGACAGGGTGGGGGCACCCAACTTCAATGGCAGATGCTGTGTGGAACTATATGAGTAATCTTACAACCTTGTAAACCACTACTAATCACAAATTTGAACAGTGGTTTATAAAAACTAGTAATAATGATAAACTTTAAAAGGGAGGGGGCAGAAGTCAGCTTACCCAGTAGAGTGCTTATCTTAACAATGCGAGGCCCTGGGTCCCACTCTCAGAACCAGCAAAAACCCCAGACGAGCTCCAAGGGTAGTGGGACAGTGCTGTGGCCTCACTGTTCTCTCCATCCTCCTCTCCCCCTTTCTGGCTTCTTTCTCAGGTACTGTGTAAAAAAGACAGCGAAAGGTGAAGGATGTAGAACAGATGAAAGAAGCCAACAAGGTGAAGCTTGTGTGGGACAAAGGTGTGTGGGATTCAGAAAGGCAGCCTTTCATTCAGGAAGATGTGGCCTGAATCATACCCCTGGACAAGGTTTTACCATGTGCCATGGTGTCCCTGGACCAGTCACACATGAGTGCAAACTCCCCCCCCCCAAAGGCAAGAAGTCAGACCTGCCCACCAACCTGCACTACCCAGCCAACTGGCAGACTGCCAGGCTCTGTAGAAGCATCAACTGTGACTAAGCAGGGCACATTCCGGGGCTACATGGGGAGGGTCTGGAAACTGGATCAGACAGATAAGCACAGAGAGGATGGGGGAGTTTCACTAGAGAAGAACAGAACAAGAGTGCAGGGGCCAGACAGTTCTATAGCTGCTTTCACTGAGAACACAGCCAGTTTTAGCTCTGTCTGCACATTGGAGAACTTTAGAGACCTAACTGACTCAGACCCGAGGAGCCTGAAATCTGCAAGTCAGATCTGGCTGTGAGCTGCAGAGACACCAGAGGGCACCTGCATCGGAGGAGTCCTAGCGTAAAGGGGCATGAGTGGTGAGAGGGCAGCCTGACGGGGTCACTTGGTTGAGCGTGAAGAGCATGTGTGAACTGGCCATTTCCGACAGCTGCTGAGAGGCCGGGTCTGCATCCCAGCTTCTGCTCTGGCTGTGGACAGAGAGGTGTGCCAGTTTCCACCATTCTTCCCCTTGAACCACTCTATCACCCTGAGCAAAAGAGCACTCAGAAATCCACTTTTGGGGGGGAGGGCACTGCTCTGCTGGCTTTGATCTCAGAGTCAGAAGTTCTTTTGTGGAGCGAGCCACCCATTTCTGCTCAATTACGAGGGATTAAAGCCAGGCAATCACATCTGCAAGGACAGCTCTTAGGCCCAAGCAGATGAGGCTGCGGTATTTTAATGGCCTCGGTGCGAATGACGCTGTAGGAACAAGAGCTTGGCAGGAAGCGTCGTGGCACCTCTGTGTGCAGAGCAAGAGTCGCAGCATCTCAGAGGAAACCAGAGCACCGGTGCCGGCTCGGTCTCAGCTGTCACTGCTCTGACTCGTGTGAGGAGGAGCACGCTGCTGTTTCTTCTCCTGGAGGGCTGGGGGGAGGGTGGGCCAGTGCACAGAACCACTTTCTTTTAACACAGGCCTTCTCTCTCCTGTGTTCAGTGGCAAATGAACAGTGACAGATGGAACATACATGGACAGAAAACATCCCTTGCATCAGAGCAGCTAACTCTGGAGCTGGTGACGGTCACTGAGACTAAACCCCCACCATCGGCACGTCCACTCCTTCCAGCTCACCCCCCCAGTCATCTCTCTTCAAGGACATCTGCATATCTAGGTGACTTCTCTGCAGCTCTGGGGGACAAAGCCAGGGCCCTGAGTATGTGTGCTAATGCTGAGACCCCTTTAAGTCTGTAGTTTCAGAGACACAGTGGACAGAGTCGGAGAGACGCAGCAGCCTGCCGCACCCGCCCTCCATGGAGCTCCCTGGTGCATTCACCAAGGTCCCAGCAAGTCTCTCCTCTGCTCTGCCCATGAGCCTTCCCTCTTCCCTCTCTCCCCACCACTCTCTCCTTTTAAAAAACACATACTTATTTATATTTAGAGAAAGGATCAGTAAGCAAGAGAAACCAGAGCACAGCTCAGCTCTGATGTGTGGCTTACTGGGGACTGAACCCAGCACTTCCAGTATGCAAATCCTATGCACTGCCTCTGAGCTATCATCCAGCCCTCCAGTCCCACCCAAAGGGTGTCACACTGTGGGCCCCCTAAGAACACCCCATGACAGCCTCAGAAAGCTCTCCTGCCTATTTCTGAGAACTCTGGGGGTCCAGGCTGAGACATTGCTGTTTCTCTAGGGGCAGAGAAGACACAAGTGTTAAGATGCTCCTCTTTAGGAGTTGGGCAGTAGTGCAGTGGGCACATGGCACAAAGCGTAAGTATACCGGTTCGAACCCCCAGCTCCCAGCCTGCAGGGGAGTGGCTTCACAGGCAGTGAAGCAGGTCTGCAGGTGTCTATCTTTCTCTCCCCCTCTCTATCTTCCCCTCCTCTCTCCATTTCTCTCTGTCCTATCCAACAATGTTGACAATAATAATAACTACAATAATAAAACAACAAGGGCAACAAAACGGAATAAATATTTAAAAAAAATAAAATAAAAAAGATGTTCCTCTTCCCTCAGGATTCGTGGCTCAGCTCAGCCTGGCATCTGAGGCCCAGCACCCTGGGTTTGCACTCCCAGGGTCACGTCTCCTGCTGCTGCAGTGCAGCTGCCAGCAGGGCTGGGGCCGTCCACTACTGCCGTCCAGTGTTGTTTTCAACGGGCTATGTTGTTTTCGCTGGGCTGGCTTCACGGGCGGGCAACAGACGACCAGGGACTCATGGCTGGGTTGTACGCAGTATCTCTTTATTCATGCAGGACGCAGCACAATCTAAGCCGAGCTAAGCTAAACTCAAGTACCCTAAAACTCACAATGCTGTCTTTATATATACTTGCCAAGTAGGGTGGAAACAGGATGTGACATAGAGAGGGTGGAGAGAAAAGTGACTGGTGAAAATCAGAGTGTGACAAAGAGGGGATCAGGGTGTGACAAGGAGAGGGGGTGGAGCAAAAAACATATCATGAAACAGTGGGGATTGAACCAATGCCCTGGAGGGAGGGTGGTGCATATTAACAGCGGTTATGTAAATAGAATGAAGTGGTTATGTAAATAGAATAGTGTTAAGCAGGGGGGATTTAAACCAAATGAAACAGAAGGGGTCTCATGCATATCAACAGTCCAGGTGGCTCCAGTGAAGATGCTCCCGCAGGTCCTCAGGGCTGCAGTGACAACTCTTCATGCAGACATAGCCCCTGGGAGGCTGGGCCAGAGGAGGATCAAGGGGTCCACTAACCTACACTGCTGCTCAGGGCCTTCTCTCATATAAGTTAGATACAACTTAAAAAAAATTTCAAACTAGGGGGCCAGGTAGTAGCACAGTGGGTTAAGCATGTAGAATAGTTTGTACATGTATAACATTTCCCAGTTTTCTACATGACAATACAACCTCCATTAGGTCCTCCTCTGCCATCATGTTCCAGAACCTGAACCCTCCCGCCCCCCTGACACACACACACACCCCAGAGTCTTACTTTGGTGCAATATACCAACTGCAGTCCAAGTTCTGCTTAGTGTTTTCCCTTCTGATCTTGTTTTTCAACTTCTGCTTGAGAGTGAGATCTTTCCATATTCATCCTTCTGTTTCTGACTTATTTCACTTATTTCAATGTTGTCTGAATTTTTTTTATTATCTTTATTTATTGGATAGACACAGTCAGAAATGGAGAAGGAAGGGGAGACAGGGAGAGAGACAGAAACATCTGCAGCCCTGCTTCACCGCTTGCAAAGCTTTCCCCCTGCAGGTGGTGACCAGGGGTTCGAACCCGGGGCCTTGAGCACTGTAACATGTGCTCTCAACCAGGTGAGCCACCACCCAGCCCCTCAAGCCACTTTTTATATGAGATGAATAGTGGTTTACGAGACTGTGATATCACCTGGCATAAGCCCACACTGCACCCACCACCTCCCAACAATGACCATCACCGTTTTACCATGTCAGTACGAGAGAGAGAACATGGTGTGGCACTGGAGAGCAGACTTCATCCTTGTCCGTTCTCTGTCCACACAGTGGCATGTTATAATGACGACTTAGGCATTCCTCTCTATACCTCCTCTGGTTGTGAGCTGATCCTAATTATCACTGTTTGTATTTACCAGGAACGATGCTTGCCTTGAAAGTCTTTGAGTGTAATCTCATTTATTTCGTTAATTGGTTTGCACTATTTGCTCATTTTAGAATGAGGAGAACAATCCCAGAGACAAATGCACCTAATTAAATCACAGCATCTGTCACTTCTTACTGCCTCTACTGTGGACGGGAGGTAACTTCTAGAGACAGAAACAAAGTTGACTTCAAAGAGAAGTCATTAAGATTCCAACTCCCAGTCTAAGTAAGGAGGGATTTCACTGAATTTAAGATAACTGTTATGAAATGTGTCCACTATGAAATAGGAACTGAGAAAAAGCAGTATTTATTTTATCTTTGCAATGATCTGGCTGTGATCAACATTAATGATCTGGCTGTGATCAACATTCAGGCTTCCATGGAGATTTCTAAAGAAATTAAAACTAGATCACAGAATCCATCAACTACTCTTTTTGTTCTCTGTCCACAGAACACAGCACCCATCTGAAAAGCTTTCTTCACACCCTGCCTAAGGCAGCACTGTTCCCAGCAGCCAGATATGGAAGCAGGCCAAGTGCTGGCAGAGCAGTGGGTGAGCAGCTGAGGCCTGTGTGCCCGTGGGACACTCCTCGGCTCTGAGACGGTGAGATCCCGTGCTTTGCTATAGGAGAGATGCAGCTGGAGGGAGGCAACCTAAGTGAAGTCAGTCAGAAGCAGAGGACAAACAGCAGGTGTCTTCACTCAGGTGTGGCGTCTAGAGAAACAAAGCAAGGGAGAAGGAGTCATGGGAAATGAGCCCCGACACTCTGGTGCAGGCTCCAGAGCGGGGAGTGTTGGTCATCCTTTCTCCTTTGGCTAATTCTGCTTCTGTTCCCCTGCACTGCTTAACCCTGTGGTCTATTTACATAATCACTGTTTTACCTGAGACCCACCCTGCCTGCAGGGCATTGGTTTAATCCCCAGTGGTTCGCACTCTCTTTTCGCTCCACTCCCTCTCCTAGTCACATCCTGTTTTCCACCCTACCACTTCCTTCTTGGTAAGTATAAAAGAATCTTCTTTTCTGATGAAAAACATTGCATTGCATTCCAGCTCCACGAGTCCCAGAGTCTCTCTCCTGCGATGCTAGCCTGGCACGAGTTCCTGATCCCTCTCCCATGCAGCAGCCTAGGTTGGCTCCAGTCGAGTTCTCTCCAAACCAGAGAGCACGTGCTTGGGAAGAAGCACCCTCAGGCTATCCCGGCAGGGGAGTTGCAGGGCAGAAGGCCAGTGACAACAGAAGAGGGACAATGGTGGTGACTGAGGCATGGTGGCCTCAGAAGAGGTGAAACTGCGCCCCTAGAGCAGACATCTCTGTAAGACAGTGTCACCTCAATAAAGATCCTAAAGTTGGGGAAAAAGATACCGTGGGGTGAGCTGTGGGGCGGATAGACTCTAAAGTGATGCAGACAGGGTTTGGGTCTTGGGCAACTTATTGTCTCCTCTACGTGACCCATGGCGATATAACTCACCTTGAGGCCTCTGTGCAGTAGGTTATCAGAGACAAGCACAGCCCCTCACTTTTGCTACCAGCTGGCCAGGACTGCTCAATCCAGGGGCTGCTCTGGGCTGAAGGCGCCAGGCTCCACAGGCTGGCAACAGAGACTTTTGGCATCACTGTGGGCAGCCTGCACTCTCCCAACGCGCTCTGGGTTTCATTAGGGGATGTAAAGTCTTTGCTTGCACAACCACATTAATCTTTTCCCATTCCAATGAACTGGGAAATCATTTTTTAAAAAAATTTCTTTTTTTGTTATTTATGCATTTTAATTTTTTATATTTATTTTCCCTTTTGTTTCCCTTGTTTTTTATTGTTGTAGTTATTGTTGTTGTTATTGATGTTGTCATTGTTGGACTGGACAGAGAGAAATGGAGAGAGGAGGGGAAGACAGAGAGGGGAAAGATAGACACCTGCAGACCTGCTTCACCGCCTGTGAAGCGACCCCCCTGCAGGTGGCGAGCCAGAGGTTCAAACCGGGATCCTTATGCCGGCCCTTGCGCTTCACGCCAAGTGCGCTTAACCAGCTGCGCTACTGCCCAACTTCCTATTTATTTATTTATTTATTTATTATTGGATAGAGACAGAGAGAAATTGAGAAGAGGGGGAGGTAGAGAGGGAGAGACAGAGAGACACCTGCAGCCCTGCTCCACCACTCATGAAGCTTTCCCCCCTCTAGGCGGGGACCAGGGGCTTGAACCTGGGTCCTTGTGCACTGTAATGTGTGTGCTTAGCCAGGTGCACCACCGCCTGACCCTGGAAATCATTTTTAATGCAGAATAATAAAATATATGATATGCCTGAGCCTCAAAAGTCAATAATCAAATAGAAGAAACAATTCGTAAAGCTTCATGTATTTGCCCCTTACATTTTCAAATAATGTCTACTGTAATCTGACATCTAAAGAAATGCTCAGAAGTTAGGGGGTTGGGCGGTGGTGCGCTGGGTTAAGCGCATGTGGCGCAAAGCGCAAGGACCGGTGTAAGGATCCCGGTTAGAGCCTCTGGCTCCCTACCTGCAGGGGTGTCCCTTCACAGGCGGTGAAGCAGGTCTGCAGGTGTCTATCTTTCTCTCCCCCTCTCTGTCTTCCCCTCCTCTCTCCATTTCTCTCTGTCCTATCCAACAATGAACAACATCAACAATGCAATAATAATAACCACAACGAGGCTACAACAACAAGGGCAACAAAAGGGGGAAAAATGGCCTCCAGGAGCGGTGGATTCATGGTGCAGGCACCGAGCCCAGCAATAACCCTGGAGGAAAAAAAAAAAAAGAAATGCTCAGAAGTGGTAAAGCCACAGAATGCGCCAGTGGAGGTGCATGTCCCCATCTGGGGATGGAGAAGATGCAGAGGAGACTAAGTCCCCACACAGGTGCAAGCAACTCCAAACACCATAGAAAAAACTCTGATGAATAATTATTGCTAATGGGGGCTGGGTGGGGATACGCCGAGTTAAACACACATATCACCAAGCCCAAGGAAGCGGAGGGGGGGGAGGGGAACTTCATGAGCTGTGAAACAGGTCTGGAGGTGTCTTTCTCTCTCCTATCTTTCCTCCTGTCTCAATTTCTCTTTGTCCTGTCAAAGAAAAAAAAAAGGAAAAAAAAATGGCTGCCGGGAGTGATGGATTCTTCATGCAGGCAGTGAGCCCTAGTGATGACCCTGGAGGCAAACAAACCAAGCTAATTAGCCCTAGGGGATGCAAGCCAAACTAGTTACTATATTTAGGATGAGAGTGAGGCTCAGAGCTAGAGAGAAGGTAGACAATGTCCGGCTATTCATTTATTTCCCACAGTATTTACTGAGTGAAGCTGCTGTGGTTTAGTGTAAGAACTGAAGAACTGAAGGCTGAGGGAATCGAAACAAAGTCTCATTTGCTGAAGGAAGCAGCAGAGGTGGAAAGCCACACAGGCATGTCTAAAATGGGCATTCTAATTATTGTAAGATTCATGACTTCAAATTTTTCAAAATATTTATTTATTTATTCCCTTTTGTTGCCCTGTTGTTTTATTGTTGTAGTTATTGTTGTTGTCATTGTTGATGTCATCATTGTTGGATAGGACAGAGAGAAATGGAGAGAGGAGGGGAAGACAGAGAGGGGGAAAGACACCTGCAGACCTGCTTCACCACCTGTGAAACAACCCTTGCTGCAGGTGGGGAGCTGGGGGCTCAAACCGGGATCCTTACGCCTTCTGGTCTTTGCACTTTGCACCACTTGCTGTGCTACCGCCTGACTCCTAACTTCGAGTTTTAAACTTTATTTTTGACAGATGAAACTGTATCTCATTAGCTCGGACCATCAGATGCTCCCATGTCCATGCACACTTTGACAGGAGCTGCTCAAACTCTTGGGCATGCCTGCCCTCCCCGGAGTTTAGGTCCTGTGCTGTGTGTGGGGCTGCACAGCAGGAAGCTCTGGGCCCTGTGTGATTCCGTCTCAGAGCAGAGCTATGCTCCTGCTGATCCACCCTGCCACCACTGCCCCGCGACCCCATTCAACCCCGCCGCTGCTCAGTACCTGTCCTTCCCTTCCCTATCTCACACATGCCTCATCCACCTGCTCATCTTTTGACAGACCATGAAAGGATGGCCGCCTGGGCCTCTCAGTCCCCGTCTTCCATCCACATAGGCCCAACACGTCAAGGCTGTAGTCACAGGCGGCTTTGTGCCATGTGTGCCTAACCTGCTGCACTACCATCCAACTCCCCCCCATTTAAAAATTTTAAAGATGAGTGAAGTAGTCCAGGAATGGTGCTGCCATGAGCAAGGCCCTGGCACTGAGGGCGGGGGGGGGGGGGGGAGGGGGATGGAGAGTAGAAAAACATTTGTAAGTCATAGAATACTGTCCTGTTGATTACGTATTGTGTTTTTAAAAGTATTTATTCCTTTTTCTTGCCCTTGTTGTGTTTTTATTGTAGTTATTATTGTTGTTGTTATTGATGGAGTTGTTGGATAGGACAGAAAGAAATCAAGAAAGGAGGGGAAGACAGAGGAGAAGAGGAAGACAGACACCTGCAGACCTGCTTCACCGCTTGTGAAGAGACTCCCCTGCAAGTTGGGAGCTGGGGGCTCGAACTGGGATCCTTACACCGGTCCTTGTGCTTTGTGCCATGTGCGCTTAATTCACTGTGCTACAGCCCGACTCCCTAAAAATTAGTTTTAAGGGCACACAGCTCACATTAGCATTTTTAGTATCTGTGTAACAGTTGAGAGAGTGTGGATTCTCTCTTCATTCGGCAAATCATAGCAACAGGTCCCCATTCAACTCACCAACTGACCCTTGTTACCCAAATCATTCCCCTTTGTTTTACTTTTTATTGGAAAGAACAGAGAGAAAGTGAGAGGGGAGGGAGGAGATAAAGAGGGAAAGAGACAGAGAGATACCTGCAGCCCTGCTCCCCTGCTTGTGAAGCTTCCCCTCCGCAGGTGGGAACTGGGCGCTTGAACCCCAGTTTTTGGGTACTGTATTGTGTGGTCTTAACCAGGTGCAGCCCCACATCACTCCTTCAGCCCATACAGCTTTTCCAGGCTGGCCAAGACCTATCACTTCTGTTTTATTTTATTTTTTTCATTTTTTAAAAAAATATTTTATTATTTATTTATTTATTCCCTTTTATTGCCCTTGTTGTTTTATTGTTGTAGTTATTATTGTTGTTATCGTTGTTGGATAGGACAGAGAGAAATGGAGAGAGGAGGGGAAGACAGAGAGGAGGAGAGAAAGATAGACACCTGCAGACCTGCTTCTCCGCCTGTGAAGCGACGCCCCTGCAGGTGGGGAGCCGGGGTTTGAACCGGGATCCTTATGCTGGACCTTGTGCTTTGCGCCACCTGCGCTTAACCCGCTGCACTACAGCCCGACTCCCTATTTTTTTCATTTTTATCACTGGATACAGAAAGAAACTGAGAGGGGAGGGGTAGAGAGAGAAGAGACAGTAAGACACCTACAGCCCTGCTTCACTACTGTTGGGTAGTTGCCACCTCCCCCTGGCTTCTGCTTAACCATATGCCTATATAGGGATTTTACTGATCCAAAGCTTTGGTCTATTTACATAAATCACTTTTACATAAAGCACTCCAGGGCATTGGTGGTTCTATGATAGGATTCTCTCCTGCTCCACCCCCTCCTTGTCACACACTGATCCCTTCTTTGTCACACTCTGATTTTCACCAGTCACTTTTCTCTCCACCCTCTCTATATCACATCCTGTTTCCACCCTACTTGGAGAGTATAAAAACAGCTGCTCTTCTGATTAAAGACACTTGGAAATTGCTTTCCGGCTCCGAGAGTTCCAGAGTGTATCTCCTGCGGAAGTTGGTGCAGCACGAGTTCCTGATCCCTCTCCCACACAGCAGCCTAGATCAGCTCCAGTTGAGTTCTCTCCAACCCAGAGAGCACTAGCTCGGGAAGAAGTACCCTCAGGCTATCCCGGCACACTACTTGTGAAGCTATCCCTCTGCAGGTAGGGACCAGGGGCTTGAACCTGGGTCCTTTTGCACAGTAATGTGTGTGCTTAACCAGGTACGCCACCACCTGGCCCCAAGACCTACCATTTCTATACTAGGACTGCACTGTTTTGATCTGTAGTGTCTTTTCTGATACTGTTCACATCTGGTGAGATGAGTACTTTTTTTAATTCAGCACTAGAGAGTGAAGCTAGGACCTTGCATGATCCCAATCAACAGTCTCTCGGGCCCATTTCTGGTCTTTATTGTAGAGAAAGGAGCGACAGCACAAGATGATCCCAACTCAGCAAATGTAGTGATGCAGCCTTCGGTGCCGACACCCAGCTGCCTGCGTTTAAACCCCTCTGGTCTGAAAGGCTGAGTCTTGCTGTTTGCAACTGAATCTTGCCCACAGTCAGAGAGAAAGCCAGATACTAGTTACTGGTGCCAAAGCCACGGTTGCCTGAGCCCAACCTTGCTCACACACCTCTGCCTGGCACCAGGTTCACTTCACCAGCAGGTCTGCTTTACACACAGAGATTATTCTGCCTGAACGACTTCGAGGCCTCCTCTCACTGTGGCTTGCTGTGTGTGCAAGATGGGGGTCAGGGGCATGTGGGAGGCAGCACGGGAGGGACAAAGGGAAGTGATGAAGGCCATGTCCCCAGAAGCCTGAACATACAGTGGTACAGCAGCCTGGAGAGCTCTCTGCTGAGTCCTCACTGCACTGACGTGTTCTTGGGCTCTAGAGAGGTGAAGCCACACGTGGCCCAAGGTGGCAGAACAGACCACGAGTGTCTGCACTTGTGCATGCCCAGACCCTCTGCAGAAACACCATGTGGACCAAGTGGCTCTGAGTTCTGGGGAAGATGAAAGAAAGTGAGCAGCACAGGCATCTCAAGATGGGTGGTTGCGCACCTGCTTAAATGCTCACATTAAAGTGTGCAAGGACCCAGGTTCAAGCCTCCACTCCCCACCTGCATGGGGGAAAGCTTCACGAGTGGTAAAGCAGGGCTACAGGTGTCTCTCTGTCTCTCTCCCTCTCTATCTCCCCCATCCCTCTCAATTTCTCTGTCTCTCTCCAATAAAAAATAAATATATAAATAAAAATATTAGAAAAAGATGGGTCCTTTCCCTCTGGGTCTGAGGAAGAAGAACAGATAGTTTCTTTAGCACGCTCGGTTCAGCATAGGCAGTCTCTGTGGAGACATGAGCTGTGCTCTACCCAAAGTAAAATGGTTTTTAGAGCAGCTTTCGGCTGACAGGGAAGCTAGATGGGCAGAACAGAGCCTCTGCCCTGTGCACAGCTCCCGGCAGCAGACCCCATACTGGCACACCCTCGTCACAGGGTACAGGGCTGGTGTGAGGGCCACTCTTGATGTTGGACATCCAGTGGCTTGGGCAGATATGAAAATGCCCTGTGTCCACCATTATAGTGTCACATGGTGGGGGGGTCTCTCCCCTCAGGTCCTCGTGCCCCTACCCTCCCCAGCCCCGCTCCCACCCCCGATAGCCACCCTGCTGTGCCCGAGTGTGGTGGAGCTGAAGCCACACCATCTGCCGCCTTCTCTCACTTAGTACACACAAGGTTCCTCCTGGCTCTTGGTGACTTGGCACTTGGTTTCTTTTCAGTGCTGAATCAAACTGCCCTGGTCCAGACTCACCTCAGCTTATTCACCCACTCACCTACTGAAGGGCATTTTCCCTGGCTTCCAAGGCTTAGAATTACAGTATTACAACAACGACAACAACAATGACAACAAGCGGCGGCAGAAGCACGTTAGTTTTCCCTGGGCCCCTAAATTGGTGCAGGGTGGCCACTGCCTGCCTGTGGCTCTGGGTTCTGTCTCTCCTGCAGGGTGGAGGGAAGCAGGCCTGTGGTCTCATGGGTGGGGCTGGTAGGTGCAGACACAGATGGGAAGGGGCTGCTACTGTGCTGAGACTGTCTCAGAGAAGGCCGGTGTCTGGAGGAGATGACTGGACCACTATGCCTGCATGAGCTGCAGGGTTTCACTTGGTGGAGCTTCAACTACACCGAAGTGCTGCTTCAGAGTCTCTCTAGCAGCTGCTTTAAGATAATCCTGCCTCTCAGACACACCAGCAGAAAGAACAAGACAGGTATCATTGTGGCACACGCGGTCCAAGGAGCCATGGGGCCTCTGGCCTGCAAGTCGTGCGTCCCACCTCTGTGCCACCTCTGGCCCCTTAGGGCATTTCTACGGGTCCCAAGGCAGCCAGGCTGGCAGGATCAGGGGCATGGCATGCCCCCTGAGAATGTGAAAGGAGGGCTGCCAGCTGGAAGTTGTGTAGGTCCACAGCTCTTCTGTGTGTGAGAGAGCACTTGCTTCCAACTGTGAAGAATTCCTGGGGAAGCGCAGTCCTCTGACCTGTGCCTGCAGTCTTTATATTCCAGTCTGGGCTCATGAATACAGGGCATATCTCGGGGAGGCAGAAAACACTATGCACACTTCCTGTCAGGCGGTGAGCTGTCAGGCGGCTAGCCAGACAGCAAAATCGGGGTGATGTGGTCCCCTGATTCTCAGCAGCTGGTGGGCAGAGAGGGTGTCCATGCCCTTGAGACCCTGGTCCTCTTGCTTTAGTTCCCCCAAGAAGGTGGGCAGCAAGCCCTGGCCTCACGGCACTGAGTGGAGCAGGCGGGAGGACCCCGGGGACAGGCTGCCTTCAGACCCTCCACAGAGCCCTCATGGAGAAAGAGCCGTGGGGGCGGCTTACACAGACTCCTGGGACTGTCCGCTTCTGAGCTGGGGTCCCCTGTGGGTGTCATCAAGCATCCAGGGAGAGGGGCACAGAGGAGGGCAGTGCACCCCGAGCCAGCAGTCCCCACGGGCAGAAACTGCCCTCTGTAGCCCTGCCACTGTGGCCACTGCAGGGTGGCTTCTCCTTACCATCCTGGGCACCCCTGGCTGTGGAAGGGGCAGCCTCAGATCTTTCCAATAGGATGCAAAGGCCCACTGTTCTAAGTGCAAATGCACACACTGGGGCCTTTTAAGGCTCTTAACAATCACAGTTTGATCACAGTCATTCGTAAAACAAGGAATTGTTTTAACAACTTTTCATCTTCTCTACTTAAATTTAATGAAATAAATTTTATTAGGTGCCAGAAATGTGAGCAGGAAAGCATTTTGTGAGCAGCTGAGAAAGACCTAAAAGCATGAATTACAAAAAAGCAGGACTAGCCCAACGGGCTGCAAGGCTTTCGAGTGACAAGCCAGGCTTGTGGGGGCAGCTTTGAGACTCTGGTTCTCTTATCTGTGGAGAACAGAGCAGTGCCCGGCCCTGGCTTAGCAGTGCTGGGGGTCCAACTGGGGTCACAGACTTGCTCTGCCCCTGCTCCAGATGCCGACCCTGTGGAGAGTGGGGAGTGCTCGGGTCTTGCTCTAAGTCCTCTAGGAGGTTAACTGCTCCCCAGCAGGGGGCGCTCACAAACACTGGGCATGGGTGACAGGCCAGGGTAGCTCCGGAGTTCAGCCATGCTCAACCCCTTGGCCTCACTCATGGAAGGCATGTGCTTCACTGGGTGAGCTATCTCCTGGCCCTTCTCATTTCTCTGCAAGACATCCAGGACACAGCAAGTACAGAGATGCTTCCACCCGAGCGTGGAGGACAAATCACCCTGTATTTCTCAGATGGAAGCTCTGACTGCTCCTCCACTGCAGAGAGAGAATGAGAAGCCGGGCAGGGCTTACTGTGGAACTAGCATTCACACAGATGGCCCGGGGGCCTGGGGATGAGCATTTACACAGACTGCCTAGGGGCCTGGGGATGAGCATTCATAAAGATGGCCTAGGGATCTGGGGATGAACATTCATGCTGACTGCCTAGGGCTCCGGGATGGCTCAGCCCTCAGCCTTCCTGAGCAGATGAGCTGGAGAATGTGGAGGAGTCCCAGCAGCAACACCTGGCCTGTCTGCCGACTTGGAGAGGCTCAGCTAGCAGCTGGGGAGTTGCCTGACTCCTGGGCTACAGGCAGGGCAGCTGCATATGGAGGCAGCTCCAAGTCCAATTCCCTCTGTAAGGCAGCAATGTCCTCTCTGGCGGACAGAGAGTCCAGGCTGAGTAATTGGCCTCCTGCAGGTGCTGCCGCCACAAGTGGCTCTCTCTCTCCGGGCCCCAGCAGCTGCTCCCATGGAAACAGCCGCATTCACATCCCCAATGAGTTGGTATCCTTCCTTTTACCTCTGCAATTCAGGGACGAGAATATGAATGTGCAAAGAGAGATGTTCCGTGAAAAAGGAAGATGATTTTAATTATGGGAATAAAATGTTGGGGTGCAGGGAAAGTAACCCCACCCCTTCTGTGCTATTCTCAGGATTGATGAGGAAAAACAAATTAACTTAATGGGTTGGGAGGAGATAAAGATCATATTAAATTACATATGAAAGAAGAAATCAGCTATGACTTCTAGAGAAAATGGGACAGACTGGGAGTTTATCCTGAGCTGAGCAATGGGACAGAGGCCTGGGACATCCAGGAAAGAGGGAGGGTCTTGAGACCAGTTGAGTGTGTATGTCTTCATGTGCAAGGATTCAGGCTTAAGCTCCTCCTGTCCACTTGCAGAGGGAAGTTTCATTAGCGGTGAAGCAGGGCTGTAGGTCAGACACTCTCTCTCCCTCTCCCTCTCTCTCTCCTCCTGTTTCTCCTCCTCTCAATTTCTCTTTTTCCTATCTAATTGGTGGTGGGGGGGAGAGAAAATGGCCACCAGTAGTAGTGGATTTGTAATGCTGGCACTGAGCCCCAATGATAACCCTGAAGGCAATAAAATAAGTAAATAAACAAATAAATAAGACCTGATGGTCCAGATGTTCGCCCTGCCATTGGTCCATACTCCCAAAGGGGAGAGAATGACAGGGGGGGAAGATGACCAGAGGGCTCTGAACCCCAATTCCATCTGGACCCAAAGTGTTTGTCACCAGGAATCTTGTTTTTATCCTACCACTGAACGGGAGGTGAATCTGAAAAAACACCGGAGGAAGCCAGGTACTGTTCCTCTTATCTGAGAGGGAAAAGGGGGGGAAAGGAAGGATGCCCAGAAGTAGCAATAAGTGTAGTTGTGACTTAGTAAAGAAGTCAGGGCAGGACTATAGGAAAAATGGGCAAAAAAAAAAAGTTGATTTACATACAGACAGTTATACTGTCGACCCATATCTGAGACCTGGGGAGAACCACTGCAGTTTCCAGTGGAGGGGATGTGGACACAGAACTCTGGTGGTGGGATCAGTGTGGAATGATACCCCTGTTATCTTATAATTTTATAAATCAATATTAATCCACAAATAAAAAAATGTAAATACAGAATAAAAATGCCGTCCAATAAACTGAATACAGAAGCAATATGCATCAATATAATACAGGCCACATGTGAGATGCCTGCAGTCAACACTGTGCTCAGTGGTGGGAGATGCACTCCCCCTGAGATCAGGAGTTAGGCGGGGATGCCTGCTCTCGCTGCCACTAGTCAGCACAGAACTATCAGACCAGGAAAGAAGATAAACCGTATTTAGATGAGAAAGGAATATAACTATTGCTGCTTGCAGATGACACAATGATACACAGACAAGACTCCAAAGACTTCATCCAGTTAAAAAAAAATAAAATGTTGGAAGTAAAAAAACACAGTGAAGTGGCAGGTTATGAAATTAACATACAAGAATCTGTTACATTTCTTTTTTTTTAATTTTTATTGTTTTATTTTTTTCTGATTGGGGAATTAATGTTTTACATTCAACAGTAAGTACAATAGTTTGTACATGCATAACATTCCCCAGTTTCCCATATAACAATACAACCCCCACTAGGTCCTCTGAATCCTTCCTGGACCTGTATTCTCTCCACCCACCCACCCCAGAGTCTTTTACTTTGGTGCAATACGCCAATTCCATTTCAGGTTCTACTTCTGTTCTCTTTTCTGATCTTGTTTTTCAACTTCTGCCTGAGAGTGAGACCATCCCATATTCATCCTTCTGTTTCTGACTTATTTCACTCAACATGATTTTTTCAAGGTCCATCCAAGATCGGCTGAAAACGGTGAAGTCACCATTTTTTACAGCTGAGTAGTATTCCATTGTGTATATAGACCCCAACTTGCTCAGCCACTCATCTGTTGTTGGACACCTGGGTTGCTTCCAGGTTTTGGCTATTACAAATTGTGCTGCCAAGAACATATGTGTACACAGATCTTTTTGGATGGGTTTGTTGGGTTCCTTAGGATATATCCCCTAAGAGAGGAATTGCAGGATCATAGGGTAGGTCCATGTCTAGCCTTCTAAGAGTTCTCCAGACTGTTCTCCACAGAGGTTGGACCAATTTACATTCCCACCAACAGTGTAGGAGGGTTCCTTTGACCCCACACCCTCTCCAGCATTTGCTGCTGTTACCTTTTCTGGTGTATGACATTCTCTCAGGTGTGAAGTGGTTTCTCAGTGTTGTCTTTATTTGCATTTCTCTGACAATCAGAGACTTGGAGCATTTTTTCATGTGTTTCTCGGCCTTTTGGATCTCTTCTGTGGTGAATATTCTGCATTTCTGTATGTAAGCAACTAACTAGCAGACAAGAGTATTCAGGAAAACAAACCTGTTTACCACTGCATTGAAATA
Organism: Erinaceus europaeus; assembly: GCF_950295315.1. Taxonomy (NCBI): domain Eukaryota; kingdom Metazoa; phylum Chordata; class Mammalia; order Eulipotyphla; family Erinaceidae; genus Erinaceus; species Erinaceus europaeus. The sequence goes on from NC_080168.1 coordinate 66,969,866, forward strand.
ATCACCTACTGTTATGTATACAACCCAGGTTTGCGTCCAGCCCCGGCTGTACTAGGGGAAGCTTTGATGCTGTGACATCTGTATCTCCCTCTGTTTCTCTCTGAGAAAAGGTGGTCCAGTGACAAAACAGTAAGTAATTAGGAGCAGCAAGGAGGTGCAAGGTCTCTCTAGTGGACAGCACATGACATTGCAGAAGGACATGGAGGCCCAGTGTGGAGCATGGAGTTCCTCAACTTGATTGCTCAGAGTGGCCACAGAATAGAAGGAGAAAATAAGGACCATTTAGAAACACAGGTTCTCCAAACCTCATCTGCTATATTCTTGCCTTTAGGTTAAGGATTATTTAACCGTTTGTTCTGCTTTATCTCTTAGTGCTTTTTCAGTCACCAAGTTGCAGATGCTACTGTGACACCATCCTGACTTCCCTGGGCAGACAATCTCCACCAATGTGGAGCCCTGCCTCCCCAGAGCCCTGCTCCACTAGGGAAAGAGAGACAGGCTAAGGGTATGGATCCACCTGCCAACACCCATGTCTAAAGGAGAAGCAATTACAGAAGCCAGACCTTCCACCTGCTGCACCCCATAATGACACTGGGTCCATACTCTCAGAGGGATAAAGAATAGGAAAGCTTTCAAGGGAGGGGATGGGATATGGACCTCTGGTGGTCGGAAATGTATGGGATTGTACCCCTCTTATCCTATGGTTTTGTCAATATTTCCATTTTATAAACAAACAAACAAACAAACAAACAGATTCTGAAGTCAGCTTCTTCTCTGTTCACTAGCTGTTGTGGACTCTGGACAAGTTCTCTAACTTCCCTCTGCCTTGCAGTGTTAAAATAACTGCATACAGGGAGTTGGGCAGTAGCGCAGCGGGTTAAGCGCATGTGGCACAAAGTGCAAGGACCAGCATAAGGATGCCAGTTAGAGCCCCTGGGTCCCCACCTGCAGGGGAGTCACTTCACAAGCGGTGAAGCAGGTCTGCAGGTGTCTATCTTTCTCTCCCCCGTCTTCCCCTCCTCTCTCCATTTCTCTGTCCTTTCCAACAATGATGACATCAATAACAATAATAGCTACAACAATAAAAAACAAGGCAACAAAAGGGAATAAATAAATAAATATTAAAAAATAATAAATAAAAAATAACTGCATACAACTCTCAAAGGGTTCTTGGAATTAATGGTGTATGACAAAGAAATGAGCAGTTTCTTCCCTGGAATTTGCCACTCCTGGTGGCCTCCCATACGTACAAGTGCACAGGCGTTAGAAGGTGAGCAGCCAGAGCAGCACCAATTATCCTCCGTCCCCTCTGGCCGTGCCTTCTCGGCTGCTGAGTGAAGACAGTCCTCATGCACTGTGTGTTGCTCAGCTAGGAGCCATACACAACAGGAGAGAAACAAGCAAGAGTGGGGCTTCAAGTGTGGCCAGGGAGATTGGGGGCCACCCTGGCCTGGTGACTCACTGAGCCACACAAGTCATGGGACAGTGTGGAGCTGAGCCTCCACTCCTCCCCCCTGACCCCCCCCTCACAACTCCTTACTTAAGCCCACAGCCTGGGCTTAGGATAAGATGATTTGTAAACATGAACCTGCCAGTTTCCCAGAGCACTAGCATCTGACATTAGACCTGTTTTTCTTGCACCAGCCCATGTGAGTGCTGGCCACAGAGTACGCTGACCAGGTAACTCCAGGAGGAGGCCGAGGGCGTTGAACATCAGCGCAGGGGTCAGAGATGCCCCCTCCACCTCCAGGAGGGAGGGGGGTTAGTGAGCCCAGTCAGTGGTCTATGACCCAGTCCTGTTAAGCAAACAGCTCACAGGAAGGCCCAATACCAGTACAGGTGAATGTCCATGTGAGCTCCCTTGCTTGGACATCTATCAGCGTGGATGCTGCTTCCTGAGGACTCAGTAGCTTCATGCCCAAGATCCTCTCAGGGCACAGTCTCTTTTCTCCTAGCTAGTTCTGACTTAAATTCTTTATCATCCAGGACAAGAACCAGAGTTTTGTGTGCCATTCCTGAAAAGTACTGAGTCTGAGGGTATGCTGTTGGTCTTAAGTGCAGTGGCCTGGGTGTCTCTAAGTCATTGTCTGAAGTGACAGCAATCTTGTGGGCTCTGTGTCCTGGAAACTTTTCCTGGAAAGTTTCTGCTGGAATTGCACTGCAGATACATGTCAGCCTTCGGTGGGCCAGATCTGGACAAGTCCAGGGCAAGTTAACCAAAATGATTCACTCACAAAAATTCTGGGAAATCCAGGAAAACTTCAGGAAGAATTCCAGGAAAGTTAGCTAATAGATGAAGTGATAAAATGCCATTTATTCAAAAACACTGTTGACTTAAAGGCCCTACCTGAAATGAACACAGAACGAACGTGCTTTCTGGCAGGAGAGAGAACACAAGGGCTAGCTAGTCAGAGTAGAACAGTGCTCTGGTTTAAAAAAAAGTCAAGGTATTTTAGTGTGAGAAGGAACTCTGCAAACTATGTGGTCTGGCATGGGTGTGAAATAGTTCAAAAGCCTTGTTAGTGACAGGGCCAAGGCTGAGGTGCCAATCACAGAGCATGCGCATCTGTTTCCACATCTTTAGAATGGGGTTGAGTCCCCACAGCCTGAACTCCAGCAGCAGAAACACTTGGCGGGTCTTCCCAGCACACCCCTTTCTCTGACATCCTGGTTCCCTGAACCTCCAAGAGGGGACCCTTCCAGCCACATCTGGGTGATGTGACTTCAAGTCCTGGGGCACACGCTGGGCCAGCACAGACAACTCTCTGGCTCTTGCCTCTGAGTCTGCAGCCCGAGGACGAGCTGTCTGCCTTGCAAGCTGCAGGCCAGGCAGTGGCGTCTGTATGTCAGCCTACTTGGTGCAGGGGCAGGGGACTAATGGGATACGTGAGCGCCGGGGGAGACAGGGAGAGGACCGGAGATGGGCCTCTTGCTCTCTGGTTTTGTGGGGGCCAGCTTCCTCTCTGGCCCTTAGGCTTTATGACACCCAAAGCCTCTAACTGCCTCCCCTCTCCACTACCCCCCCCCCCCGCCGGGTTGTGCCAGAGTGACATAGATTTTGTTGCTAGCAGCTAACTGTCTTGATATGGAGACATCTTGAGAAGGCTCTTCCAGGAAAGACAGAAACCAAAGGTGCAGACGGGTGATCTGTGGCAATGGGGACATGGAGAGGTGTGAAGAGACCCGGTAAAGAGCAAGGCGGCCCAGGTCTCTGCTGAAAGGAGCAGGGCAGCATGGCCTCCTGGAGAGAGTGCTGCAGGCAGGCGATGAGGATAGGCGCTTCCTCTGGAGGCGAGTGAAAGAAGGGCAGAGATGCGGGGAGAGCTGGCTGAATAAGCAAATGGCCACACCACTGTCTCCTTCCAGGCAAAACTGGGTTGAGCAATAACAGGGCAGCCCAGCACTATTGTAAGATACAATGAAGTTGTTGGTGACAAGCAGAAACGCCACAGGACCACATCTGGGATGACCTACTGGATCAAAAATAGCTTTTCACAGCCTCACTGTCCTGGAGCGCAGGTCCCACAGCACCTCAGAGAGAAAAGGGCCTTTATTCCTTCAAGTGGCTGTAATCACCGCAGCCAACAAGGGGCCCAGGAGCCCAAGTGACAGACAAGCAGCTGTTGTGCACAGGTCCTTGGCATGGCTGGAAAGGGGTCAGCCCTCAGCCTGCTTGGTGAAAGCCTCTAAAACACACAGATGGAGCTGGCACCAAAGGGGCTGCATTCCCAGGTGCCTGGCCACCAGGGGCAGGCGGAGACGCCCTCCTGTCAGTCACAGGGGTGAAGACATGGCTCAGGTCACTCCAACTGGGGACATACCGCATCATAACCTGCCGCACCTTGTCTGTCTATCCAGACTTGATTTCTGTTTTCCTCCACTACTCTCTTCCCAGAACCTTTCTAGAAGTGAGAAATACAAGAATCAGGGAGTCAGGCAGTAGCGCAGCAGGTTAAGTGCACATGGCACAAAGCGCAAGGACCAGCATAAGGCTCCCAGTTTGAGCCCCCGGCTCCCCACCTGCAGGGGAGTACCTTCACAGGCAGTGAAGCAGGTCTGCAGGTGTATATCTTTCTCTCCCCTTCTCTGTCTCCCTCTCCTCTTTCTATTTCTCTCTGTCCTATCCAACAACGATAACATCAATAACAACAATAATTACAACAACAATAAAAAACAACAAGGAAAAATACAAGAATCTAACAAAATAAAGACATCCTACAAAATGAATTTTCAGAGTAAAATCTCTCATATGAGATCATACAAAACACTAGAAATTTTTGATAACCTAATATCTGCAGCTCATGCAGCTGGGCTGATTTTTTGATGAAATAGTTTCTTTCTTCTTTTTTTTAAATAAAATTTCTTTTTAAAAATTTTTTTTAAATATATTTTTTTAAATATTTATTTTATTTATTTATTCCCTTTTGTTGCCCTTGTTGTTTTATTGTTGTAGTTATTATTGTTGTTGTTGTTGGATAGGACAGAGAGAAATGGAGAGAGGGAGGGGAAGACAGAGAGGAGGAGAGAAAGATAGACACCTGCAGACCTGCTTCACCGCCTGTGAAGCGACTCCCCTGCAGGTGGGGAGCCGGGGTTCGAACCGGGATCCTTATGCCGGTCCTTGTGCTTTGCGCCACCTGCGCTTAACCCGCTGCGCTACAGCCCGACTCCCAGATGAAATAGTTTCTTTACTGTGATTCCTACAATCAGCTTTAAAAATGAAATTAGTAGAAAATATACTTTTGATTTTCTTGAACCGTTTACGAATTCTCTTAAAGAAATCTAGGACAATCATTTTTATAATCTTTTCTTTTACGGGTATTCTTTTTGCCAGGCCCTCTTCCATGATGACTCTGCCAACACTGGAGTTTGCAGTCAAATGCTCTACCATTGAGCTAACCCCCCACCAATACTGGAGTCTGTAGAGACGATCAAGGAGTTCCAATTCTAGATGCTCCATCTTGACCTAGTTGCCTATGCACTCTGCTGAGTAATCTCATCTCTTCTGTAAGAGTTTTGCTTTTATTTTTTTTAACACACTTTATTGGGGGGGAAATAATGGCTTGCAAGAATTACTGCTGTCACCTGAGTATAAGTTCTTAGCCCCCATGACAGGGGTCTGCACAGCACACCCACTACCAACTTCAGCCCTTCCACCACACGCCTGTGCTCTGGGTCCCCATGTCCTCTCACCCCCTGCTACCTGCCACCTGGGGCACCCTTGGCTTGGCTGCAACTGAGTACAACCGGTTCAAGTTTCACTCTGTGTTTCCCCTAACTTTCTTTGAATCATTTGAAAGAACTCCTTAGGCATTTTCTTTAAAAACTGTAGAAAAAATAACTCTATGTGTTTTTGAGAAAGTACATCTTCTGCAGTGTTATGGAAAGAAAGGCCAGCTTCCCACCTGCAAAAGGCCACTGCTGAATGGCCTTCCTGTCCCTAATCTTTTCACTCTTTATTATTTGGTTTCACTTTTAATTAATTAATTAATTAATTAATTTTTTGAGCGAGAGAAAGGGACAGGGCTGGTGGAGAGAGAGAGAGAGGAACAAAGGTCACAAACTAGAGATTTCACACCGACACTTCCCCACTCATGGAGTTCCTCTGGAGCCTCCATGTGGTGCCAGGGCTTGAACCCAGAGCCCCACACAGAGATGGTATGTGCTTTACCTGGTGAACTATTTTTCTATCCTGGAAAACGTAACTCAGAGAATTCTAGTAGATTTTTTTCTTCAAGAACTGCTTTAAGGGCCTTTTAACCAGAAATTATTTAGCACGTGGCTCCCTTGCTTCTTGCTGCCCACACTGGGGACAGCTCCAGAGCTCAGCAGTCAGCCCCTGCTCACCTTTGCCACCAGAGAACGGTGCCTCAGACAGCCACATTGGGAGAGACCCTCAATGAAAACCAAGTCAGCATTTCCACATAGATAGAGGGAAAAAGGGTGAGACACCAAGGCACTGAGCACCCCCTCAGGGCGATGGGGGCCAGATGAGCTGTCCTGTTTTTACTACTTCTTGCTCTTAACACATAATTTTGTTCCACTCGGGTGAGGCTGAGTTTGAAGTCCTGAGACTTTACTCTGGATGGAACAAGCAGACCCACTGTTAAACCCAGCACAGAGGGCTTTTTCTGGCTCTGCCCTCAGACCTAGACTTTTACCTTGCTTCACACCTGGCTGGTGGGCACTAAGGGAGTTTTTCCTCCAAGCCTGTCCTTACACCTCTTGCTTAGTTGTGGAGGAAAATTCTGATGGTTTGCATAAAATAACCTTCCTGTTCATCTTTTTGAGAATCTGGAAGACAAGAAAAAAAAAAGAATGCAAAGGATCTAAGCTGTATATTTAGAATTTGAATGTAATAGAAAATAGTTACGTACTATTTTTCAATTACATTTTCTTAACTTGAGCGACTCAAACACTGACGTTTGAATGAGGATCATGTTATTGTCAAGAATAAAAGCAGGTGGGGGCGGTAGTGCAGCGAGTTAAACACACATGGCACAAAGAGCAAGGATCGGCATAAGAATCCCGGCTCCCCACCTTCAGGGGGTATCTTCACAAGCAGTGAAGCAGGTCTGCAGGTGTCTTTCTCTTCCTCTGTCTACTCCTCCTCCTCTCTCCACTTCTCTCTGTCCTATCCAGCAACAACGACAGCAATAACAATAAGGATAATCAACAAGGGCCAACAAAAGGGAAAAAAAACCTCCAGGAGCAGTGGATTCATAGTATAGGCACTTTAGCCCCAGCAATAATCCTGGAAGAAAAAGAAAGAAAGAAAGAAAGAAAGAAAGAAAGAAAGAAAGAAAATAATGTTGCTTAATGTTAATAAATGGTATAGGCAAGTTTCTGTACTGAAATCATTTAAGCATTTTCATTGTTTTCTGACAGAATATGGACTAACTAGTTGAAAAGCAGAGTGGCAAACACAGCAGCTTCCTCTCTCTCAGAAACACACCTGCAGACTTGAAGGCACTGTCTGGAGCTGCTGTTCTCTGCACACTGCTTCCAGCCACCTCTCAGCACTGCTACCCTCAGCCTTCCCACCCTGCTTGGTTCAGCATACACGTTACAATGGAGGGAGAGAGAAGAAAGATCGTCTTACTCTGCCTAGTATTTTTTAAAGGCTCAGTCTCCCAGGTGTGTCTTTGGGGAAAGGAGCCCCTACCTCAGGAGAGGGCAGCTTCTACAGTGTGGGATTTCTCGTGGAAATGGCCAGGAAGGCAGTAAGGTTCACTGTGTCACAGGTAGAAAGGTGGGGACTGCCTTATGAGGCTGGTGGTCAGCTATCACACCAGGGCCTTGTGAAATAGTTGATTTGGATAAATTCGCAGCTTTGCCAAGTGTGTGACCCAAGTTCTAGCACAGTCCCCACTGCAGTGAAGAAGCTTTGGTGCTGTGGTGTCTTTGTCTCTCTACCTGTCTCTGTCTAAAGAGTAAAAGCAAATAAATAAATAAATAAATAAATAAATAAATAAATAAATAAAAGTGTCAAACTAGCTCTCTTGGGGCTAGCGTTAGAATAGGTGGCCTACATAAAGGAGTCCTCAAATATTATTCTCCAAAAATTGTTTCATCAGGGTGTCGGGTGGTGGCGCACCTGGTTATGTGTACACATTACCAGGAGCAAAGACCTAGGTTTGAGCCCCTGCTCCTTACCTGTAGGGGGGCAGCTTCATGAACAGTGAAGCAAGTCTGTAGGTATCTCTCCTGCTCTACCTTCCCCTCCCCTCTTAACTTCCCTCTGTCCTACCTAAAAAATAAATAAATAAATAAGAAAAAAATGGTCACTAGGAGCAGTGCAGGCATCATTGTGAAGTCACGAATTCCCAGTAATACCCTTAATAAAAATTAACAAATAAAAAATTTTTAAAAAGTCTCATCACATTCTTTGCCAAAAACTTGCTCCAGGATTTGTGGCAGTATCTCTCTTTGGCTTTTGAAACAACTTGGTGGAATGTCTTGACTGCCCACGGTGCCCATGAAAAGGAACTGGGTCTAGGCACTAGTCCCTCTTCCCCTGTCACCTGTGTCCTCATCCTTCCTGTCATGCTACAAAGTAGCAGTATCGGCAGACGCTCTGAAAACACTTCCAACATGCCAGGTGTGACTCAAAGCACCCCCACATTAACTCGGTCTTCTAGAGGGTCCTCTCAGCAGGGTGCAAAAGTGTGGTTTGGTAAGAAGCACTAACCCCTGCACTCCCAGAGCTTGGGATGCAGGGGGAGGAATGACAGTTAAGAAAAAAGAAAGCCCAAGAGGGGAAGTCAGGGGTCTGCTTCATATCATCAACTTGCCAGCACAACGGACAGCCCAGGCAACCTGAGGCGGGTGCAGGAGGCCTGTCTGGACAGGCCAGGACCCCAAGAGCAAAGCCAAGGAGGCACAGGGATGCTTCCACCACAATTGGTCAGAATCAGCTGGACCTTGTGCCAGTTTAAAACTGTGCTCAACCATGCCCCAGGGGGAGCCTCACCCGGCTGCCTGTCTGTATAGATCTGGTGAGTGTCATTTACAGAGCCATTACTAGGGGGCAGCTTCCTCAGGTTTCCACTGAAGATGGATTCATAGGAGACCATACAGTTTGCAAGAACAGCCAACTACACACATCTGCTGGAGCCCCTCCCCTACCTTGTCAGAAACTCACCTCCCCAGCTTGAAGGTGGCTGGTGTGCAGGGGGGACTGGGGCCTCAGTTAGGGAGGGACAGACAGTGTAAGGAGCAGCCTCGGTGTGGCTGTGGAAAGTTACTGGGCCCACTGTGAATAGGAAATGGATGGGGCCCTTCCTTGGCAGGACCTGTTGACTACAGAAAGATGAGTGTTGCCTGTTGGCTTGGGACTGTGCGGGTCCACCCTCACCTTCACCGCAGTCAGGCTCACACTCCTCGCGCAAGAGTCTGCAGAGTGGCAAAGCCAATGCAAGAGGCCAAGTGGAAGGAGCTGGGGCAATTCTGGAAGGCAGCCCAGTGCCGGTGAGAGTGAGGGCTGGACACAGCTCATTACCAAGATCAGAGCATGGTGCACAGTGGCCAGGGGGACGTCTGTGTCCAGTTGAGAGAAGGCTGGGCAGAGAGAGTGACAGGGACTACAGCACTTGGCCTGTGTGTCTCCCAGGGGCAGTGCTGCTGCTGCTGCTGTGGCAAGTGGGTGTCGAGTGATAAGAGGGACCTGCACTCTGGTGGGTGCTGGCTCCCTGGGTTAAATCAACACTTTAAATGCATATATTTCAGACAGATTTGTTAGTGGGGAGGACAGGCAGTGGCATACCCAGCAGAGCACATGTATTACCACGTGCAAGGACTCAGGCTCAAGTCCAGCACCACTGTACTAAAGGAAATACCAGTATTTCTGACTCTCTATTTCTGTCCTTCTAACTGAAAAAGTTGATCTGGGACAGTAAAGATCCAGTGCCAGCAAACAAAAAGACCTTATGATCTAGATATTTATCCTAAGAAAACAAAAACTATAAATTTTTTTGAAAAAAAAAAAAAACTCCTCACAGACATGCTCACAGCCAGCACCCTTTATAATGGTCAAGCTAAGGAAGTGGATCAAATGCCTGGCCGACGACAAGTGGGGACAGCAGCTGTGTTCCAGGACAGTGGGTCACTACTCAGCTGTAACAAAGATGAAATCCTGGCTTTTTCTACTACAGGATGAAATGGGAGGGTGTTATGTTGAGTGAAATAAGTCAGAGAGAGAGAATGAGAGAGACAGAGGCAGAGGGACAGACAAACACCAAATGATTTCCCTCATGAAGATAAAAACCAAGTCAAAATAAATGAACCAGAACCCAAAGCAAACTCAAAGAGACTGGAAGCTGTCAAGTGAGTAAGAGCAGGGAGAAGTGAAGTGGTTCAAGAGGAGCAGTGATGGGAGTTAGACTTGCAGTGGGGACCACAAGGGAGAGCATCCAGATGTGGAGTTGTAGTGCTGTTGTTAAACACCTGACACTTCAACAGCACTGTCAGCGTTATTGAAGTAAAAATACTCCCACTGATTTTCTATACATTGAAATAAAGGTCCAGGGTAGGAATTGCTAACCAGTATAGCTTCCACTATTGTTTCAACCCTTTGTCTCAATTGCTTCCATAACTTCACAATTTCAAGGATCCTTTTTGAAAATCAAAGCTAAATGAGATGTAGTCACGGAGAACGTCTATCAGTGAATTAAATACATTATGTTCTCAGATGTGAATGTGCAAGTGTGTATATATAGTATATGAATGTAAGACTGGACATTTAGAGAATCCATCAATTTGAAATTAAAATAACTCTTAAAAAAATCTGGAAGTAGTTCCCCAAATATTGCCTGAACTGAATAGTCTTTTATCATTACACAAGAACACTCTAGATTACAGTCCTGTCAGTGACTAAGCAGTGTTTGTCACAGAGCTTCCGTGATGCCAAGGGCTCTGAAAATCTGTTTTCTCAGTAAACAGGAGAGACCCCGTCCTTCTCCCAAGCAGCAGCAGCAGCAGCCTTGGCTCCCAAACTCCCCTTCCCTTTCTTTTTCACACTGTGACTGTCATACTCAGTCACTTTGGGTGACTGGTCTTATTTGGTACTGAGCTAATGTGGAATTATCTCGAGAGGTATAATCTCAAAAAAAAAAAAAAAACACTTTTTAAGTGATAGAGGAAGGAAGAGAGTCAGAGAGAGGGTGAGAGAGACCACAGCACTGAAGCTTCCTTCAGAGTGGCAGGGCGGGACCTGACCTGGGCAACACTCTGCCCAACAGAGCTAATTTCATCAGCCTGAAGCCCAGCTCCACAGCAGGTCTATCTGTGACTGGATCAGGAAAAATACTCCCACTGGTGATGGGAACTGTGCAATGGGCTGTATTCAGCTGAACATGTTGAGGATGTCTGCATCACTATGCAGACAATAAATGACTTGCATGTGATAGGATTCTGTTATTTGCTTTCAGAACTTTCTCATGAAGGAATCAGCACTTCCAGAACAGCAGCATGAGTCTAACAAACATGAACAGTGGCGGCCATCTCACAGTCTGACCCAGTGAGGATGGCTGCCCTGCAAACTGTACTGCTCGTCCTGGGAGCAGAGGATGATGGGTCACAGTCAGTGTGACCTCAGCTATGGAGAGTCTCAGAACAGGAAGAGGCCCCTAAAGCAGAATCTCTGCTATAAAAACACTCAGAATACAGAGCAGAAACTAGATCATTTAAAACAGAAAATGAAATACATACTTTCTCATTTACGCATGAGCCAGGATTTATGTTCTTGTAAATAGTTTGTGCTGCAGCCAGTGCTATGTCTGGCTCGCGGTTTTATCTCTGGTCTAGAAGTCTTTCTGATCTTGGCAAGCCATCTATCTGCATTTACTGAGAGAACCCATAAGTGAGAGATAAACAGATTATACAACCCCCTGAGAGATAAACAGATTATACAATCCTCTGAGTAGAAAGGCAGAGAGAAATCTGTACAAAGGGAGACAAGCCATTTCCTGGAACTAAGTACCCGATGGGGGACATTCTGTAGGCTTTGCTAAAAGTAGAAGGCACCCCTCCCTCAGAAGCTCACATCTCCTGTACCTTCAAACACAAATAGCCAGATATAGAGACACAGTTGGAAATCTTCCTCTTAAAAGCTTTCACTTTGGTGCTTGGAGTTTAGATTATAAGGACATTTCTGCAATCAGCATCAAAAGTCCTCATATAATCAAGTCTCTGTTCCAGCCTGGCATGAGACCAGATTGGGGAGGAACCTGAGAGTCGAGCCAACAAGTCAGAGTCCACAAAGAAAGGAGAAAGATTGGGTACAATCAGTTTGGGTGCATTTGCCCCATTACATGAAGAAGGGTTTCTGATTCCTTCATGAGAAAGTTCTGAAAGCGAGTAACAGAATCCTATCACATGCAAGTCATTTACATAGTGATGCAGACATCCTCACCATGTTCAGCTGAATACAGCCCACAGCACAGTTCCCATCACCATCAATAACTGCTCTTTGTGTTGTTAGTGAAAAGAAGTTCAGGAGACTGGACTTCACACCATGTCAGCAAGATGGCCACTTAGTGATCCCCCAGCCTGGCGTGCAGAGCAGGGGAAAGGTGTAGTGACTGCACAGTGCCACCTCCCAGCCCACAAGTGTTCCTGCTCCCTCTCTAGACACCAGCATTTTCTAGATGGCTGTCTTGGACATGGCCCACGTGGGCTCATGCCAGTGTTCACAGTCAGCATCTGTATGGGTTCTACGGCAAGACTTGGACTTGTATTACAGACACTGTTGCTTTCAGCTGTCTTAACATGCCTGCAGCTGTTTTTAATAATGAAAAGGCATCACAGTATGTACTGGGTGTCAAAATATTTCAAAAATAGGCCTTGGTCTATTATTTGTCTGCTTACCTCATTCAGTTCTCAGTCAGCATAAGGCATCACTTTCTTCACTTCCTTGAAACAGAAACAGAGGCAGATGTACTAACTGCCCAGAGAAAAGAAACACGGATGATGAACAACACGCTGATCCAGGACAGAATCCAGGCCACCTGACTCTATGGTCCCAACTTGGAATGGTGACTGCACCCATCACAAGCCACAAGGCTCCAACAGCTTAGCACTGTCATGTTCTGGCATTGCCAGAGTCTCTAACTGGTATTTTCAGAAGCCAAGAACTATGTAGATTCTAGGTTTGAAGTTTTAGGAAGAGTGTTTGCTTACAAACTGTCTAGTAGAGCTACTAAGATGAGTAAATTGTTTTCAGCTGAATGTAAAATACAAAATTTGAGCTACTTTAAGGATTGTAAACAATTTTGTGTTAGATGTAATCAAGGTTACATTTTATGCTGTGCTAGGGTATCCCTGAAAGTTCAGTCTTTTTCTGATTTAAAACTTATTTTATTAATGACTCAGTAATGATTTACATGAAAATTGAAACTTAATTTCTTTTTTGTAAATTTATTATTATTTTCCTTTTTGTTGCCTTTGTTGCTTTATTGTTGTTGTAGTTGTTGATGTCGTCGTTGTTGGATAGGACAGAGAGTAATCGAGAGAGATGGGGAAGACAGATGGGGGAGAGAAAGATAGACATTTGCAGACCTGCTTCATCGCTTGTGAAGTGACCCCCCCTGCAGGTGGAGAACCAGGGGCTTGAACTGGGATCCTGACTCTGGTCTTTGCACTTCTCACCATGTGTGCTTAACTTGCTGTGCTACCGCCCAACCCCCAACTTGATTTCTAAGATGTATTTTACTTACTACATATGATGGAATGTGTATTTCATGAGATAGAGAGAGAGTGTGTGTGGGCACACGGGCACCACTCTGGTACATGTGGCACTAAGGACCAAATGGGGAATCTAAAGAATTCAAGTTGCTCTGCCAGTTGAGCTATTTCTTTTTTTTTTTTTTTTAATTTAAGAAAGGATTAATTAACAAAACCATAGGTTAGGAGGGGTACAATTCCACACAATTCCCACCACCCAATCTCCATATCCCACCCCCTCCCCAGTAGCTTTCCCATTCTCTATCCCTCTGGGAGCATGGACCCAGGGTCATTGAGGGTTGCAGAAGGTAGAAGGTCTGGCTTCTGTAATTGCTTCCTCGCTGAACATGGGCGTTGACTGGTCGGTCCATACTCCCAGTCTGCCTCTCTCTTTCCCTAGTAGGGTGGGTCTCTGGGGAAGCTGAGCTCCAGGACACATTGGTGGGGTCTTCAATCCAGGGAAGCCTGGCCGGCATCCTGATGACACCTGGAACCTGGTGGCTGAAAAGAGAGTTAACATACAAAGCCAAACAAATTGTTGAGCAATCATGGACCCAAAGCTTGGAATAGTGGAGAGGAAGTGTTAGGGAGGGTACTCACTGCAAACTCTAGTGTACTTCTGCTTTCTTACTTTGGTGCCATACTCCAAACTTAGTCAATTTCTGCTTTGCGTTTCTACTTCTTTTTTTTTTTTTTTACATGCATAACATTCCCCAGATTCCCATTTAACAATACAACCCCCACTATTTCATTCATCATTTTTCATGGATCTGTATTCTCCCCACCCACCTACCCACCCCAGAGTCTTTTACTTTGGTGTAATACTCCAATTCCATTTCAGGTGCCAGTTGAGCTATTTCCTTAGCCACTCAAGCTTGGCTACTGGAGCAGAGAGTAGACCTGTGGCCCGGAACAGGTCGACCTGCTCATCAGCACTGTGATATGCACTCAGGCCAACTGGCCTTCATGTAGCAGATGCTCAACATTCATTTCAGCATACACCACACAAGTACCGGAGCGCCCAGGTGGCAGCAAATTCTCTCTCACCAGCCTTTATAAAATGACTTGTCTGGGGAGGGGGGCAGGCAGTGGTGCACCTGGTTAAGTTCATGTAGTACAAAGGGCAAGAACCCGTGCCAGGATCTGGGTTCAAGCCCCAGCTCCCCACCTGCAGGGGGGACACTTCACAAGTGGCGAAGCAGGGCTGCCAGGTATCTTTCTCCCTCCCTACTTTCCCTCCTGTCTCAATTTCTCTCTGTCCTATCCAATAAAATGGAAAAAATGGCCATCAGGAAGAGTGGATTTGTAGTGCCAGCTCCAAGCCCCAGTGATTACCCTAGTGGAAAATAAATAAATGTGGTCCGGGTGGCGCAGTGGATAGGGCTTTGAACTCTCAAGCATGAGGTCCTGAGTTCAGTCCCCGGCAGCATATATACCAGAGTGATGTCTGGTTCTTTCTCTCTCTCCTATCATTTCTCATGAATAAATAAAATCTTTAAAACATAAATAAATAATAAAATATAAAAAAATGACTTAGCATGGGATTGACTTGCTATGTGATTTCTTATGTTGTTAACAGGATGGATACCTGCCTGTTAGTAAGGCAGAGAGAACGAATCTCATTTGTCAGCTCAGACATGAGAGAAATACCCGAGCTAGTGTTTGAAACTATGCTCTTTGTCCCATGCCTCCTTGCAGCCTGGGGAAAGAAGCCTGATCTCCACGAAGGTAAGCGTCTTGTCTCTTCACCAAGTGACAGCGGGTGTGGTGAGATGGGATGTCCCTCGGCCTCTGGGTGGCTGGGCTAGAAGCAGCAGAAAGCCCAGGGACTCGCATGCACCTGTCTGCACACCAGTCCTGGGGAAACTGCTCTCTGCCACTGTGTCCCTTCAGGAGTCTGCTCTTCCACTCTTCAGTGTGGCATGGGGGTAGGGGGACTGTGGGACATTGGGCTCTCAGATGGAGGGGGACAATTTGTCAGGGGGTGAGGTGTGCTGATACCTATCTTGGGGAGAGGTGAAAAAGCCCCATGACAAGGCCTGGAAACAAACACTTTCTCTTTGCAACCTGAGAGGCGGGGCAGCTGCTAAAGCCCTGGACTCTCAAGCATCAGGTGCCAAGCTCGATGCTGGAATCACCAGTGCCAGCATCCCTTGATAGAGCACTTTTTAAAACAGTGAATGCCCACAGCCCTTCCTCCTCACACAAGCACAGGAGTGCCTCTCATCAGCGGTGCAGTGAGCACCCTACTCCTGCTGTGGCCCTGGCCCTCACTGTGCTCTCCAGGATGGAGCACCAACTGGAAGCTGGAGAGAGCTGAGCTCAAGGAGAGGCACAAGGGGCACTCAGAGGGAACACAGAGGCCTGCTTTGAGCACCTAGAAGACCTCCTTTGATGGCTGCTCCCTGTCCATCTTTCCTTCCTGCCACCCCGTGTCCTCCCCTTTCCTCTGTGACCAGCTCTTGTCCTCTGAGGTAAACGCTGGCATCTAGGCATTTCGATAGTGGGACCCCAGCCTGTTCAGGCTGGTTCTCTTTCCTTGAGTAACCTGGTCCTTATACAGCGCCATCAAGGAAAATGAAATGACACGAGGGAATCAAAACCCATAGCTGGGGTCCAGGAAGTGGTTGAGCAAGTAGAGTAGAGTCACAAGGCCCTGAGTCTGTGTTCTGGCACCACCCAGGGCAGCATGCAGGATGCTGCCATACCTCCATGGACAGTCTCACGGTGCTGTGGGATGTCTCACTCTCCTAAATCAGAAGCTTATCACTGGGCAGCCAGGAAAGCAGCTAGCAGAGGGCAGGGCTTTCCTGCCCTGGGCTCACTCCCAGCAACCCATGGACCAGTGCAACGCCCTGGCCCCCTTCATTTCTCTCTCTCTCTCTCCCTGCCCCCCATGTAAAATTCTTGTTTTGTATGAAATAAACATTTAAAATTTTTGACTCGAGGTGCTGGGTAATGGCTCCAGAAGCAGAGTATGCATGCCACTAGGCGTAAGGACTGAGGTTCAATCCCCCAGTACCCACCTACAGAAGCAAAATTTCACAAGCAGTGGAGCAGGTCTACAGTTGTTTCTCCTCCTCCTGACCACACATTCAATCAAAACGAATGAAAGAAAAATAATATGGAGGAAGAGGAGGAACAAAAAAGAAAATGCCCGTGGGGAATGGTAGAGTCACACAGGCATAGGACCCCAGCAATAACTCTGGTGGCAAGCAAACAAATAAACCAAGCAAAATGCAACTTGGAGCGGCTGAGCTGAGCCACATGAAAACTCTATACAGACATATTTTCAGACACTTTGTGGTGGGGCTAATTCCCAAGTGAGAGGCCACAGATACATATGCTCCTAGTAAAGTGTCAGATCAGGATCACAAACAGGAAGGAGTTGTCAGACACAACAGGTCGCTGGCTTCTTCCAAGCAGACATCAGAGCAGCCTGAAATTCTCATTACTTGGGAGCCATCCCTTCAGCCTTTGAAGATTAAGACATCAATAAAAGTCACACACAAAGCCATGAAAAATGGTTCTGTGGAGATATGGCCTTTGCCAGAAATCAATGCCGCCTGGCCGACTGTCTCCCAGGTGCAGGGATGGGGGTGGGGGGATAAGGAGTGAAGGGGGCACCTGCTCTCCTTGCCTGTCTCCCACCAAGACCTCGCCTAGCTAGTCCTGCTGTGTTTAAAGCCTCCCTAGGAAAATAGGCGCTAGGATTCCTACAGGTCTCCAGCCAGTGTCAAATGTGGCGCTGGGCAAGTCCAGCCTTTTTTCTCTTCTCCTGCCCTCAGTGTCAGCACTAAGTGCCCCGGATGTTCTAGAAGACTGCTAAGTTAACCTCTAAACTATCATGTTCATTCTATATATTACTAAAAAATGTTTCCTCATAGACGTGGATTTTTTGAGTTGTTAAAATAGTAATAAGCCACTTCCAAATGTCACATGTCGCTAAGTAGCCACGCCATGCATAGAAATGCAGGTCGCTGAGGGCCTGGGGGACAGGCTGTTGAGCAGAAGCCTGGGGCCTTTGCAGAGGAAGACACAGTAGCAGGGCCTGACTGTGCTCCACACTGGCACTTTCTACCTGGAACCCAACTGTCATGAACTATGAGAGTGCTTAGAGGCACAAGCGGGGCAAAGCTCTATACAAATAACCACTTGGCGCAGCAGAGTGCAAGAAACGCGGCTGCCCCCTAGTTGATTTTCTAAAGAATGCTTTGACTCGTTCAGTGATCATATGCTTCTTCTACAGGATCTGTGGGTGGTATAGTGAGTTAACTGGACATCCTGTCTGCAGTGAGCCCTGGGTTCAAGGTGTGCATCACAGAACAGCACTGTGGATTGTTCTAGGGAATTCCAGATGGGAGAGTAGAAGTGGGCTGTGGTGATACCCCCTCTTTCCTGCTTTTCTCTCCCTCTTTCAAAACAAAATAGAATAAAATTGGACTAGGAAAGCCCTCTGCAATTCAGTGTATTTTAACGAACCTGGTTTTAATCCCCAGCATTATAGATTACTAAATTCTCTTGCTAAGGAGAAAAAATTTAGAACCCCAAGCCTATGACTGACTACTCGAGACATTAACGAACAGTACTAAATGTAAGTTTAACTCATCATAAACATGTACAAACATAAAGGGTTACCTGCTTTTCTAAACATAGCCCATAGACTCAGACCTCCCAATCTCAAACACTTGTGTTAAATGCTGCATTCTCAAAGGCCCACTTCGATAAACATACCATACATCGTATGTAGATGAGCAATCTGTCCCAGGTGCCAGCCCGTGCTTCCACTCTCCGGACTGAAGCTCGGTGTCTCATTCACCTTCCTTGTGAGACAGGCCAAACAGGCGAATAAAGCAATTTCTGAAACCAAAATGTACATTTCATTCTTCTATTTGTTTTTCCGTGCTCTCTCAGTTTAACTGAAATCTGGCAGTGCGTTACTACTTATCAGTAATACTTAGGGCCTGGTAATTTGCATTATTAACATTTTTGTCTGGGTGTTTTGTTTTCAGATACAGAGGCAAAGAGGGAGGAAGACAACAGCATCAAAGCCTCCTCTGATGTAGTGGGAGCCAGTGCTATACTTAAGCAGTGTTTGCTCTCACAAACCACTCTGAATCAAAGCTCTTAACTAACATGTTTCAGGTGAAGAAGATGTGTTCGGTAGGGGGCTGGGTGGTGGAGCAGTGGGTTAAGTACACATGGCGTGAAGCGCAAGGACCAGCACAAGTCCTGATTGGAGCCCCCAGCTCCCCACCTGCAGGGGGGGTCGCTTCACAGGCAGTGAAGCAGGTCTGCAGGTGTCTTATCTTTCTCTCCCCCGTCTTCCCCTCCTCTCTCCATTTCTCTAATTATCTAACAATAATGGCAACAATAACAATGAAAATAATAATAACAATGATAAACAACAAGGGCAAGGAAAGGGGAAAATGGCCTCCAAGAGCAGTGGATTCATAGTGCAGGCACCGAGCCCCAGTGATAACCCTGGAGGCAAGAGAAAAAAAAAGATGCGTTCGGTAATGAGTGACTCATCCCCCTTTTTAAATGGCTGCTATGAGGCTGAGTCGATGTTTGTCATAATTCTGACTCTGTGGCTACTCCTGTAGCCTGTTTCTCCACCCACGTGATAAACACCCCCTATACTTTGGCTGCTTAAACTGTGCACAAGGAGAGCACCTCCTTTTCTTCTATGAAGGTACCACTGACTACATCACTCATGCTAACTTCTTAGGCCTGTAATTGTCTTCTTGATTCTAAGGAGATTTGCCAACTCTCCTCTCTGCCAGAGCTGCCGCCCTTTCTTCCACTTGTGTGAGAGTGAACTCTGTTGTTGCCAGGAGCACATGAGCAGAAATGAATGGGCCACCTATAGGTCTTCCCCTTCTTAAAGACAAGCCCAGATTCAGCTGCTTGAGACAGATCCTGGGGGGAGAGGTGTCTCAGAGCTAAGCAGGTCAGACCTTGGGCCCACTGTCTGAAGCACAGCTGTCAGCCCGACCTTTCTAGAATGTGAAAGAAAAATGAATCCTTTGTTTTTCACTTTTCTTGTGACCTCAGTGTTCTGTCTCTATGACACATCTGTAACCTATATCTGTTGTTCTATAACTGGAAATGGTATTTCCAGAACGTGACATTTCAAATTTGATTTTGTCCAAAACACATCAGTTGTCTATGGTGTTAGAGGGCTGCACTGAGAGCCCCATAGTATGGCCAGCTCTGGCTATCACAGCGAGTGAATGTATTACCCAGGACACTGACTCCTCTTTTCCATGGAGCTACCACTGAGTCATGTTCCCAGGGCTGTAAAGAGAACATCGTTACTGCTCCTTTTCATAAGGAACCACTAACCTCCCAGTGTACCATAAGCTAGCTCCATGTACATTTTAGATGATTCATTTACTCAACTTGAGCACAAGCCACTGTGTGAGAGGGAGGATGGGGAGAGGAAGTTCACTCCAAGAACAGTCAGAAGGAAAGCAACAGCGTTTAAATACTTTATCATTTGCTTTTGCTAACTACTACTCTCTGAATGTCACACTGTCGACTGGGATAGATTCCATCAGTCTTCTTGTAGAGGGCAAGGTGGAGACTTACTCAAAGCAACTGAGCTCTTAACTGCCCACAGGGCTGCTCACTTACAGTCTGGGCTCTGTGGTCTCAGGTTAGCACAAGGCCAAGTTTTGTTTAGGTGTTAGTTTTTAGATTGAGATACGCAGAGAGAAAGACCATAGCAACGAAGCTGGTACTATTTGAAGGCTATATTATTTGAGTTGAGTATCTTGCCTGGAGTGTTTTGTTGATGATACGTAGGTCACAGTTTTATTTTCTTTACAGGCCTAGGGCTTGAAAGCTCTGATCTTGTGTGTACACACACAAACACACACACACACACACACACACACACACACACACACACACACACACATATTTTATGAGAGCACTGTTCAGCTCTGGCTTATGGTGATGTGGGGGATTGAACCTGGGACTTTGGAGCCTCAGGCATGAGAGTCTCTTTGCATAACCATTATGCTGTCTACCCCCACTCCCCTGGTCTTGTTTTTTTGGAGTCTCTTCAAGACTTATGCACAGAAGCCTGTCCCAGACATTCTGACTGATGGGCACCTTGGTCACTCCCGTTTCCTCTGGAGGACACAGGAGCGGGAGGCAGCAGTAGGGCACATGGTGGAGTGTGGTCCCTCTTCTGTGCTGGTAAGGAAAGGTGGGAAGAGGGACAGGAGGAGATAGGTTCATGGCGGGATTTGGGGGAACTAGAGCCAAGGCAGGTCTCTACCAGCCAGGGGTCAGAGTGAGCTGCAGAGGAGGGGGGTCAGATGGTATTCCCCCTTATCACAGTGTGTGTGTGTGTGTGTGTGGGGGGGGGACCTGGTGACACCCTGCAGCTGGGGTGACAAGGCAGCCAAGCCCTGGGGACCCTCGTGAGGAGGTTGAGCTGCAGCTGAACTTAGAATGAGACCAGAGCCCACATGGAAAGGACATGGCAACCCTGGATACCTGGCTCCTGGTTGACACGGCTGGTCAAAGTTGCTCCCACAGGTCCTGGGGAAGGTCCTTGGCCATCTGACTCCGACAGACCATGCCAGCTGTCTCAGCCACACCTGCAACAGAGGCAGAAGGGGACCCATTAGTCACGCAGGAAGTAAGGGGCCAGCCGGCTTGCCCTGTAAGGGGTCAAAATGCCTGGACCCAGGTTCTAACCCCAGGCCCAGCTTCAGCGGATGCTTCCTGCGTGGTGAAGCTGGGCTGCAGGGTATCTGTCTCTGGATGGTGACTGGGACCTGAAAGGACCCTGAATGGACTCTGGGTGAGCAGACCTGACCAGATTCTTGACAGGACCCTGAGTGGATCTCGACTGGACTTTGACGTGACCCTAAATGGACTCTGACAGGACCCAAGTGAGTGGATTTGACGCTGAGCCGACACTAAATGGACTCTGACGGGACCCTGAGTGAGTGGACCTGATCCTGACCAGACTCTGACCTGACCCTCACCTGATCCTGAATGGACTGTGACAGGACCCGAGTGAGTGGACCTGACCTGATCTTGACCAGACTCTGACCCGACCTTGACCTGACCCTCATCCGACCCTGAATGGACTCTCACAGAACCCTTACCCAACCCTGATCGGACCCTGACCGAACCTGACTGGACTCAGACCAGAACCTGAATAGACAGGCTGACTGGTGATGCTGCCTGTGCACCGCCCTGCATTCTCCAACTTGCAGCCGCACAGAGATGGCGACACACGTGGAGGAGAGCGGCCCAAGTGCACCGGCTACGCTGAACATAGGCTACACCTGCGGCCCCTACACTGGGCGCCCGGGCCACCCACGCACCTGGCCCAGCATGGCCGGCCACGTGACGTGCCTGAGGGCAGGCACAGCGCTCCGTGCAGCGCAGGGACCCTGCATGCGCACTCACAGTAAGGCCCAGGGCTCTTATCACGACTTGCTGCAACTTTCCCCTGCACATGTGCACTCTCTCCTGTGATCCATGTGCCAGCACACCACCTCACTTGACCCAAGTGCCTGCACGTTCTCTTCACGTGATCTATATTCAGGCGTATCTAACTCTCACAGTGACCCTTGCGCTTGCGTAAAGTAACCCATGTGACCCATGCGCCTGTGCACCACTTTTCACAGTGATACATATATTCCCCCCATGGGATGCAACTTCCACACGTCACCCACCTGCCAGTGCACCCACCTTTCACGTGATCCACTCATTTCTCACCCCCCCACATGTGACTCATGCACCCGCGCAACCGCCACGTGTGATCTGCGCCTGCGCACTGTCCCCGTCCCTCAAGCACTGAGGTCTGTCGCCCAGAGGGAGGAGGCTGGGCCTGTGAGGGCGCCTTAGGCTGCGTCCCCAGAAGCGGCCACAGGGCGCAGGGCTGCAGGCGTCGCGGTCGCTGCCGCTGCCTCTCTCTCAGTCTGAGGAAGAGATATGGCGGCCAGGAGGGGGGCCCTGAGCCACAGCACCTACATGACTGGGGTAGGAGTGAAAAGTAGTTAAAAACGGGAAAAGGAAGGAAACTGGGCGCCGGGAGGCGACCGCGGGCTGGTGGACGCGCAGCCCGGGGCCTGGGGATAATAATGACTATAATAACAACAGCAGTAATAGTAACGGCGCTGGGGAGGCGCCGGGGCCTCAGCGGCTCAGCTGGGTTCCGGATTCACCCGCGCTGCCATCCCGGCGGCGGAGCAGGCTCTGGAGAAATAACAGCAGATGTCAGTGGGGCTGGACGGCTTCCCGAGACCTCGGCTCACCAGCCAGGGCCGTGCGGGTGCGCTCATGTAGATGCACCCAGGTGGGGGCGCCCAGTTAGATGCGCCCAGGTAGATGCGCCAAGGAGGTGCGCCCATGTAGATGCACCGAGGTAGACGTGTCCAGGTGGGTGCACCCAGGTAGACGCGTCCAGGTGGTGTACCCGGGTAGATGCGCCCAGGTAGTTTTGCACAGGTGTAGGCGCGCAGGTGCATCAAGAGGCTCTCGGAGTTCTGTGCTATGTCTGGGGTGGGGGTGGCCAGCAATGCTGAGAGAGCCGACTCTGGTTCCTGCACTCAGCCTGGTTGCCGTCTGCTCAGCTGTCCTGCGAGTTCTCTGAGGTGTGGCCCCTCCACAGCCCCAGGTTTTTTTTTTTTTTTTTTTTTGAATGAGGAGCAAACTGACTGGTGGGGCCATTTGGAGGTTGCTATCCGGTGAGTTTGTAGCACTTTCTATCCCGTTACTCCAGACTGATGGCTCACGAGACAGCTGTTGTCACATACATGCAGCCTCTCCTCTCCCTTGCAGTGTCCACACACTCAGGAACACGCGGGTCCAAGTATTCCAGGAGCGCTCTCTGCACCCTCCCAGGCCTCTGTGTGTCCCCTGGGGATGGGAGGTTGTGACAACCTAGCCTATATGCTAGAAAGCATGGAGCTGGGTGTCTGCAGGCAGTGCGGGCCAGGGCTGCCCAACATCCTTCTGTTTGGCCTTTTTGCCCCTTGGCGGCCTGGTGAGTGATGAGGCATCGAGCCCAATGGCAAGAAGGGTCTTGGGAAGGCTGGGTGCTCCTAGGATTTCCATTTCCTCCTCTGGCAGGTATGGGTGACAAAACTGCAACAGAAACCGCTGAGGAATAGGGTCTGTCACAATATGAGACATAAGGAGAGGTAACATCACCATCTCTCTCTTTTTTATCTCCTTTTTGAAAGTTTTATCCTTAACAGGCCCTTAGAGCACATTCATGGTAGGCACAAAGTCCCAGAGGCAAGAAGAGAAGGATTGAAGCTAGATGCTGAGGCTCCAAGATTCAACTCAGGTGACACAATCCCCCAACAGCACCAACAAACATGCACTTTCTTTTTTCTTTCCTCCAGGGTTATTGCTGGGCTCGGTGCCTGCACCATGAATCCATCGCTCCTGGAGGCCATTTTTTCCCCCTTTTGTTACCCTTGTTGTAGCCTCGTTGTGGTTATTATTATTGCCATTGTTGATGTTGTTCGTTGTTGGATAGGACAGAGAGAAATGGAGAGAGGAGGGGAAGACAGAGAGGGGAGAGAAAGATAGACACCTGCAGACCTGCTTCACCGCCTGTGAAGCGACTCCCCTGCAGGTGGGAGCGGGGGGCTAGAACCGGGATCCCTACTCCGGTCCCTGCGCTTTGTGCCACATGCACTTAACCCACTGTGCCACTGCCCGACTCCCAAGCCAAGATATCCGTAAGCCTGCTTGCTCACGTGGAGTAAGAAAATATATTTCACCCTTGAGCAAGTTACTATGTTTCCTCATTATTATTTTCTCTGTTGTCATAATGAAGTCAGACTCAAAGACTAGTGTAGAAGGGAGTTTCCCCATGTGTTGTGCTGTGGACATACAGGGACGGAAGAACTCTTGTCTGTCACCAGGAGGTTGGACAAGAGCTTGGAATCAGTCAGAGGGATGTCAGGTTAGGATGCCTGTCCCTATTTTTTCAAATACACTTTATTTCTTTTATGAGAGAGATAGAGAGAGCCCAGAACCCTGGTTGGCTCTGGCTGATGGTGGTGCTAGGGATAGAACGTGGGACCTGAGAACCTCAGGCAGGAGAGTCTGTTTGTAGAACCCCTGTGCTGTCTCCCCTACTCAAGAATACTTGTCTGAATGCAGTAGCTGGGCCCTTTGTATCTTATTTCATTACTAACAATGCCAAAATCTTCTCCTGAAATATAGCTCTAAGTCCAGGAGGCATTAGCTCTTGTGGATTTAGGCTCTCATGGTCCAAGATAACTGAACAGAAAGGCCTCTAGCCTCCATTTATAACTACAACAGAGATGTCCTTTCTAATCCGCAGCATAGAGCAGGCACACAAAACAATCAGAACTATTTTGAATGATGACTATAATACCCCTTTGCTCTGACTGAGCATGCACAGGCATCCAAGTCTGGAGTAAGTCTTTTGAAATTCATTTTCTTAATCCTTCTTTTTAAGTTTTTCTAATCTAAACTCTCTTGTACACTATACAACTGCAAATGTGTACTTTGCTTTATAAAATAAATGAATTTATAACATTTAGCAAAAATATTAAGACCATACCATAAGTCAGTTCCTCAGACTTCCACCAATCCCTGAGACACAGATGATGACCCCATCTTCCTACTTTTTCTTTCTTTATTTTAAAAAATTTTATTTATAAAAAGGAAACACTGACAAAAGCCATATTATAAGAAGAGTACAACTCCACACATATCCCATCCCCTCTCCCCTGATAGCTTTCCTATTCTTTATCCCTTTATCCAGATATCCCATCCCCTCCCCTGATAGCTTTCCTATTCTTTATCCCTCTTGGAGTATGGACCCAGGGTCATTATGGGGTGCAGAAGGTGGAAAGTCTGGCTTCTGTAATTGCTTCCCTGCAGGACATGGGTGTTGGATATTTCTGCTTTTAACAACAACAAACGAAACAAAACAAAACAAAACAAAAAACAAGAGCTTGTAGTGCAGTGACTCACCTAAGACCACAAGCTGGGGAGGCCTGATGCGTCTGACAACAAAGCAGTTTCTTTCCCTGTGACAGTCTGCCTTCTGTATGTGACTGGCCTTCTTACTTACCTTGCCATTTTTCAGATGAGTGGGAAGGCCCAAAGTTAACATGTCACTTTGTGTGTTTGTATTTTTTTTTTTTTTGTAGTAGCAGTCTAGTTCTCGCACTTAAAAACAAGGCAATGTGGCCATCTTCCTGGGGGACACTACTGTGCTGTGGTGTCTCTCCTTCCCTCTCCTGCTCTCTGAATTTGAAATAAAAAGAATGTAAAAGTTGACCCAGGAACAGTGAAACTGTATATGTGTGAGGCTGTGGTGCTGAAATGTGTGTGTACACACATACACAGTGGGTTTTTTTTTAAATAAAGTTATGTTTATAAGAGATTTAATAAGTTAGCTCAAAGACAATATATAATAAATTATTTTTTTTCTGTATTGGGATTAATGTTTATAGTTCACAGTAAAATACAGTAGTTGGTACATGTGTAACATTTCTTAGTTTTCCACATAACACTCTAGCCCCCCCACCTAGGGCCTCCTTCACCAACGTGTTCCAGGACCTAAATACTCCCCCAACTCTAGACTCCTTTACTTTAGTGCAATACCCCAAACCCAGTCCAAGTTCTCTGTGTTTCCTTTCTATTCTTATTTCTCAACTTCTGTCCATGAGTGAGATAATCCCACATTCAACCTTCTCTTTCTGGCTTATTTCAGTAGTGGATGTTTTACCTCTGTGTTATCATCTCTCATAAATGATTTGTGCATGTTAGTTTAGAAAGGTGATTGATAGCGCTGTTCCTAGCATCATTAGAAATACACTGCTGGGGGCCGGGCAGGGATGCACCTGGTTAAACACACACAATAC
Source organism: Erinaceus europaeus (assembly GCF_950295315.1). Classification (NCBI taxonomy): domain Eukaryota; kingdom Metazoa; phylum Chordata; class Mammalia; order Eulipotyphla; family Erinaceidae; genus Erinaceus; species Erinaceus europaeus. The sequence goes on from NC_080168.1 coordinate 66,995,980, forward strand.
TAAGGTTAAACACATGTAGTGCAAGGACACCCTCAGGATCTGGGTTTGAGCCCCTTCGCTCCCCACCCATGGGGGAGGGGGAACACTTCACAGTGGAGCAGGTCTACAGATGTCATTCTCTCTCTCTCTTTTATCTCCCCCTCCTCTCTTTTTTTTCTTTATTATTATTATTATTTTTAAATAATTTATTTCTTTATTGGGGAATTCATGTTTTACATTCAACAGTAAATACAATAGTTTGTACATGCATAACATTCCCCAGATTCCCATTTAACAATACAACCCCCACTATCTCATTCATCATCTTTCATGGACCTGTATTCTCCCCACCCACCTACCCACCCCAGAGTCTTTTACTTTGGTGTAATACTCCAATTTCATTTCAGGTTCGACTTGTGTTTTCTTTTCTAATCTTGTTTTTCAACTTCGGGCTGAGAGTGAGATCATCCCATATTCATCCTTCTGTTTCTGACTTATTTCACTCAACATGATTTTTTCAAGGTCCATCCAAGATGGGCTGAAAACGGTGAAGTCACCATTTTTTATAGCTGAGTAGTATTCCATTGTGTATATATACCACATCTTGCTCAGCCACTCATCTGTTGTTGGACACCTGGATTGCTTCCAGGTTTTGGCTATTACAAATTGTGCTGCCAAGAACATATGTGTACACAGATCTTTTTGGATGGATGTGTTGGGTTCCTTAGGATATATCCCCAGGAGAGGAATTGCAGGGTCATAGGGTAGGTCCATTTCTAGCCTTCTGAGAGTTCTCCAGACTGTTCTCCACAGAGGTTGGACCAATTTACATTCCCACCAACAGTGTAGGAGGGTTCCTTTGACCCCACACCCTTTCCAGCATTTGCTGCTGTTACCTTTTCTGATGTATGACATTCTCACAGGAGTGAAGTGATATCTCATTGTTGTCTTGATTTGCATTTCTCTGACAATCAGAGACTTGGAGCATTTTTTCATGTGTTTCTCAGCCTTTTGGATCTCTTCTGTAGTGAATATTCTGTCCAAATCCTCCCTCCATTTTTGGATGGGGTTATTTGTTGTCTTGTTGTTGAGTCTGGCAAGCTCTTTATATATGTTGGTTATTAAACTCTTATCTGATGTATGGCATGTAAAGATCTTCTCCCATTCTGTGAGGGGTCTCTTGGTTTGGGTAGTGGTTTCTTTTGCTGTGAAGAAGCTTTTTAATTTGATGTAGTCCCATAGGTTTATACTTGCCTTAGTCTTCCTTGTAATTGGATTTGTTTCATTGAAAATGTCTTTAAAATGTATGTGGAAAAGAGTTCTGCCAATATTTTCCTCTAAGTATCTGATAGTTAGTGGTCTAACATCCAAGTCCTTGATCCACTTGGAATTTACTTTTGTATTTGGTGAAATACAGTGATTCAGTTTCATTCTTCTGCATGTTTCAACCCATTGTTTCCAACACCATTTGTTGAAGAGACTCTGCTTTCCCCATGTAATAGTCTGGGCTCCTTTGTCAAAGATTAGATGTCCATAGGTGTGGGGCCTCATTTCTGGGCTCTCAATTCTATTCCACTGGTCAGTGTGTCTGTTCATGTTCCAGTACTAAGCAGTTTTGATGACAATGGCCCTATAATACAGTTTGAGATCTGGGAGTGTGATGCCTCCGGTTCTGTTCTTTTCTTCTCAAGATTGTTTTGGCAATTCTAGGTCTTTTCTGGTTCCAGATAAACATTTGTAGCATTTTTTCTATTCTCCTAAAAATGTGCTTGGGATCTTGATGGGGATAGCATTAAATTTGTAGATGTCTCTGGGTAATATATTCATTTTGATGATGTTAATTCTTCCAACCCATGAACATGGAATATCTTTCCACTTCTTTGTGTCTTTTTCAGTTTCTTTGAGTAGTGACTCATAATTTTCAGTATACAAGTCTTTCACTTCTTTGGTTAGGTTTACTCCTAGATATTTTATTGTTTTTGTTGCTATAGAAAAAGAAACTGATTTCTGGATTTCAATTTCTTCTAACTTAATGTTTGCATAGGGGAATGCCACTGACTTTTGAATGTTAATTTTATAGCCTGACACCTTACTGTATTGCCTGATGATTTCCAAAAGCTTCTTGCTGGATTCCTTAGGTTTTTCCATGTATACTATCATGTCATCTGCAAATAAGGAGAGTTTGACTTCTTCTCTTCCAATCTGTATGCCTTTAATTCCTTGCTCCTGCCTGATTGCTATGGCAAGAACTTCCAACACTATGTTGAATAGTAATGGTGATAGTGGGCAGCCCTGTCTAGTACCTGATCTGAGGGGAAATGCTTCCAGTTTTTCACCATTGAGTATGATGTTGGCTGTAGGTTTGCTATATATAGACTCCACTATCTTCAGGAATTTTCCATCTATTCCCATTTTTTGTAGTGTTTTGATCATAAAGGGATGTTGTATTTTGTCAAAGGCTTTCTCTGCATCTATTGATATGACCATGTGGTTTTTGGTCTTGCTTTTGTTGATGTGGTGGATCACATTGATTGACTTAGGTATATTAAACCAACCTTGCATGCCTGGGATAAACCCTACTTGGTCATGATGAACAATCTTTTTGATATACTGCTGTATCCGGTTGGCTAGAATTTTGTTCAATATTTTCGCATCTATGTTCATCAGAGATATTGGTCTGTAGTTTTCTTTTTTGGTTGTGTCCCTGTCTGCTTTTGGTATCAGGGTGATGTTGGCTTCATAGAAGCTGGCAGGGAGTATTCCAGTGTCTTCAATCTTCTGGAAGACTTTTAAAAGTAGAGGTATTAGTTCTTCTTTGAAAGTTTTGTAGAATTAATTTGTAAAACCATCTGGTCCAGGACTTTTATTTTTGGGAAGATTTTTGATAACTGTTTCAATTTCATTAGCTGTGATGGGCCTGTTCATGTTATCCACTTCCTCTTGACTTAGTTTTGGAAGTCGGTAGGTATCTAGGAAATCATTCATTTCTTCCAGGTTCTCTAGCTTGGTGGCATATAGTTGTTCATAGAAGCCTCGCATGATATGTTGAATTTCTGCAGTGTCTGTTATGATATCTCCTCTTTCATTTACTATCCGATTTATCTGGGTCTTCTCCCTTTTTTGTTTTGTGAGTCTGAGACCTTTCAGAACTTCTTTCAGGGCAGGCTTGGTGATGGTTGCTTCCTTCAACTGTTGCTTGTCTGAGAAGGTTTTGATGCTTCCATCTAGTCTGAATGACAGTCTAGCAGGATATAGTATTCTTGGCTGAAAGCCTTTCTCATTGAGCACTCGATAGATATCTTGCCATTCTCTTCTGGCCTGTAGTGTTTGTATGGAGAAGTCTGCTGCTAATCTTATGGGTTTTCCTTTGTAGGTGACTCTTTGTTTTTCTCTTGCAGCCTTGAGGATCCTTTCTTTATCCTTATTCCTTTCCATTCTAAGTATGACATGTCTTGGTGTCTTTAGGTCTGGGTTAATTCTGTTTGGGACCCTCTGGGCTTCTTGAATCTTTATGTCTTTGGTGTTGTCTAGACTAGAGAAATTTTCAGCTATTATGGCCTGGAGAATGCTTTCTTCCTCTCCTTCTCTTTCTTCCTCTGGTAAGCCAATAATGTGTATATTGTTTCTTTTGAAGTCATCCCATAGGACTCTGTTGTTGTTTTCAGCATCTCTTAATCTCTTTTTGAGATCTCTTACTTCTTTTTTAGTTGTCTCTAATTCATCCTCAATCTTGCTAATTCTGTCTTCAGCCTCATAGATTCTATTCTCTCTGCCCTCTACTGCTTTCTGGAGTTCATCTATTTTGTTGCCCTGCTCTGATACTGTTTTAGCTTGTTCAGCTAGTTGCCTTCTTAGCTCAGAGATTTCAGCTTTCAGCTCTCTAATAACCATGAGATTATTAGAATTTTCTTCCATATTCTCATTTGTTGTTCCTGCATTTCTGATTACAATTTTTTCAAATTCTTTACTCACTCCTGTTATTATTTCCTTAGCTAATGTTTGGATGTTGAACTTGTTGTTTTGTGCTTCACCCTCTGGAGGACTTTTAGCTGGACTCTTGTGTTGTTGAGGCGGTCTGGTGTCGGGCTGCACCGCGGAGAAGAGAGCGGACGTCCAGAGCAAAGGGGTACACAGATCTTTATTATAGGATGGGGGGGGGAGGTTTGGTTCAGACCACGTGGAGCCAGCCAGCAATGGCCGACCATGGGGGCAGAGCAGGGAGCTAGACCTCAGAGAGGGAGAGCCAGAGCCCAGAGAGAGAGAAGGGAGGGGTGAGGGGGCCTTTTATTGGGCGACAACCAGGGGTGACGTGTAGGGCCAGGATTGGTTGAAAGGGGGCACTCTAGGATATAGCGGAGCATAGAAAAACCTGGGGGCAGAGCCAGGATTGGTTGAAAGGGGGCACTCTAGGATTTAGCGGAGCATAGGAAAACCTGGGGGCGGAGACTGCATCAGAATCAGTCCTCAGCAACACTCTTGTCCTGGTTCGAGTCTCCAATATTTTTTCTTGTTGTTTTAACCATTTTATATATTATGTTATGAGTTCCCCTTATCAGTACTTTTCAAATTATTGATCACTATTGCCTGGATTGACTTGTGTCTACGTAATTTAATTAAAGGGTTTACCATGGTGGAAGTTAACAGTTTTTTCAATCCCTGAGTTGGAGCTCAGTGGTGTAAAATCCTCTTTTTTTTTTTCTTCCCTGTAGGCTATGGGAGCCTGAGGGCTTTTAAACTGTCAATAGGCTTCTTAGCTTAATCACTGACTCCTGACCAAGAGATAAAGCAGGGTTTGTCAGAGATAATCCAGTGGTTATGCAAAGAGACTTTCACAGCCCCTCAGCTATGCCACCGAGGTATAGGTCTTCTCCTGAGTTTCCCGGTTAGATCTCTGTCCCCTGGTGTCCCTCCCTGTTGCTGCTCCAGATTCTGAGGGTAGTAGCAATGGAGACTCAGAGTTGCACTTGGTGAGTCTCTGGGGAGTCCTTTCCTCCCTTCAGCTGTCCCCTTGTTGTGGAGCAGACTGGAGGTGGTGTCTCCACTGATAAACTGTTGAACTGTTAGCAGTCACTTAATCTCTCCTTAGGCCCCTCTCTCCTCTCTGTCACCAGGCACGCGTGTTTGTACTCACGGGTGATTTACTGGGTTCCTGTGGTCATTCTAGCCCTGTCTTGTTTCGGTCCGGGTGGTCTTCTTTGGTATTCCTAGTTGATCCGGGAGAGGAGAGGAGAGGAGAGGAGAGAAAGCGATCTGCTGCTCGTAGCTCCGCCTCCGGAACAGGAAGTCCTAATGTTCTTTTAATATGGAAATAACTCAGTTCAGGGCATCTGTTGTTTTCATCAGGCTGGCTTCACGGGTGGGTAACAGATGACCAGGGACTCATGGCTGGGTTATACGCAGTATCTCTTTATTCATGCAGGATGCAGTGCAATCTATACCAAGCTAAGCTAAACTAAACTAAACTGTCCCCCTCCTCTCTTAATTTGTCTCTTTTTTCCAATACTTTTTTAAAAAATGGCTACCTGGAGCTGTGGATTTGTAGTGCTGGCACCAAGTCTCAGCACTAACCCTGGAGGAAAAAAAAAGAAAAGAAAAGAAAAATCTACTATTGGGACCGGGAGATAGAATAGTAATCACGCAAAATATCTATTATATCTGAGGCCCTAAAGGGCCCAGGTTCAATCACCAGCACCACCATAAAATGGAGTTTAGTGCTGGTTTGGTAAAATAAGCAAATGCATAAGTAAAATAAAAGTAAAGAAATAGACTATTTCCTTATAATACCTTTGTAGAATGCTTGGTCCTTTATGACACTTTTTCTTTTTAAAGATTTATTTGCTTTACTAGTTTTTTTTAAACTTTATTTTTTCCCTTTTGTTGCCCTTGTTGTTTATTGTTGTCATTGTTACTATTGTTGTTGTTGTTGCTGCCATTGTTGGATAGGAGAGAGAGAAATCGAGAGAGAAGGGGAAGACAGAGAGGGGAGAGAAAGACAGACGCCTGCACACTTGCTTCACTGCCTGTGAAGTGACTCCTCTGCTGGTGGGGAGCCAGAGGCTCAAACTGAGATCCTTATGCCGGTCCTTGCACTTCATGCCATGTGCGCTTAATCCGCTGTGCTACCACCCAGCTCCCTGCTTTATTAGTTTTATTAAAGTGACAAGGAGGATGAGGGAAAAAGGAGAGACAATGAAACTCTACTTTGCCATATCAGTTGGCGCCAGGTCTTGAACTCAGGTCTCAGGGAGCTCAGGTCTGCAAACCCTGTGCTATAACACTGAAAGCTTCTCTTTGCTTTTATAAACACTATTCACTTAGTTTTATTTATTATTTATTAATTTATTTATTACCTCCAAGTTTATCCCTGGGACTCGATGCCGGCACTATGAATCCACTAGTCCTTGTGGCCATTTTTCCCCGTTTAATTGGATAGGACAGAGAGACATTGAAGGAAGAGGGAGTGGGAGGGAGAGAGGGAGAGAAACACCTGCAGGCCTGCTTCACCAATCAAGAAGCTTTCCCCCTGCAGGTGGGGAGCCAGGGGCTCGAACCCGGATCCTTGTGCAGGTCCTTGCACTTAGTACTATGTGTGCTTAACTGGGTGTGCCACCACCTGGCCCCCTTCATTGAGTTTTATATTGGCCATGTATTGATCCATATTTACAGGTGGGAAAAATTAAAGTACAGTGAAGCTAAATTATTTATACCAAGGAATATGTGAGACGTTAAAATGCTTTGAATGGTCACTGGGGTGTCCTTTACTGTCATTCACTTTAAAGATGTGTAAGTGGTGTTGCAGGTTAGTGTGAATTTTTGTGTCTGGACTGAGGAAATAAAACTGGGCTAGTTGCCAGTCTATAAAGAGACTCACATAGCTGGTATTTAATGATTCAATACAAACCCTTAACGGAAACATCGTGTGTAGTACAGAATAGTATGTACTGAGGGTTTTCTTTGGTTTTAAACTCAGTATCTTCTTTAATCTTCTCCCTACATATTACTACTATGTCAGTGATGAGTTCTTTTCAGCGAGAGACAGAGGTGGAGGGAGAAGCCACTTATTGAAGCTTCCACCAATGCAGTGGGGGCCTGCCCCTGAGCCTGGGAATTCACAGGGCAAGGCTCTCACAGTTCAGATGAGCTTACTAGCTGGCCCCAGTCATGGGCTTTGGAGAATGTGATAAGCCAAGCCACTGTGTACTATTTTCACATTAGGAGAAAGTATCATGCTCATGTGAATGATGTTTGTCCTTGAGCATAACACTAACGATCTTGGTTCTTTTCAATAAAGACACTGATTTTTTACATAAGACTTACATTCCCTGTAGAAGATCTTGCCACCCATTCCTCAGGCTTCTTCAACCGTTGCCCTCTAAGAATCCCATAATATAGAGCCTGCACTCTGATGACAGAAATGAAGAGACATCTGGGACTTGACCATTGTGACTTAATGCTGGACACTGAGCAAAAAAATGTTTCCACCAGTTAGTACCTATACACACATGACCTCTTGTGCAACTATCTTTATTTACTTATTTAAAATTTTATTCAGGGAAGTCCTGGAACATGATGTCAAAGGACCTAGTGAAGGTTGTATTGTTAAGTGGAAAACTGGGAAATGTTATACATGTACAAACTATTGTATTTACTGTTGACTGTAAACCATTAAGCCCCAAATAAAGAAACTAGAAAAAATTTCATCTAGGGGCCAGGCAGTCGCACACCCAGTTGGGTGCACATGTTAACACGTACAAGGACCCAGGTTCAAGCACCCAGTGGCCACCTGCAGGGGGAAAGCTTCATGAGTGGTGAAACAGGTCTGCAGGTGTCTTTCTGTTTCTCTCCCTCTCTACCCTCTTTCCCTCTCAATTTCTCTGTCCTATCTAATAAGAAGAAACGAATGAAGAAAGAAGGAACAAAAGAAAGAAAATGAATGAGACGGGGTGAATGAGAAGGGTGGGGGAAGAGAAAGAGAGACAAATAGTTTCCTGGAGTGATGGATTTGTGGTGCAGGCAGCAAACTCCAGAGATAATCCTGGTGATAATTTAAATAAATAAATATTTATTCAGCTACTTATTGGAGAAAGGGAGGGAGATCAGAACGCCTCCTCGGCATACATGGTGCCTGCTTTCAAACCCAGGGCTCCACATGAGCAGGCACTTGCTCTGCTGGCTGAGCTTACTCTCCAGCAGCAAAGAAAACTCTTCAGATATTTTATGGGGGCTGGACAGTGACACCCCTGGGTGAGTGCACACATTACCATTCTCAAGGACCTGGGTTCAAGCCCCTGATCCCCCCCGCCCCTGCAGGAATGATGCTTTGTGTGCGGTGAAGCAGGGCTGCAGGTGCCTCTCTTCCTTTCTGTCTCTCCTTCCCCTCTCAACTTCTCTCTGTCCTATCTAGCAAAAGGAGGAGGACCCCCCCCACACACACACAGTGGCCTCAGATTTGCAGACATGCACTCAGAGGCTAGTTGTATCTCTGTCTCTTCTGATGTCATAGGCCCTATAGTATTTGTCTTTAGTCCCCTTTTAGCATGGCCCCTTCCAGGAGCACCCAGCATGTCACAAAAGAGCAAATGTCTGTCTCCACAGTGGAGTGCTAGCTGACCAGTTCTCTGCTGTGTCTGTGGGTCATGGTGCTCGGCTCTGCTCCTCTGCCCCTGGGCTCTGGCTTGTGTCCACCCGTTGGCTCTTGCGAGCAGCACTGCAGTGAACAGCGGTTTGCAACTGTCTTTACTTACTTATTTAAATAATCTCTCCTGACTTGTGTTTCTGGGTTCTGGAGCAGAAACACAGGAGAAGGATCTAGGGAACATATGAAACTGCTCTAGACTAGATGTTGCAACTAATTAAGATTTCTCACCCATTCAGATGTTCAAAGCATCACAGCCACTTCTAATATATCACTGAACTACATATACAAGAGAATTCAGCATATGTTGTTTCTTTGTTTTTTTTATTTGGCCCTTTTTTCCTGTCTTTATTTTTTGAATTTTTATTTACAAAAAGGAAACACTGACAAAAACCATATTATAAGAGGGGTACAACTCTGCACAATTCCCACCACTAGATTCTGTATCCCATCCCCTCCCCTGATAGCTTTCCTATTCTTTATCCCTGTGGGAGCATGGTCCCAGGGTCATTATGGGGTACAGAAGGTGGAAGGTCTGGCTTCTGTTATTGCTTTGCTGCTAAACATGGGTGTTGACAGGTCGATCCATTCTCCCAGCCTGTCTTTCTCTTTCCCTAGTGAGGCAGGGCTCTGGGGAAGTGTGGCTCCAGGACACATTGGTGGAGTCGTCTGCCCAGAGAAGTCCAGTTGGCATCACAGTAGCATCTAGAACCTGGTGGCTGAAAGAAGAGTTAACATATAAAGCCATACAAATTGTTGACTAACCATGAACCTAAGGGCTGGAATAGTGCAGATGAAGATTTGGGGGGTCTCCATTTCAGTGAGCTCAGATCTACAGGAATGCAGAGGTCATATAAGCTCCTAAGCCGAGTATGGGCCCCAGATCAGATAAATCAATGGGGTTTACAGTCAACAATATTTATACACCTTTTCCATATTTGGGAACTACTTTCTTTCCTGATCCAGCTTTCTGGTCCTTTTTCCAGCCATGGCATCATCTCCCCAGACAATAACGTGGGTCCACCTGCATCAGATGTCAGGCTCAGGAAAAAACCCATCAAAACAAACAAAAAACACTAGTATAGCCATGGGCCCTTTGGAATATAACTAAAATAGGTTTATTTACTTTTGTTTTGTCTCCAGGGTTATCACTGGGGCTCTATACCAGCACTATGAATCCACTGCTCCTGGAGGCCATCTTTTTCATTTTAACTGGATAGGACAGAGAAATTGAGAGAAGAGGAGGACATAGGGAGAGGGACAGAGAGACACAACTGAAGACCTGCTTCAGTGTTCATGCAGGTGAGGAGCCAGTAGCTCGAACCCAGGTTCTTGTGCAGGGTCTTGCACATAGAACTTTGTGTGCTTAACCAGGTGCCCCCCCTCCATTTCTTTACTTTTTGACCCAAATTCTTTCTGTGCAGTGGGCCTAGCTAATTGTGTTTGTTTTACTACTGTAGGTGATATTGCCCAGTCCAGGCCTGCTCTCGCTGCCTCTGGCCTTGGAGCTGTTATCTGGGATCTTAGCCGGTTAAGTGCTGACTGATTCGTCCACAGGAACCTCAGCGTCTCAGGCCAACAGGTAAAGTACACTTTGTACTTGTGTTTATGACTTTCTCTCTGTGACTTGAGTGATTAAGGACAGCATGTCACAGCAGGAAGAAGACGTTCTTTGTGGTTTTCAGAGCACAAGAGCATCCAGGCTTTCTGAGAGCTGTGTGTCTGTAATTGAGTTTCACAGGTTTGGGGATCTGTTCACAACCACCTTCAGGTATTATTGTCAGGAGGAGGCTGAAATTTGATGTGCACAAGTGTGTGGATGTTACTGTCTGCTGTGGGCAGTCAGGCAGACTCCAGTCACACTGAGAGAGCACTGTGGGAGCCACCCCTCACCCCCAGGAGAGGGGGATCTTGAAGAGCAGGACAAGAGACACAGTTAGCAAAGGGTTAAAATTAACCTTGTTGTAAAAACTAAACTTTGCAGAAACCAGAGGAGTGAAAAGTCACGATGGAATTTTGTATAGCAGTCTCCCTGTGTCTTCAGGTTGCCTTAAACACGCCAAGAACTTCTCAGTGAATACAAGTCAGAAAGACATTCTGGGGTTCAGAGCTGAGGTACCTGGGAGAGCACACACTACATGCACAAGGCCCCAGTTTCAAGCCCCTACCCCCATCTGCAGGGGAAAGTTTCATGAGCAGGGCTGCAGGGCTGCAGGGCTCAGTCTCCCCTCTACCTCCTTCTCTCCCCCTCCTCCCCTTGCTTCTCTCCCTTTTCCCTCTCTTCACCTCTTCTCCTCGTCCCCTTCCCCTCCTCACCTTCCTCCCTTTCCTTCTATTTCTATCAGTCTTTAACATTAAAAAAAAAAAGGAAAACTAAAATGAAATGACCACTGGGAATTTTGGTGTCACCATAAAGGCAAGGAGCCCCAGTGGCAACCCTGGTAAATGATTCAACCAGTTAAAAGGATAGTCTGTGAGTAGAGTTAACAACACTACAGGTACAACTCCAAAAATAAAAACAAAGCAGTAACTGGCACCTACCAACTTGGCAAAAGTGGGAGTTGCAGAACATTTTGATACTACTCCGTATAAAAGCCCAAGGAGAGAGAGTAAAAACAATTAAGCATCCACTGTAACATATTGAGTAGATACGTCCAAGGAAAACAACATGATTAATTGATAAGATAAAAGACATGTTAAAAATAAGAGCTTGGAAGACGGCACAATGATTCTGCAAAAGACTCTCCTGCCTGAGACTCTGAGGCCCCAGGTTCAATCCCCACCATCAGAGCTGAATAGGGCTCTGGTAAATTTTTTAAAAAGTAAAAACAGGAGTCTCTCCAGGAGGAAACCTGTAATAAGCTTACATGCGCCACTCCCGGCTGCATCGAGGTCCTCCCGGGCTCAGCCAAGGTGCGGACACGCATAGCGTTCAGAGCAATTCTGCATCAGGACTAATGCGCGCCGGGCTCCCCTTGTGGAGTCCAAGCCCGAGTGCCCTAACATTCAACAGGTTGACATTCCAGGTTCACTTGGCTTTGGAGGAACTAGGTGACCAGGTTGAGTTTGGAGAATCGGTGGGGACTCTTGCAGCCACAAGTAACATTTTCTAATTCTTCCTGTCCCCTGCAGAGACATCAGGAAACCAACAATGTTTCCTTGAGTTTTCTTCAGTACTTATTTCATTAATGTCTCTGATATTGAATATTTTAAGAGGGATGCTGGAATATTTTGGTGTTCCTGTAGACCAGTTTTTGCAGGTTTGGGGAAGTAACACTGTGAATCAACTCAGAGTCTTGTTCGTATTATAGGAAGATTGCTTCCTTTCGGACCTTGTCCCAGACCCAGTTTTGAGAAATGGTTTGTGGAAAAATGAACAAGAGGAGAAAATGGAGTTTTCCCATCATTTGCAACCAGTTGGGGATCTATCATCACCTGCCCTAAGATATAACAAACCAATTAAAAGTAATCATTTTGCAAATGATGCCACAGTTAAAAAAAATAGCTGTTCTTGAAGATGAGTTAGCTTTTCTTCGTTCTCAGATTGCTACAATTGTGAAAATGCAGAAATTGAGAAACAGTACAAATTCTGGCTCATTTGACTTTAATGATGGTTCTAGTGATTTGGGGCAAACACAGTCATCAAGAACTGCTCAGCTGAATGTTGTATCAGAGCTGTTTTCAAGTTCAGTACATGCCTTTCCTCCTCTACCACCACTGCCATCTGAGATGCCTTCTCTACAGCCTTCTTATTCTCTCCAGCCAGGATCTAAAAATACATGTGACTCAAATAATTCAGCAACTGAAATGAAAAAACAACAGTACCCAGCTTTTAGTAAGAAGAATTATAATCAGCATTCAAAAAACCAGAAAAGTAAAGAGGTTCCAAGCATGTTGGATGTTCTAAGGGAAATGAATAAAGCTAAACTTTGTGCTGTTGAGCGATCACCTGGAAGTAGACCCATTCATAAGTGGAAAAGACGCAGTTCAGATTGGGACCCAGTGTCTTTAATATCCCACGCACTGAGGCAGAAATTTGCATTTTTCAAGCAGATGATTCCTTTAAGAAAGAAAATAGGTCTTAGGAATCTTCTCCATTTTCTAGTCTGGAAACATCAAGGCTTGGACATCACATTTCACAGTCAAGACAGTGAACTAATGGAAGAACTTAGAAGTGCAAAAGGTACTGATCAAGATGTGAATGTGAGCTGTGTCTATAAACTTATCAAGGGGCATATAGCCTATATTTCCTTTACTGCATCTTAAAAGACTACATCTTCTATTTGAAGTCTCAGTGTGGTAATCTGAAGAATCTTAGTTCTTAAGAATAGCTATCTCTGGTTTTTCAGAAGATCCAACATTTAGGAAGCTACTGCTTGGTACCTAGAAGTACAGATTTTTTTTTTCATGTATGTTAATGTCATTAAAAGATGAATATATACTTAAAATGCTTTTTTCTAAGAGTTACATAGTAAATGATGTTATTTCTCAGCAAACATCAGAATGTGACAGAAACCATTTTAATTAATACAACCTAAATCTATATTTGGATTTCTAAAAATTATTGTGTTCTGTTTTAAGAGAATCATATAGTTTGAACCTTATAATATTTTTCCTGACTTGATCATTATTCTTTGAAACTGATTTTGATTGTTAAATGCCAAAAGTAGAAGGATTTAAAAAATCTCTTTGATAAGTCTGCCGACATTTGCTATGTAAATAATGCATGTGCCTAGCATATATTTACCTTTTCTGTTTATTAAATTTATATTCTGTTGCTCTGTAAATAAATGTGCCTTTTGAATCTGGGAAAAAAAAAACAGAACAACAATAACAACAAAAAGAGTGGACTTGATATATCCCAGAGAGATAAACAACTGTGATAACAATTAAACAGGGGTACCTTACCCTCACTATCTTCAAGAGGCAGGGGACAGAGAGGAAAACCCAAGCTGGGGACTTGGGTTGGGGACACATGAGGATCCTACACTGCAGATACCGGTCAGAGGACCCTGAGGAAACACCCTGAGCTCACTTCCCTGAGCTCAGTTCCACGAGACTCCTGGAGCTTAGTCTCCTGACTGTCAGTCACCTGCCCACTCAGCAGGCACTTTTCCTGCCTGCCACCCTTCTGTCTCTCTTGCAGTCTGTCCTCTCAAGGATCTGAGGTTGTCTTTCTACAGCTCAAACTCTACCAGAGCACCCCTCCCACCCCCCAGCTACAGGCTTGTAGCTTGCATGTGTGTGTGTCTTTCCTGGTAGGCAGGACCTGGCATTTCCTGCAGGCTCTCACCACCCTTTTCTGCACACTGGCAGCTCCCCCCACCCCAGTTCCCTTTGCTCAGGGCACCACCTCTCCCTGACACAAGAGTGTGCTCCTTGTGAAGGGTCACTGGTGAGCTTTTTGACCCTCTGGCTGGCCACCCACCCATCTAGTTCAGTGCCATCACACCCCCAGGACACCATGCTCAACCTCCCACATCGCTGTTACACTGAGGTGATTGTTGGCATGGCCTCTGTGTCAGCCCATGGAGTTCTGGGTATCTATAAACCCTTCATTCCCCTTCTGTAAAACTAACAGAAACCCAACGTGGTACATCCCCCCAGGAGTTCTCAAAGGAGGAGACTTCTTTTTCCCCTCCCTCCCTTTCTCTCCCTCCACTCTTCCTCCCTCTCTTCCATCTCGTCTCTCCTCATTTATTTTTGGATAGAGACAGGAGGGGAGACAGATTGACACACACACACACACACACACACACACACACACACACACACACACACACACCTGCAGCCCTGCTTCAGTACTCTTGAAGCTTCCCCCTTTGCAGATGGGGATCAGGCAACTTGAACCTGGGTCCTTACACACTGTAGATAGTACTTTACTGGGAGCACCAGCAGCCGGCCCATCCAGGGCAGTTGACCTGAGGGCCTGCATCTGATGTGGGCTCGGGACAAAACATTAGGTTGCATGGACATGGGTGTGGTCATGGGTGGAGTGACGGGGTGAGGAATGGGGCTTGGCAGCAGGGAGCCAGTGAGCATAGTGAGCACAGTCCCAGCAGCCCTCCTGGGTGTGAAGTGGGCTGGTTAGGATATTAAAGGTGTGAACCCTGGCTCTAGGCAGGCAGGGAGCTGATCCTGGATCTTGTCGCAGGAGAGGAGCACGTGTTCCTCAGTGCTTGGGGGTACACGGCTCCAGGCCAGATGTTTCCATTTTGCCAAGCAGCACCAGGGGAGGGCTTACATGCACAAGATGCTTTCTGGAGCACTCACCCCCCTCTTCCCTGCCTCACTCCCCTTCTGTCTGGGGACCCCTTTTTGTAGAAAGGCCCATTCCCTCGTGTCTCCCATGTGTCTGCTGCCATGAAGAAGGCAACTCTCCTCCTTCCCCTGGGGCCCTTCACTCCTTTGGAGGCCTCTGGTGGAGCATCCCAGCAGAACTAACTGACAGACAGTGATTCCGTGGGGGAGATGCTCTTATACAACATTGCTGTTGTCTGGGGCATAATTTCCTGCCTCCTAAAATGTGTGCTCGCCTTTCCTGCCCTGAAACGCCTTCTCCCAGTAGGGTAGGCATGCGGCCCCACCCCTCAGAGTCCCTCTCCTGGGTGGCCCCAGGCCTGCAGACTCAGGACAAGGCGTTGTTCATGCGTCACCCAGTTTGTGCCCTTGCTTTGTCCCCCAGCTTCCACACACGTGGGAGCTCTTTGGCGTTTGTCCTTGTCCTTCTGATGCTCTCACTCACCATCACACCCCTTCTGCCCTCTCTGCTTTCTTGCCTGCCCCACCACCCCATTGTTTTCTCTCTCCCACACATGCCTGTCTGCCTTCTGGATGCAGAGCTCTGTGCTGTTTATAGGAGGCCAGGGAGGCAGACTCCCCTGTCACTGACCATCAGAAGGACTTAGGGCCAAAGTGTCACAAAAAGTACGACTCCATCTTTCCTCAAAGTAAAGTGACGGCCCCCACTGTGTGTATCAGCAGCGGCTTCCTTGCCCCTTGTCCTCTGGCAGACACCTGGGCTGTTTCAAACCTTGACTATTGGGAGCAGCTGCATGGGACACAGGTGTGAGCTTGCTCTTGGCTAGTGTTTTCCTGTCCTTCAGATACACAGCTAGAGGACTAGTGGCCCGATCAGTAGACAAGCTGTTCTTTTCTAATGCACATAAGGCCTCTTTTAAAGAGAACGTGGCATGTTTAGCTCTTTGTCTTAGGAAGGAAAGGCCATTTTCTGCCAGGACGCCTGCCCGACTAAAGAGGCAATGTCTGCACAGACAGCAGCCCTGCCCTGGAGCAGCCGGAGCTCCTTTCAACAGTGTGTGTGTGTGTGTGTGTGTGTGTGTGTGTGTGTGTGTGTGTGTACCAGAGCCCTGCTCAGCTCTGGTTCACCATGCTGCTGGGGGTTGAGCCTGGCACTTCTGGAGCCTCAGGCATAAACTCTTTTCTGTCACCATTATGCTGTCTCCCCAGCCCCGTTTGATTTAGTTTTTTTTTTATTAGTTATTTAATACTGATTAACAAGATTGTAAAATCATAGGGGTACAATTCCACACAGTTCCCAGCACCAGAGTTCCATGTCCCATCCTCTCCATTAGAAGAGCATAGACCAATATTCTTTATGGGGTGTAGAAGGTGGAAGTTCTGGCTTCTGTAATTGTTTCTCTGCTGGACATGGGCATTGTCCACATGGTGGAGCCACACCCCCAGACTCTTTCTGTCTTTCCCTAGTGGGGCAGGGGCTCTGGGGAGGGGAGGTTCCAGGACACACTGGTAAGGTCATCTGCCCAGGGAAGTCAGGTTGGTGTCATGGTAGCATCTGCACTTGGTGGCTGAAAGGCAGTAAGATATAAAGCAAGACAAATTGTTTAATAAGCAGGAGCCCAAAGGTAGAAATAGAGCAGATGAAATTAGCTTCTTCCTGTGGGAAGAAGGTAGGAAGTCTATTTTAGGTATGTTCAAAGTTGCCCATGACTTCAGTAATTTTTGCCTGAGCCTGATAGTTGACATGCAGGTAGACACAAAATATTGTCTGGGAAGATGGTGTCAGAGTTGAGAATAGGACTAGAAAGCTGAATCAGGGAAGAGAGTACCTCCCAACATGAGGAAAGTATATAAATATCATTAACTGCTAACCCCATCCTGGCCTACATATATATATTTATACTTAGCACAGGAGCCTGTGTGACCTCTGAGTCCCTGTCAGTCTGAGCTCACAGTCCATGGTCACAGCTGGGAACATTCTAGGCTGCACTCATTTTAGGACCCGTCTTCTTCAAGTGGCAGAGCAGGCTGATCCAGCCTCCCTTCAGAGAGTGGGGAGTCCCTACCATTGCTGCTCTCCAGTAAGGGCAAGGTCCTGGAGAGGCCACAAGAGGGCTTGTGAACCTGTTCCTGGTGGAGATGACCAGTGACAGTTGGGAAAGGGATCTATTAGAGGTCTAGGCCCATCCCATCATATCTGTGTGGGAATCCCAGGATTCTCCTTTTATGAGCAGGAGAGAGCGACATGATCACCACTCAGCTCTGGCCCACATGGTCTTGAGGATCATACCTGGGCTTTCTGGGCCTTCAGGCCTGCAAGCCCTTCACTCTAATGTGAAACCATATCCTGGCCTGGCAGTCTGAATTCTAACTGTGCACTTCTGCGATGGAAGCTCCAGAACAAGTCAGCTCTGGAACAAGTCAGCTGTGGTGCACACATGCTTGTGGCTTTCCTGTCCAGCGTGTACACCTTCGTCAGTCAGGGTGCCCTGGGGAAGTGAAGGTTTTCTAAAGGATGAGCTGTTTAGGAACTGCAGGGAGGGAGGACTTTCAGGGTCCGGCCTGGAGTTGGGGACTCACAGACTTCTGTTGGGATTTTGGCTGCAATGCCATTCCACAGAATTGGAGCCCAGAGGTCTAGAATGGCCTGTGCTCTGCTGTTGTGGTTTTTTTTTTTTTTTTTTTTCATGTACATAGTGCAGTTTTTGTTGCCATAATACCTCTTTTTAAAGTTGGTCTTATCTCACCATCATCTGACTGCACTGCTTTGGCACAGTGTTATATATGTGTTAAACAAACAAAAAAACCAACTAGAGCATCCACTTAAAGAAAATGAACTCTAAGGGTTTCCTTCCTCACAAACCTCTACATGTAAGAAAGTTTATATTTGATTTACAATTTTAAAGAAAAAAAGACTTTGAGGGATTTGGCAATGGTGTAACAGTGAAGCACACATACTACTAAGCACAAAGACTGGCTCAAGAATCCTGGTTTGAGCCCCCTGTTCCCCACCTGCACCTGCAAGGGGGGACACTTCACGAGAGGTGAAGCAGGTCTGCAGGTGTCTCTCTGTCTCTCCCCCTTTCTATCTCCCTCCTCTCTCAATTTCTCTCTGTTCTATCCAGTAAAAAAGGGGGGGGGATGGCCACCAGGAGCCATGGCTCCATAGTGTCAGCACTGAGTCCCAGAGAGAACCCTGGCAAAAACAGCAACAGAAAAAGATAACACACACACACACACACACACACACACACACACACACACACACACACACACACACACACCTCACTCTGATTTCTCAGACTCACGTGCCCACTTTCTCCAGAACAAGGTTGTAGAAGCACTTTGGCCCTTGTTGCCCTCTCTTCGTGGGACAGCCACCCAGCCCCACCTCTGAGCTCCCTCTGGCTCCTTCTGCTCTCAGTGCCCCTGACCCAAACCCTGGTGCTCTGCCCCAAGGCCCCTGCCGAGTCTCGAGTGCCCCTGCTACCCCACTCCTGCTACTGCCACACCTTGGTTTTCAGCTAACTGTATGACATTTCCGATTCATATTGATGAGTTAAGATTGATGAAAATTACTTCTGTTGTACTCAGCAGGAGAAAACTCCACAGTCAGAATATCTTTGAACTTTAAAGACCTCTGGTAAGTAGTCCTGGGTGTTTTCAAGAGCCACTTCTGAAAGGAAATTCACTCATGGGGAGGGACAATTCAATTACTGATTATGGGCAATCTCCCCCCAGAAGATACAAAGCCACTGCATGAAGAGCAGCTCTCACTGTGGACAAGTTTTTTTGCATTAATTTAGGAGGGAGAACTCCTCAGCCTTAACCCCCAGTTCCTGAAGCATCATTGACTACTCCATCAATGAAAATCCATCAGCTCATTATAAAGCTGCTGATCAACACAGTCGAGCCCCATTTCCCCCTCAGGAAGGAGCAGGCATGCCAAAGATCAGGCTTTTCACTTCATTTTTGCCAGTATTCAGTTCATTTATACAAGGTCCTACTTTGAAGACACTTGCAGTGCAATGGCCTTACCCTGGTGGGTTTGGGAAGATAGTGGGATCAGAGAGGGAAGTGGTCACATTTCTTGTTTTCTTCTCCAGCTAAAAGCCATCTAAGCCATCTGTTGTTTTTATGGTTGTGTTGGTTTCCTTTGAGAATGCATTTAAAGCCGTCCCCTCCCACACACACACCTCCCTGCAAGTAACTGACCTCCTCAGGCATTGAATGAGATTAGGTGTTGGTGTTAAGGAGCTCCGGGGTTTCCTTGGCTAATTTCCAGAGCACCACAATATGAAGGGTGGGGAAAACTGTGATCCCAATAGATGGTTTTCTACTTCGATTCTAAAATTAGTTGAGCAGTAAGGACTGCTCCCCAGGGGCCTTGTTGTGTGAAGGTCTTTGGTACTGAGCTCCCCCCAGTTCCCAGTAGCTGCCCTGAGGACACCCCAAGACACAGCTACTCCTGCTGTGCTGCTGTCTGTGACACCCTTGCTCACCCTGATCTCTGTGTTGGGGACGCCATTTTGGGGGGTAGGCCTGGAGCATGGTGGAGCATTCCAGGTGCCCTCCAGTCAGTACAGAGGCAGATGACTAGGTGGTCCCTTCACGTCACCCTCCAGCAGAGAGTCGTGCATTCCTTATCAGAGCTGGATTGGTGAATAATTCTGTCCACAATTCATATTCTATTTATCTCTTTCATTTATTTATTTATTTATTTATTTATTTTTAGCAACTGTGTGGCCCTTTTATTGGATTTGAGGCCAGCTAAAACTTCATGGAGATATTTTTTTATTGCCTCCAGGGTTATTTCTGGGGCTCAGTGCCAGCACTAGGAATTCACTGCTCCCAGAAACCATTTTCCTTTCTAATTTGTTGTTGTTGTTGTTGCTAGATAAGACAGAAATTGAGAGAGAGGAGGGAAGATGGAGGGAAGATAGAGAGAGGGAGAGAAAGACACCTGCAGACCTGCTTCACCACTCATGAAGCAGACCCCCTGTAGGTGGGGAGCAGGGGCTCAAACCTTGGTCCTTGTGCTTGGTAATGTGTACTCAAGTGAGTGCGCCACTACCCTGCCCACCCCCCATAGAAAGAATTTTGCATGACTGGTGTCCAGATTATAAATCACTGGCACAAGGAGCTGTGATTGAGCCAAATCTTCCTCTTGATTCTTAAATTCAAATTTTGATTCTGACTTACTTTTCTCAAATTTGTCACCTTCAAATTTGAGATTCATGTAGTATACACCCCCCCCCAACACTTCTAGATTGACATTTGTTTGAGTTTCCTTTGTTTTTTGCCCCCAAGGTTATCACCACGAATCCACTGCTCCTGAAGGCCATTATCCCCCCATATTTGCTGCCCTTGTCGCTATTGCTGTCGTTATTGTTGGATAGGACAGAGAAATCAAGCGAGGAGGGTAAGATAGAGAAGGGGAGAGAAAGGCACCTGCAGACCTGCTTCACTGCTTGTGAAGCAAACCCCCCCCCCCACTGCAGGTGGGGAGCCAGGAGCTTGAACTGGGATCCTTACACCAGTCCTTGCACTTCAAGCCATGCATGCTTAAACTGCTATGCTACCTCCTGGCCCCCTTTTGAGTTTCCTTTTTTTTTTTTTTTTTTTTTTGCCTTTTCTTTAATTTTCCTTTTTCTGGAGGCTTCTCTGGATGCTCAGTGGAAGCATTTCTGAACTTCTTTTTTGTCACTGGGCTTTCTCTGTCTTCTCTGAGGAAGCAGAGGGCAGGCTGGTTTACAGCCAGGCTCCTTGGTTTTGAATTCTGCTTCTGCGGCCTGTGTGGTGCTGGGCAGAGTGCCTAACCTGTCTGTGCCTTTGTTAACTCATGAAAAATGTGGATGGTAATTGCTCTCACCTTAGAATTCCCATGGAAGTGAAGCAAGGTGACACCTGTACATGACTTGGGACTTCTGGCACTCAGTTCTAGATAACAAATTTTGCTTTTTAACTTATTTTTGTTTGTTTTTATTTATTTTTCTATTATTGGGACTAATGGTTTATAGTCTACAGCAAAATACAGTAGTTGGTACATGTGTAAAGTTTCTGTTTTCTGCATAACACTCTAAACACCCCCCCCCCCCCCGTCTAGGTCCTCCTCTGCCATCATTTTCCAGGACCATGTCCCCCCGCCCCCAATCCTTTACTTTGGTGAAATACACCAACTCCAGTCCAAATTCTGCTTGGTGTTTCCCCTTCTGTTCTTATTTATCAGCTTCTGTCCATGAGTCAGATCATTCCATATACATCCTTTTCTTTCTGGATGATCTCATTTAACATGATTCCTTCAAGCTCCATCCAAGACGAGGGGAATATGGTGAATTCATCATTCTTAATAGCTGAGTAGTATTCCATTGTTTATATAGTTTTCAGCTTGCTCAGCCACTCATCTGTTGTTGGACATCTGGGTTGCTTCCAGGTTTGGGCTATTACAAATTGTGCTGCTGTGAACACAGTTGTATACAGATCTTTTTGGATGGATGTGTATGGTTCCTTAGGATATATCCCTATGAGAGGAATTGCAGGGTCACAGGGCAGGTCCACTTCTAGCCTTCTGAGAGTTCTCCAGACTGCTCTCCACAGGAGTTGGGCCCATTGACATTCCCACCAGCAGTGCAGGAGGGTTCCTTTGTCCCCACAACCTCTCCAGCATTTGTTGCTGCTCCCTTTTCTGATGTCTGACATGCTCACAGGAGTGAAGTAGCATCTCATTGTTGTCTTTATTTGTATGTCTCTGGCAATCAATGACTTGGAGCATTTTTTCATATGTTTGTTGGCTTTTGGATCTCTACTGTGGTGAATTTTCAGTTAATATCCTCTCCCCATTTTTGAATGAGGTCATTTTTGTTGTTGTTGTTGCTGAGTTGGGTGAGCTCTTTATATATTTTGGTTATTAGCCTCGTCTGATATATGGCATGTAAAGATCTCCCATTCTGTAAGGGGTCTCTTTGTTTGGGTGGTAGTTTCTTTTGCTGTGTGGAGGCTTTTTTTTTTTTTCTTTCCTCCAGGGTTATTGCTGGGGCTTGGTGCCTGCACTATGAATCCACTGCTTCTGGAGGCCATTTTTCCCATTTTGTTGCCCTAATTGTAGTTGTTATTATTACTATTGTTATAGCTGTTGTTGTTGTTGGATAGGACAGAGAGAAATGGAGAAAGGAGGGGAAGACAGAGGGGGAGAGAAAGAGAGACACCTGCAGACCTGCTTCACTGCCTGTGAAGCGACCCTTCTATAGGTGGGGAGTGGGGGGGGGCAGCTCTAACCAGGGTTCTTATCCCAGTCCTTGTGCTTCAAGCCACGTGCACTTAACCCACTGTGCTACTGCCTGGCTCCCTACAGAAGCTTCTTAATTTGATGCAGCCCCATTGATTTATCTTTCTTTTAATCTTCCTTACAATTAGAGTTGTATCATTGAAGATGCCTATAAAATTTAGAAGGAAAAAAATTCTGCCAGTATTTTCCTCTAAATGTTTGATAGTTTCTGGTCTAACATCCAAGTCCTTGCTCCACTTGGAATTTAGTTTTGTGTTTGATGAAATAATAGTAGTTCCATTTCATTCTTCTACACATTTCAACTCATTGTTTCCAACACCATTTGTTGAAGAGACTCCCTTTTCCCCATTTAATAGTCTGGGCACCTTTGTCAAAGATGAGATGTCCATAGGAGTGGGGGCTTACTTCTGGGCCCTCAATTCTATTCCACTGGTCAGTGTGTCTGCTTTTGTTCAGTTCCAGGCAGTTTTGATCACAATGGGCACATTTTATTCTTTAATTCTATTTCATATGACAAGATGTGAAATGAACACTCTTTCTGTGTACAGTCTCTTAGACCATTTCCCGAGCTACTTTGTTATCTTATCCTTCAGCCACTGTCATGGAAACAGCCAGTAGTAACTGGTGGTGACTGATTTGTTCTGGGAACGTGTTTGTGGCAAGGTGGCTGTGACCCCTTGGCTCCTGGCAGAGCCTGCTCTTCTGCTAGCAAGAGTTCTGCTCTGCCAGTGTGCCAGTGTGCGGGGCCTCCTCTTTGCAGACTGCACCCTGCCTGCTACTCAGCTGGGCCCTGGGACACCCCCCACCCCCACCCCGAGCTCCACTTCTTTGCTGACAGAGGCCCCTGGTACTCCCTCTGGGCAGTGGTGCTTCCCCTCCCTTTCCTAGGCTGGCTGGGAAGTGCAGGCACACAGTGTAGTGGGTGCTGGCTCTGGGCGGGAGGCAGCTCTGGCATCTCAGCCCCTGACCCCACCTGTCGGAGCAGCTTCCTACCATCCATGTGGTGTGGAAGCATCACACATAACACAGATGCTCATGGTCTATGCAGCAGCTTTCAGAACAGTCACTTGAAATAGCAACTCTCCCTTCCTATTTCCCTTTTATTTATTAATGAGAAAGTAGGAAGAGAGAGAGAGAGGAAGAACCAGACATCACTCTGTAGTACATATGCTGCCAGAGGTCAAACTCAGAACCTCATGCTTGAGGGTCCAGGGCATTGTAACTGCGTCACCTCCCAGACCACCTTTTCCTCTTGCCTTCCATGATGGGGAGACATTGCCTATAGGGGCCAAATTAAAAAAAAATAAATTCCCTTTTTTTTATCTAGAAGATCCCTTAGAAAGAAACAGGGCTGTGAGTTTTTCCTTATAGGCAATAGTGAATGATTGTCGACAGTGAATGATTACCGATGGAAAAGTCCACCTGTGTGTTAGCAGCCCTTGGCACGTGCTGCCTTTCCTGTGTGGGCAGGCAGGCCACAGTGATGTGTCCATGTGGAGTGATGGCTTACCCTTGATCACACTGTGACCACTGGGCTCCCTTCTTCAGGGCCTTGCTGGGGCAGGCAGTGCTAGGCCCATGTCTCCTCACAGATGACAAGCTGCCCAGAGTCTGCAGGAGTCCAGGCATAGCATGCACAGGTAGCTGGCAGGTCACCTGCACCTATTGGGAGCTAGGACCCCTCACATAGCATCCTTGTGAAAACTCCCCAGCAGACGTGCACAAGTGGGAGGTAACGCAGTGGTGGCCAGAGGGGTGGTGGCCAGAGGGAGGGCTACACGCACACTCTCTGGGGGTCTGGGGGCCAGAGGAGGACATCTAGGAGGAGAGGTGATTCTAGGATTTAGTCTTAGAACAATGGGCCAGGCTGTGGTGCCCCAGGTGAGTGCACACGTTGCCAAGTGCAAGGACCAGGGTTTGAGCCCCACACTCCCGACATTCAGGGCAGAAGCTTCACAGATTCAAGTGCTGAGGCAGGTTTGCAGCCCCCTCCGCCCCATCTCCATCTTCCCCTGCCCTCTCATTTCTTCTCTGCCCTATCCAGTAATAATAAAAAATTAATTAATAAAGAGGAAGAAATGGCTGTAGAAATGGAGCCATAGGGAGTCGGGCGGTAGCGCAGCGGGTTAAGCGCACGTGGCGCAAAGCGCAAGGACCAAGTGAGGATCCCGGTTCGAGCCCCCGGCTCCCCACCTGCAGGGAGTCGCTTCACAAGCGGTGAAGCAGGTTTGCAGGTGTCTATCTTTCTCTCCCCCTCTCTGTCTTCCCCTCCTCTCTCCATTTCTCTCTGTCCTATCCAACACTGAAGACAGACAACAACAATAATAACTACAACAACAAAAACAAGGGCAACAAAAGAAATAAATATTTAAAAAAATAATAAAAAAATAAAAGAAAAAAGAAAGAAAAGAAATGGAGCCGTGGACTCATAGTGCTGGCACTGAGCCCTCAAAATAACCCCGATGGAAAAAAAAATGAGTAGGCGCCTGCCAGGGAAACCAATTGGAAACATCTCTGGAGGAAGGCAAACTCGCAGGAGCAAAGGCTGAGTCTGCAGGAGAACTGGCAGATGCTATAGGATGAGAACTTATAAAAAATGTTTATTTAACTTTGATTTGTATTGGACAGAGAGAAATTGAGAGGGAAGGAGTAGATGGGGGAGGGGGAGGAGAGACACCCACAGAGCTGCTTTACCTTTTAGGATGCTTCCCCCCTGCAGGCGGGGAGCAGGGGCTTGAACTCGGTTCCTTGCTCACGGTAACATGTGCACTCAGCCAGGTGCTCCACCACGTGGCCCCCTCCAGGATATGAGCCAGATTTTGGAGATGTGTCAGTGGAATAGCAGGCCATGACATCCTTCGTGCTCGGTCGTGTCACTGCGGTCACTGCACTCTACCTCGACGTCAAGTGTGTTTGTAAGACAGAGAAGGTCTCATCATGCTTTGGAAGCAGCTTCAACACATTTATTATTGCCAAGATGTGTGCTTTGAAAGCATGAGAGGCCCCGTGTGTATCAGTTCATGTCCCTTTATTTTAGGTTCCAAAGATTTGAATGATTTAGGAAAACCTGTAAGCCACACTGTGCTCTGTTTACAAGGAAAAGACATCCAGGAGAAGGGGCTGGGAGATGGCGCACCCAGCAGAGTGCATACTTCTCCACCTGCCCCCTCCCCCCCCCCCCCCCCCCGTTGGGCCCCAGGCACCACAGGGAGCACTGTGCAAGGCCATGCTTCTTGAGCTGTGAAGCAGGGCTGTGATGTCTAGACTTCTCTTTCTTCCCTCCTTCACTCCTCCTCCTATTGCCCTCTCTCTCACCCCCCCATCTTTCATCCTTTATCTAGAGAAAAGGAAAAGGAAAGAAATGTTCCCCACCCGAGTACTGAAACCATAGGGTGCAGAGCACCAGGATAGCCCTGGCGCTACAGTGCTTACAGAAAGCTGCTCCGGCAGGCAGCTTTCCAATCATATTGCATTTCGGAAGGTGTGCTCGCTACTTTCTGTTTTGAGCCTCCCGGTGACAGCCCCAGCCACAGCAGACATTTTGTTGGGTGCCCTTTGCTTGGCTTTCCGCCCAGCCCTTGCTCACTGTCTGGCATCTGCTAGGCTCTTGGCCCTGAATTCTCTTTCGGGCTGCCCTTTTCCACGTGTTCACGGCCTCATTTGCTGTACCCCTCGCACCCTGCTCTCCCCATTATCTAACTGCCCACTTGTCATTTGCAAGTCTAAAGTCTCTTGTCTGCAAAGAGCTAGTTTACATTTTTATGTGTCTGGGATGGAGACAGTACTAAAAATAAGGATGTTCCAAGGTGAGTTCAGTGTCAGCCAGTCCCTTCTCAATCTCAGGCAGCTTTGTAAACAAGTGAGGATGGCTTCCTGTCCTCTGACTCTCTGGGGAGGTTTCTCCCCAGAACCATCACTAAGAAGGAACAGTGCAGCCCGCAAAGCATTCTAGCTTCTGTGGAACTTCCTCTTGCATACGAAATGATCTGAGGCCATCAGGAAGCACTTTGTATACCGGGTGCTCGGGTGGCCAACACCCTGGCTTCCCACTCTGCTTGCTGCACTTAGGCTGGTTTTGGACTCTACCCACCTTGGACCTCCACCCTGAGCTGAACCTTCCTTCTCTCTAGATAAGCAGCTTCTTCATTTTGCTTCTGGCTCACCAGAGACATTTGCAGGGAGATCCTCTGGGGAGTTCTTTCCTTTCAGTAGGGTTTATTGCTTTCTCTGGGATGGTGGATTGAGGAAAAACGAGGCACAGCCCACCCCCCCCCCCCCAACTTCAGACGGAATAGAAGTTGTAAAACAAAGAGAGGTGGTGCTCAGCCACACACATGAAGCCTCTGCTCAGATAGTGTGTGTGTGGGGGAGATAGAGATGGCTCATAGATAGAGGGTGGGTGGTGGGTGAGGCGGGTGGCTTCTTCCCGTGCAGAAGACAGGGAAAGAACAAGGACTCCTTGGGAGGACATTTTGGCTGTGGAATCTCTCTGAGGGTCACTGTAGAAGGCCAGGATGGAGGAGAAAGAGCACAAGAGTGGAGGGCTGGGCGTGATGCACCCAGTTGATTGCACATAGATCCGGGTTCAAGCCCCCACTCTCTGCCTGCCAGGGATGGGGGCGCTTCATGAGTGGCAAGGCAGGTCCGCAGGTGTCTATATTTCTCTTCCCTTTTAAATATTTTTACTAGTGATTTAATAATGATAAGCAAGATTGTTAGATAGCAGGGTACAATCCCATACAGTTCCCACCACCAGAGTTCCATGTCCCATCTCTTTCATTAGAAGCTTCCCTATTTTCTTTATTTTTTCTTTCTTCTTTTTTTTTTTTTTGCCTCTAGTGTCATGTACTATGAATCCACTGCTCCTGGTGGCCCTTTTTGTTTCCATTTTATTGAACAAAACAGAGAGAAATTGAGAGGAGGGAGAGATAGAGAGGGAAAGAGAGACACCTGCAGACCTGCTTCACCACTTGTGAAGCAACCCCTCCTGCAAGTAGGGAGCCTGGGGCTCAAACCGGGATCCTTGCATGGGTTCTTGAGCTTTGTACTGTGTGTGCTTAACCTGTTACTCCACCACCTGGCCTCCACTTCCCTGTTCTTTATCCCCCTCTGGGAGTATGGACCCAAAATCTTTTTGGGGTGCATAAGATGGGAGTTCTGGCTTCCATAATTACTTCTCCACTGGGTGTTGACAGGTGGATCCACACCCCCAGCCCGTTTCTATCTTTCCCTACTGGGGCAGGGCTCTGGGGAGGGGAGGTTCTAGGACATATTGGTGAGGTCATCTGCCCAGGGAAGTCAGGATGGAATCCTAGTAGTGTCTGCAACTTGGTGGCTGGAAGGCAGTGCTTCTTCAAATGTCTCAGTTGTCGGTGAGGTTTGTTAAGATCAATAGTTGTTGATATTTGTTGTTTTCAGGGTGAGTCTGGACTGTCCACCCTTACTCTGTGGCCACTTTATTGTTTTTATTACTGATTTATTTCATGGTTTAATTGTATTTATTTATTGGATAGAGACAGAAAGAAATCAGGAGGGAAGGGAAGATAGGGAAGGAGAGAGACAGAGAGACACCTACAGACCTGCTTCACCACATGTGAAGCTTTCCCCCTGCAGGTGGGGAGCGGGGTCTTGAACCCAGTCCTTTCACATTGTAACATGTGCTCTCAACTGGGTGTGCCACTGCCAACCCCTTTCTTTTTTTTACTTTTAACTGAGAAAGTGTTGTTTGTCAGATTGTTGTCATCTCAGGGCCAGAACCTCTCACCTGCCCACAGTGTGTAGCACACCTCTACCTGTATGCACCAAGAGGCTCACGTGGTCTGCTGCTTGTTGGGGAACCCGATGGGAGGGGCTGAATGTAGACTTCTACACCGCTGGCCACCTCCCGCTGGGAATCAAGCTCTTGCAAAAGAAAGGGAAGGCATTGTCAGATCTTAGAGTCATCTTGTGGGCTAAGACTCAGTGGCATCGGGTTTCTAGACTTCCCTGTTCCTGAATGGAGCTTGGAGTTTTCCTTGCCCCCCTGCCCCCCAGAAGACCCCCACCCTGGGAGTGGCTGGCTTTGAAGGAATCCTGGAGTGCTCCTCTGGGTCTTCCCTGCTTGGAGATGAGTCTCAGAGAAATCAGACTTCAATTTTTTATAACGCTGCTTCTCTAATGTCTTCTTCTTTTAAAAAGAAAGTATTATCTTTATTTATTGGATAGAGACAGCCGGAAATTGAGAGGAAGGGGAGACAGAGAAGGAGAGAGACAGAGAGATACTTGCAGACCTGCTTCACCACTCGTGAAGCTTCCTTCCTGAAGGTGGGCACTGGAGGCGTGAACCTGGGTCCTTACTCAGCCTGGCCTCTATTTTAAGTTAATTTTTTTTTTAAGTTAATTCCTAGATCTGACAAGACCAGGTGTGTTCAGTGTGGTTTGGCTACAGATCTGAATCAATTCCTTTGGCTTGTCATTTGGAAGTTTCCCCCCCTTTAACTTCAGATAGACAGAGGGAGACACAGATATCATGGCACTGCTCCACAGTCCACGGAGCTCCCCCGAGGCTGTGCCTGCTGCTCCCATGAGATGCCAGGTCCTCAGCCTCACGTCCTCGTGAATCCTGAATGGTGCGCTCTCCTGGGTGAGCCAGCTTCCGGTCTTTGGCATCTCTATATGCCCCTCGTGTGAAACCACTCAGTGCTTCTGTCTCTGCATCCGATTTCACTAAGTGTAAACTAAGTTCACTAAGTGAACTTCTCCCTCCAGACGGGAGAAGTTCACCTTTTCTGTTTAGAGGTGAGTAATGTCTCACTGGGTAGCAGGCCGCACCTCCTCCACCCCTCTGACTGTGGCTATTATAAATAGTGCTATGATGAGGTGTCTCTTTGAATTAGTGTTTCTGTATGAGTTGTAATTTGGGTATGACAGAAATATAATGAGCCTTTCTGGTAAAATACTTGTCTTTTCTTGTACCAAATAATAGCAGAAAAAAATCATTGGTTTCTTGCCTACAGGTGCTCATTAAAGACCCATTTCCAGGGGCCCGGTGGTGGTGCACCTGGTTGACTGTACATGTTACAACTCACAAAGACCTGGGTTCAAGTTCCCACCCCCACCTGTAGGGAGAAAGTTTCACAAGTGGTGAAGCTCGGATGCAGATGTCTCCCTCCCTTTCTATCACCCCTCCCCTTTCAATTTCTGGCTATCTCTACCCAATAATAGACTTAAGATAATAATAAAAATTACCTATTTCCACTGAGAGGACCTGAATCTCCCTATGGCATTGCAGGGTAACACCACTAACACCTTTCTGGCAGCGTCCAGGTACACAGCTTCACCTGCTGAGACTGAATAAGAAGGGAGCTCACAGAGCAGCCGGCCTCCTAGGTGAGTCCAGGGCATGCCCACTCACTCTCGACTGCTGTGCTCTGGGTGGACTAGGTGGTGGTTTACAACTCTGAGCCAGAGTTTACAACTGGTGGCCAGAGTTGCTGAGCTTAGGACTGGGGGAATGAGATAGATGCCTTCCACCACTGGAAGAGCCTCAGCCGCATTCTACCTTGGAAGGATCTGGTAGACAGGAATCAGCCTGTCTTTGGGTGCTCATAAAAGTGTCTCTCTGGGGCTTTCCCTCCCTTCCTCTCTTTTCTTTTCTTTCCTTTTCTCTCTCCCCCCCATTTCTTTCTTTCTTTCTCTCTCTCTCTTTCCTACCACCCAGGCCCCTCTTTGTGTTTATTTTTCTAAGGTATTCATCTTCAATAAGATAGGCAGGGTCTCTGTGCTCAGAGGAAGAAGTGTTTCTGCTTCTCCTGATAAATTCAGTGTCTGCCCCTGGCCCTTCCCATCTGTGATGCACATCCCTGCCCCTGATCGTCCTCTGTCTGTGATGTACACTTCCCTACACATTTATGTTGAGCCAGATCCTTTAATTGCCATGGTGTTGCTGTACTAAAGTTAAGCACATTTAGATTTCTCCTGTTTGACTAATTGCAATTAACAAGCTCACGCCCATGATTCATATTTTCTACTAAAATACTAGCATGAGAGAAAGAAAGGTTCCGGAGGTGGGGCTACGGACCAGCAGCAGCTGTGTTTTTCTCCTCTCCTCTCCTAGGTCAACTAGGAATACCAAAGGAGACCACCTGGGACTGCAACAAGACAGGACTAGAACGACTTCAAGAACCCACCAAATCACCGGTGAGTGCAAACACATGTTGCTCGTGGACAAAGAGGAGCCTAGGGAGAGATTAAGTGGCTGCTAACAGCCCGGCAGTTTGCCAGTTGAGACACTATATCCAGTCTCTTTCACAAACAAAAAGATGGCTGAAGGGAGGAGAAGACTCCCCTGAGACTCACCTAATGCAACTGTGAGTCTCCATTGCTATTGCTGTCAGAAGCAGGAGCAGTGGAGGGGAGGCCCTGTGCTGACACCAAGGGACAGAGAACTAACAAGGAAACTCAGAAGAAGGTCTCTACCTCGGTGGCCTAGCAGTGGGGCTGTGAGAGTCTCTTTGCATAACCACTGGATTATCTCTGCCACACCCTACTTTATCTCTTGGTCAGGAGTCAGTGATTAAGCTAAGAAGCCTACTTATAGTTTAAAATCCCTCAGGCTCCCATAGCCTACAGGGAAGGAAAAGAACAAAAGAGGCTTTTAAGGCTTTTAAAGCACTGTGCTCCAACTCAGGGATTAAAATACTATAGAAGCAACAGTTAATTTCCACAACTGTGAATCCTTTAATTATCTTACTTAGGCACAAGTAAATCCAGGCAAGAGTGATCAGTAATTTGAAAAGTACTGAGAGAGGGACCTCATAGCATACTATATAAAATGGTTAAACCAACAAGAAGAAATATTGGAGAAATGAACCAGGACAAGAGGCCAGCTAAAAGCTCCCCAAAGATTGAAGTACAAAATAATGAGGTCAACATACAAACACTAGTTAAGGAAATAATCACAGGAGTGAGTAAAGAGTTTGAAAGAATTGTCATCAGAAATGCAGAAACAACAAATGAGACCCTGGAAGAAAACACTAATTATCTTAAGGTTATTAGAGAGCTGAAAGCTGAACTAGCTGAGTTAAGAACACAACTAGTTGAACAAGCTAAAACAGTATCAGAACAGGGTAACAAAATAGATGAACTCCAGAGAGCAGTAGAGGGCAGAGAGAATAGAGTAAATGAGGCTGAAGACAGAATAAGCAAGATCCAGGATGAATTAGAGACAACTAAAAAAGAAGCAAGAGATCTCAAAAAGAGATTAAGTGATACTGAACACAACAACAGGGACCTATGGGATGACTTCAAAAGAAATAGTATACACATTATTGGCTTACCAGATGAAGAAAGAGAGGGAGAGGAAGAAATCATTCTTCAGGCCATAATAGCTGAGAACTTCCCTAATCTATACAACATAAAAGACATAAAGGTTCAAGAAGCCCAGAGGGTCCCAAACAGAATAAACCCAGACTTAAAGACACCAAGACACATCATATTTAGAATGGAAAGGAGTAAGGATAAAGAAAGGCTCCTGAAGACTGCAAGAGAAAAACAAAGAGTCACCTATAGAGGAAAACTCATAAGATTAGCAGCAGAAACATACATACTACATCCATACAAACTACAGGCCTGAAGAGAATGGCAAGATATCTATCAAGTACTCAGTGAGAAAGGCTTTCAACCAAGAATATTGTATCCTGCTAGACTGTCATTCAGACTAGATGGAGGCATAAAAACCTTCTCAGACAAAAAACAGTTGAAAGAATCAACTATCACCAAGCCTGCTCTGAAAGAAGTTCTGAAAGTTCTCCTATAAACAGTCAGACCACCATAAATAGGCTATATATCAGAACACTCTAAAAATCTACAAGAATGGTGTTAAAATATCTTCAATCTTTGATATCAATAGATGTCAATGGCCTGAATTCACCTATTAAAAGGTAGAGAGTAGGAAGATAGATCAGAAAACACAACCCAACAATATGCTGTCTACAGGAAACCCACCTAACTCAGCAAGACAAACACAGACTCAAAGTGAAAGGATGGGAAACTGTCATACAGGCCAATGGCCCACAAAAAAGGGAAGGTACAGCAATTCTTATGTCTGACATGATAGACTTTAAAATAAATAAAATTTAAAAAGATAGGGATGGACACTACTTAATGCTCAGAGGATCAGTCAATCAAGAGAACTTAATAATTATTAATATCTATGCACCCAATGAAAAGCCATCTAAATACATCAAACATCTACTGAAAGAGCTACAGCAATATATTAACAGCAACACAGTCATAGTAGGGGACTTCAACACCCCACTCTCTCAACTTGACAGATCTTCCAGGCAGAAAATCAATGAGGGAGCTAAATGAGGAGATAGATAGATAAACTAGAAGTATTGGACATTTTCAGAGTCATTCATCCCAAGAAACTGGAATACACATTCTACTCAAGTCTGCATGGGTCATTCTCAAGGATAGACCATATATTAGGCCACAAAGACAGCATCAGCAAATTCAAAAGCATTAAAATCATCCCAAGCCTCTTCTCAGACCACAGTGGAATTAAACTAACAGTTAACAATCAACAAAAGATTAGTAATAGTCCCAAAATGTGGAAGCTCAACAGTACACTACTTAACAGCTACTGGGTCAAAGAGGAAATCAAGGAAGAAATCAAAATGTTTTGAGAGTTCAATGAAAATGAAGACAGAAGCTATCAAAATATGTGGGACACATTTAAGGCAGTACTGAGAGGGAAGTTCATAGCCATACAAGCACACATTAGGAAACAAGAAAAAGCACAAATAAACAGCCTGATTGCACATCTTAAAAACCTAGAAGAAGAACAACAAAGAAACCCTAAAGCAACCAGAAGGACAGAAATCACTAAAGTTAGAGCAGAAGTAAATAACATTGAAAATAAGAAAAGCATACAAAAGATCAATGGAATTAGATGTTGGTTCTTCAAAAGAGTGAACAAAATCGACAAACATTTAGCCAGACTCACAAAACAAAAAAGGGGAAAGACCCAAATAGATCAGATTATAAATGAAAGAGGAGATACTACAACAGACACTGCAGAAATTCAACACATTATATGAGGCTTCTTTGAACAACGATATGCCACCAAGCTAGAGAACCTGGAAGAAATGGCCGATTTCCTAGATACCTAGAACTTCCAAAATTAAGTAAGGAGGAAGTAGATAACATGAATAGGCCCATCACAGCTAATGAAATTGAAACAGTTATCAAAAACCTTCCCAAAAACAAAAGTCCTGGACCAGATGGTTATACAAATGAATTCTACAAAACCTTCAAAGAAGAACTAATACCTCTACTTTTAAAAGTCTTCCAGAAGATTGAAGACACTGGAATATTCCCTGCCAGCTTCTATGAAGCCAACATCACCCTGATACCAAAAGCAGACAGGGACACAACCAAAAAAGAAAAACTACAGACCAATATCTCTAATGAACATAGATGCGAAAATATTGAACAAAATTCTAGCCAACTGGATACAACAGTATGTTAAAAATATTGTTCATCATGACCAAGTGCGGTTTATCCCAGGGATGTAAGGTTGGTCAATCAATGTGATCCACCACATCAATAAAAGCAAGACCAAAAACCACATGGTCATATCAATAGATGCAGAGAAAGCCTTTGATAAAATACAACATCCCTTTATGATCAAAACACTACAAAAATGGGAATAGATAGAAAATTCCTGAAGATAGTGGAGTCTATATATAGCAGACCTACAGCCAACATCATGCTCAATGGTGAAAAACTGGAAGCATTTCCCTGCAGATCAGGTACTAGACAGGTTTGCCCACTATCACCATTACTATTCAACATAGTGTTGGATGTTCTTGCCATAGCAATCAGGCAGGAGCAAGGAATTAAAGGGATACAGATTGGAAGAGAAGAAGTCAAACTCTCCCTATTTGCAGATGACATGATAGTATACATAGAAAAACCTAAGGAACCTATGGCAATATAGTAAGGTGTCAGGCTATGAAATCAACATTCAAAAGTCAGTGGCATTCCTCTATGCAAACACTAAGTTAGAAGAAGTTGAAATGCAGAAATCAATTTCTTTTGCTATAGCAACAAATACAATAAAATATCTAGGAGTATACCTAACCAAAGAAGTGAAAGAATTATATACTGAAAATTATTAGTCTCTACTTAAGGAAATTGAAAAAGACACAAAGAAGTGGAAAGATATTCCATGTTTGTGGGTTGGAAGAATTAACATAATCAAAATGAATATACTACCCAGAGCCATCTACAAATTTAATGCTATCCCATCAAGATCCCAAGCACATTTTTTAGGAGAATAGAACAAATGCTACAATCATTTATCTGGAACCAGAAAAGACCTAGAATTGCCAAAACAATCTTGAGAAGAAAGAACAGAACTGGAGGCATCACACTCCCAGATCTCAAATTGTATTATAGGGCCATTGTCATCAAAACTGCTTGGTACTGGAACATGAACAGACACACTGACCAGTGGAATAGAACTGAGAGCCCTGAAGTAAGCCCCCACACCTGTGGACATCTAATCTTTGACAAAGGTGCCCAGACTATTAAATGGGGAAAGCAGAGTTTCTTCAACAAATGGTGTTGGAAACAATGGATTGAAACATGGAGAAGAATGAAACTGAACCACTATATTTCACCAAATGCAAATGTAAATTCCAAGTGGATCAAGGACTTGGATGTTAGACCACAAACTATCAGATACTTAAAGGAAAATATTGGCAGAACTCTTTTCTGCATACATTTTAAAGACATCTTCAATGAAATGAATCCAATTACAAAGAAGACTAGGGCAAACATATACCTATGGGACTACATCAACTTAAAAAGCTTCTGCACAGCAAAAGAAACCACTGCCCAAACCAAGAGACCCCTCACAGAATGGGAGAAGATCTTTACATGCCATACATCAGACAAGAGACTAATAACCAAAATATATAAAGAGCTTGCCAAACTCAACAACAAGAAAACAAATAACCCCATCCAAAAATGGGGAGAAGACATGGACAGAATATACACCACAGAAGAGATCCAAAAGGCTGAGAAACACATGAAAAAATTCTCCAAGTCTTTGATTGTCAGAGAAATGCAAATAAAGACAACAATGAGATACCACTTAACTCCTGTGAGAATGTCATACATCAGAAAAGGTAACAGCAGCAAATGCTCGAGAGGTTGTGGGGTCAAAGGGACCCTCCTGCACTGCTGGTGGGAATGTAAATTGGTCCAACCTCTGTGGAGAACAGTCTGGAGAACTCTCAGAAGACTAGAAATGGAACTACCCTATGATCCTGCAATTCCTCTCCTGGGGATATATCCTAAGGAACACAACACACCCATCCAAAAAGATCTGTGTACACATATGTTCTTGGCAACACAATTTGTAATAGCTAAAACCTGGAAGCAACCCAGGTGTCCAACAACAGATGTGTGGCTGAGCAAGTTGTGGTCTGTTGGGTAGTATGCCACCTCCCCCTGGCTTCTGCTTAACCATATGCCTATATAGGGATTTACTTATCCAAAGCTTTGGTCTATTTACATAAATCACTTTTACATTTACATAAAGCACTCCAGGGCATTGGTGGTTCAGTGATAGGATTCTTGCCTGTTCTGCCCCCTCCTTGTCACACTCTGATTTTCACCAGTCACTTTTCTCTCCACCCTCTCTATATCACATCCTGTTTCCACCCTACTTGGAGAGTATAAAAACAGCTGCTCTTCTGATTAAAGATACTTGGAAATTGCTTTCCAGCTCTGAGAGTTCCAGAGTGTATCTCCTGCGGAAGTTAGTGCGGCACGAGTTCCTGACCCTCTCCCACGCAGCAGCCTAGATCGGCTCCAGTTGAGTTCTCTCCAAGCCAGAGAGCACTAGCTCGGGAAGAAGTACCCTCAGGCTATCCCGGCAGTGGTCTATATATACAATGGAATACTACTCAGCTGTAAAAAATGGTGGCTTCATCGTTTTCAGCTGATCTTGGATGGACCTTGAAAAATTGATGTTAAGAGAAATAAGTCAGAAACAGAAGGATGAATATGGGATTTCACTCTCAGGCAGAAGTTGTAAAACAAGATCAGAAGAGAAAACACAGGTAGAACCTGAACTGGAATTGGTGTATTGCACCAAAGTAAAAGACTCTGGGGTGGGTGGGGGTAGAATACAGGTCCAAAAAGGATGATAAAGGACCTAGTTGGGGTTGTATTGCTATATGGAAAACTCAAAAATGTTATGCATATAGAAACTATTGTATTTAGTCGAATGTAAAACATTAATTCCCCAATAAAGAAAATTTTAAAAAAATACTAGCATGAAAATAATGCAATTTAGTAACTAAGAAATCAGTGTTTTTTTCTAATTAGAAAACAGAAACCTTTGCATTTAAAGAGTCCTTCTGAAGTTAAGAAACCACATGGCTGCTGCTGAGAATGTGCCTAACCCTCTATCAACACAGTGGTCGGAATACAGAAGAAATGGGGTACCTGTGGGAGGGAAGTCCCATCTGTAATTTCATCAGAGATGAGCACCCTTTTAGTGGTCTAATTTCCTCATGTGATCTTTCTGCAGAAAGACTCTAACTGCTCTTGCCGCACTAAGTAATAATAATTTTCACTTACACACCTTTCTTGAGAAGGTGAAATGATTAAACTGAAAAGTATTTTTAAAATGGAAGGGGAAGGGGACTCAAATCACCCAGAAGCAAATTCTTAGTCAATTATGAGAGGCTTCCTGGCAGCCTGCTATGTGCCTGCTGCTCTCCTCACCATTCATATCAAATAAGGGCCAGTGCTTTGAATTGGAGGCCGTTCTTGTCGTGGGAAGACTCAGTTGTCTTAGCTTAGCCTTTTCCTACCACAGGGAGCATTCTAACTGTTCTGAAGCAACCTAGTGGAGACTCAGTGTGAATGCAGAAGTTAAGGCAAGCTGTGGAAGTGTGGGGTCCATGTGTGGAGCTGCGTAATTCAGGCAGTGAGGCCCTGCCCGCAGTGCAGATGTCTCTGCTCTCTGTCCTGTTTATGGGACAACAGCGGCACTTTCTCTAGGCCATCAGAGCTAGGCACGGGGATGCAGTTAGTGGTTCATTGTCATGGACGAGGGTCCAGGTCCAGGTATCTCCAGAGGCCAGCCTGGCCTTGCACTTTGTGTGATTGTCTGGACACCAAGGAAACCATCCTGTATGCTCTGTGTCCATCAGAAGCTTGGACACTCAACCAGCCTGAGGCAGTCAGGAGAGGAAAGTGAAGGGAGACCTCCAGTGACCTGGACCTCTCCGGAACTTGCAGGAAATACCAGAAATGGACTCCCCACCACAAGGCCTTAGACTCCATGTGGAGTGGTCCAGTCAATACAGAGGACTGTGGGAAGTGGGTGGGGGGCTGTCAGTCAGGGAGGTCACCAGGAAAGGTACTTAAACAGCCCCAGTTCTGCCACCCCCCTTGGGTAGATATCTCTAGGAGAGGCCCTGCAGGGGCTTGTTGGTAAGCAGTCTTTCTGAGGTGACCTTCCTCCTGCTCCAGGGGCCCTCCTTTAATCCTCCTGATAAAGGAACTTCACCCAGAGGCATCTTAGGGCTGCAGGCTTGTGCTCCCCTCCCTGAGCTGTCACCGTCATCAAGCTCCTTCTCATCTGTACTGTCTGGCCCCCACAAGGCTGACTGGAAGTAGGAGGGCATCTGTCTATCTTCTTGGTTTACGAGGGGGGAATCTGACCTGCAGCCGGCGGTACTGCTGCCAGGCAGTGCAGGCCCAGCTGTAGCCTGTGCCCCTGATGCCAGGTTCAGTCCTAGGTTGCTCGGGGGCAACACCGCTTGCTCAGCCCTGGATCCAAGACTGGTTGTTATTAGCTCTGCACAGGACTTTTGGCAGAAGTTTGAACACTTCCCCCTTACACTGACTTTGGCATCCCTATAGAAGTCTAGGATCTTACCCGACTTAGAGTGAAATAGCACATCTCTTCCTGGAGGCCTTGGGTTCCTGTATTAATATCTAGAAGTGAGGCAGTTGCTGTTCTGTCTCCTGTGACATGCTCTTTTAAATAATATTTTATTGATTTTAGTATATTTTAAAATTTTTATTTTATTGACTTTATTGGATAGAGACAGCCAGAAATTGAGAGGAGGAGGGAAGCTAGAGAGGGAGAAAGACACCTGCAGACCTACTTCACCACTCACAAAGCTTTCCCCCTGCAGGTGGGGACAGGGGGGCTCGAACCCGGGTCCTTGTGCACTGTAGCATGTGCACTCAACCAGGTGCCCCACTACCCGGCCCTGTGTGACATGCTCTTGAAGGAAAGCCAGTCTACACTTGTGAGAACACAGGTTGTCAATACACCATATGTGACAAACACAAGACTCAAAAATCCTCTCACTAGTAAAAAAGTAGACAATACAGATGTTCAAAGGACACAAGGAGGAAATCCACAGGATCTTAAAAATATATGAAAAGTATATGAATACACTTTTATATTTCATATGAAATTACATATACTATATATCTATATTCATGTATGAAATATATGAAAGTATTCATTCTCTGACAGAAGTAAGACTTTGTTCTGACAGTTGAGTGACTATGAAAAACTGTTACTCGCTCCACCGCTGCTGCCTCCTTCTTCTGCCGCTCCTGGTGCTGCTTGTGTGCTGGTTTGGTGCAGACCTGGTACCTCTTTTGTGAAGTGGCAAGTGAGGAGACCCCGGCGTTCGCCATGGCCGACGAAAAGCCCAAGGAAGGAGTCAAGACTGAGAACAACGACCATATTAATCTGAAGGTGGCGGGTCAGGATGGTTCAGTGGTGCAGTTTAAGATTAAGAGGCATACACCACTTAGTAAACTAATGAAAGCCTATTGTGAACGACAGGGATTGTCAATGAGGCAGATCAGATTCCGATTTGACGGGCAGCCAATCAATGAAACAGATACACCTGCACAGTTGGAAATGGAGGATGAAGATACAATTGATGTGTTCCAGCAGCAGACAGGAGGTGTCTACTAAAAAGGGAGCCTGCTTCTTTACTCCAGAACTCTGTTCCTCCAGACCAAGAAGACATTCTCAATTAGAAAACCGCAATTTGGTTCCACCACATCCTGACTACTCCAGTATAGTTTTTCTCTATTCTTTCATTTCCCCCTTCCCCATTCCTTTATTGTACATAAAGTAACTGGTGTATGTGCACAAGCATATTGCATTTTTTTAACTCAATGGCCAATGGTATGTTTTGATTGACATCAAATGGAGTTGGGATGGGGAAAATATTGGTTCTGTGAAAATACCCCCTTTCTCCATTAGTGGCATGCTCATTCAGCTCTTATCTTTATATTCCAGTAAGTTATTTTGCTCTCAATGTTTAACAAAAAGAACAACATAAAAATTCTTGCATACCTTGTTTGATTGGAGAATCTTAATGTTTTTCATTTATCATTGTAAAACCAAGGACAATTTTATAACTTTTTTGTACGTAGCTGTTACATGTAGGGCAATCTGTCTTTAAGTAGGGGTAAATTACTCTAAAAGAAATGAATCCTAGATAGTTTTCCCTTCAAGTCAAGCATCTTGTTGTTTAAATAAACTTCTTGTTTAAAAAAAAAAACTGTTACTCATACTCATTTTTGACAAAGATGTAAAGAAACAGAAACAGACTCTCCTTTTATGGTCAAACCCTCACCCCCGGACCTACAAGGGTAGAGGCTTCACGAGCACTCAAGCAGGGCTGCAGGCATCTCTCTGTCTCCCTCTCTATCTCCCCCTCCCTTCTCAATTTCTCTCTGTCCTGTGCAATAAAATAGATAAAATAATGCAAATATGGTTGGTGGGAGTGGTGGATTTGCCATGCTGTCACTGAGCCCCAGTGGCAATAAAACATAAATAAAGTCCAGATGTTCTGCCTTTTAAATTTGACATCCATCATGATTTATTCAAGAAAGTATTTGTGTGCATGGAGAGACATGTACATAATACTCATTGCTTTTCTGAAGTTATATAACTGCTTGTCAGTTTGA
Organism: Erinaceus europaeus; assembly: GCF_950295315.1. NCBI lineage: Eukaryota > Metazoa > Chordata > Mammalia > Eulipotyphla > Erinaceidae > Erinaceus > Erinaceus europaeus. The sequence continues at coordinate 67,036,158 of NC_080168.1, forward strand.
GGATAGTTGGATAAAAATTAAGTTTCTCATATGACTTTTTAAATTTTTTAATTTTGTACTTTATTTATTTATTTTTCCCTTTTGTTGCCCTTGTTTTTATTGTAGTAGTTATTATTGTTGTTGTTATTGATGTCTTCATTGTTGGATAGGACAGAGAGAAATGGAGAGAGGAGGGGAAGACAGAGAGGGGGAGAGAAAGATTGACACCTGCAGACCTGCTTTACCACTTGTGAAGTGACCCCCTTGCAGATGGAGAGCCGGGAGCTTGAACCAGGATTCTTATGCTGGTCCTTACGCTTTGCACCACATGCGGTTAACCAGCTGCACTATTGCCCGACTCCCTTGGACTATTTTTTTAAATACTTGTTTTTTTTTCTTTTTTAAATTTTATTATTGGATAGAGGCAGAGAGAAATTGAGAGGGGAAGGAGACAGAGAGGGAGAGAGACAGAAAGACACCTGCAGCTCTACTTCACCACTTGGGAAGCTTTCCCCCTGCAGGTGGGAACCAGGGGATTGAAACCAAGGCCTTGCACATTGTAGTGTGTGCACTTAACCAGGTGCACAACTGCCTGCCCCCAATGCTTATATATATATATTTAATTAATTTTATTTTTGAGAGAGAGGCAGAGAGAGACACACACACACACACAGATAGAAACACCAGAGCACTGGTCAGTTCTGTCTTACGGTGGTGTGGGGGATTGAACCTGGGACTTTGGAGCCTCAAGCATGAGAGTCTCTTTGCATAACCATTATTCTATCTGCCCCCGCCCTGGACTAGTAATAATAAGGTAAAAATGAGATACCAGGCTGGAGAGACAGCACAGTGACTCTGCAAAAGCCTCTCTCCTGTCTGAGGCTCTAAGGTCCCAGGCTCAATCCCTAGCACCACCATCTGCCAGAGCTGAGCAGGGCTCTGGGGCCCGTGTCTGTCTGTCTGTCTGTCTGTCTGTCTCTCACTCATTAAAATGAAATAAATTAGAATATTTATATAAAAAGGGGGAGGGCCAGGTGGTAGCTCAACAGGTTAATTGCACATGGTACAAAGTGCAAGGACCAGCGTAAGGATCCCGATTTGAGCCCCCTGCAAGGCAGTGAGGCAGGTCTGCAGGAGTCTTATCTTTCTCTCCCCCCTCAGTCTTTCCCTCCTCTCTCGATTTCTCTCTGCCCTGTCCAGCAACAACAACAGCAATGGCAACAATAACAACAACAAGGGCAACAAAATGGGAAAGTGGCCTCCAGGAGCAGTGGACTTATAGTGCAGGCACCAAGCCCCAGCAATAACCCTGGAAGCAAAAATAAAATAAAATAAAAATAAACAAAAGCAATGTTTAAAAGAGATCTGTGGGCTCTCATGAAAAACACTCTAAAATATCTTAGACAAATAAAATGTATTACAAGACCAAGTATGCAACTGGGCTTTCCTAATAGGATTTCAGCCCCTACAAAGCACTAACCCACGTCTGTTTCCCTTCATGTAAAATCCCAGAAAGAGGAACGACAGAGCCACCCATCAACAGTTTCCTTGAGGAAGGAAGTGAATTTGGGATTAGGGCCAAGTCCACTTGTACTGTGTACTTACAACAGCAATGTACCAACAAGGACTGTTGTTATATTTTATATCCGGTATAGTAGGACTTCTAATTTTGGGCTACTCTCCACCAACTATATGAAGAGAAAGTGGTGTCACCTGTGTCATTACTAGTGATTCTAGTGGGACCCCTTGGCTAAGAGGGCATCCACCATGTTCCCGCTCAGACATATAACCTGAGTATGGTGAGGAAGTAACATCAGAAACAAGGTTTTTTTTGTTGGGGGGGGATTTTTTTTTTTTTTCCTCCTCTAGGATTATTGCTGGGCTCGGTGCCTGCACCATGAATCCACCGCTCCTGGAGGCCATTTTTCCCCCCCTTTTGTTGCCCTTGTTGTAGCTTCGTTGTGGTTATTATTATTGCCCTTGTTGACGCAATTCGTTGTTGGATAGGACAGAGAGAAATGGAGAGAGGAGGGGAAGACAGAGAAGGGGAGAGAAAGATAGACACCTGCAGACCTGCTTCACCGCCTGTGAAGCGACTCCCCTGCCGGTGGGGAGCCGGGGGCTCGAACCAGGATCCTTACGCCGGCCCCTGCGCTTTGCGCCACATGCGCTTAACCCACTGCGCCACCGCCCGACCCCCTGGGGGGGATTTCATTTATTATTTTTTTATTTTTTGTTCGTGATTTCATATTGATTTACAAAATTATAAGATGATAGTTGTAAAATTCCATACTATTCCCACCACCAGAGTTCTGTGTCCCCGTCCCTCCATTTGTAACTGCAGTAGTCCTTCCAAGGTCACAGATATGGGTTGACTTTACAGCTGTCGAGCTATATCTATTTCTATATATCTCTCTATATATTTTCAAGATTCTTGGTGACATACATTTTGGCTCCTGGTGGAATAGGGGTTCAGAGACCCCTGGTCATCTCCCCCTGACATTTCTTCTTTTCTTTTTTTAAATTTTCATTGATTTATTAATGAGAGGGATAGGAGGAGAGAGAAAGAACCAGATCAATCTGGGGATCGAACTCAGGACCTTGTGCTTGAGAGTCCAGCACTTTATTTACTATACCACCTTCTGGACTACAACATTTACCTCTCTCTCTCTCTCTCTCTCTCTCTCTCTCTCCCTTCCTTCCTTCCTCCCTCCCTCCCTCCTTCTCTTTCTTTCTTTCTTTCTTTTTTTCTTTCTTTCTTTCTTTCTTTCTTTCTTTCCTTCTTTCTTTCTTCCTTTCCCCTGACATTGCTCCCTCTCTGAAAGTATGGACCAAAGATTTTTATGGGGTGCAGAAGATGGGAGTTCTGGCTTCTGTAATTGCTTCTCCACTGGACATGGGTTTTGGCAGGTGGATCCACACCCCCAGTCTGTTTCTGTCTTTCCCTAGTGGGGCAGGGCTCTGGAGAGGTGGGTTTCCAGGACACATTGGTGAGGTCGTTTGCCCAAGGAAGTCAGGATGGCACACATAGTAGCATCTGCAACTTGATATAAAAAACAGATGTAAGAGCTTTTTCTTAAAAAAAAAAAAAGTAAGTTCTAAGAGAAAAATCTGCTTTAAAAAATTTATTTAAAAGAACTGCACAGATAAAGAGATAAAGGAGGCTAAGGAGACAAGACAATACAGTGGAACACATGAAGCCGGACACTGTGTTGCTGAGAACACCTGGAGCCACAGCTCTCTGAGTAAGTGGGTGGGTTATAGCACGCTCTGTAGTGTGGTCACAGTGTCTTCAGACAAGGCTGCAGGCGGGGTGGGGAGGTTCTGGAAGACTCTGATGCCTGCAGGATTCCTCCTTTGTCAGGCCTGGTCTCAGTGCCTATCTGACCACGTATGTCCATTCTTTCTGCCCTTCAGACAACAAACATCCTCTCAAGATTGTTCTCTTTTGTATTAGATTAGGTTTTTGGGTTTTTGTTGTTTGTTTTGTTTTTTGTACTTCCTTTGAGTTTGTTTTCTCCAGAAAGCACGCTAGTGATGCCTTTGATAGGTTTTCCCCTGTGTCTGAGTCTATTAGTTCTTTACTTGATTCCAAATTGTCCTTGCATTCTGTTGTCTGAGTTGCAAAATCACATGTGTTTCCTTTGTGTGTATGTAAGAGAGAAAGAGACAGAGGCGATGTGGGTGGTCTTTGTCTCCATTGAGTTTTCTTTCTTTCTTTTTTTGACCTAAGCCCCTTTCTCACCTCTTTTCTGTCTTATCTTCTTTGAATATTTGAAGCTGCTCATTGACCTTATTTTTGAAAGGGGGGGAGCTCAGAGCTGTCATTTCCTTGACACAATAGAAGCTCTTCATCTGTCTGACTCGGTGCACCTCAGCACTAGTTTCTCTCTGAGGTGTTTTGCTGACAGCAGCCTCTGCCCCTGCCCCCCAGAGCTTATGGATACTCCTCTTTGAGACCCTGACTTACCCTCCAGTGAAGCGCCTTCTCCCTGCAAGAACTCAAGGAGCGCAGGAGTGGAGGGAGGTAGGGAGAGAGAGAGCTGTGTCTGATTCAGTGGCCCTTTGCATCCTCCAGGAGACTTCCCCCAAACCTGTCATTTCACTCCTTAACAGGGGCACATCTGTCTTCCCAGGGCGTGGTAAATCCCAGGGCTGCATCCTTCTAGGGCACAGACAGGCCCCTGCATTGCAGTAACCAGCCTTTAACATTAAAAAAAAATTGTATTATTGATTTAATAATGATGAAAAAAATTGTAAGATAACAGGTACAGTTCCACACAGTTCCCACCACCAGAGTTCCATATCTTATCCCCTCTATCAAAAGCTTTCCTTTATCTCTCTGGGGGTATGGACCCAGGGTCATTATGGGGTGCAGGAGGTGGGAGTTCTGGCTTCTGTAATTGCTTCCCCGCTGAACATGTGCGTTGTCAGGTGGATCCATACTCCCAGCCTGTCTCTCTCTTTCCCTAGTGGAGCAGTGCTCTGGGGAGGCAGGGCTCCAGGACACATTGGTGGGGCCGTCTGCCCAGGGAAGTCTGGTTGGCATCATGGTAGCATCTGCAACATGGTATCAGTCTGTTTTGATCACTGACTCAGCTCCAGGGATGCATTATGCCCAGGGGCTAAGTGAGGAATGCTTGGAGGTGAGGGCTTGAGCCCTGACATTGAGTGACACTGCCTGAACAGGGCTTCTCTGCTGCTGGCCACCCCCTACCTCCCCACCCCTAGTCAGGGTGTCAAGGTAAAACTTTCTAGACTGTGCTTCTCTGGGGGAGGTGTTGGGCTCCCAGACAGGAGTCTCTTCACTCCATACCTTTGGGTCCAGACTCCACTGTGTTTGTAGTTGAACTTTGTGTTTGAGCCTTGGAACTGAGAGAGTTGACTCTGACCTCGTTCTCTTTATTGTCTTGTGAGCATGTTGTTTTGAAGGGAGGACAGGGGGCTTTGCCTGGTACTGTTAAATATAAAGTCACTCAGGAGGTGAACTGCTCAGTTCTGTGTCCTTGTCTTCTGTGAACGTGGTGACGTCTCTGGCCTGTTTTGGAAGGCAGCATGTGACCACAGCACATGACTTTGGAGAAGAGAGCATGGAAGGCCCATCCACATAGCTAAATTCAGTTCTGCACTTCCCAGTCTCGCTCTGGTTTATGGGTATTGTGCCGTATGCCTCCGAGTATGCACTCAGCACCAGTCTTTTACTTCATTTCATAGTAGCCGACAGCCAAGATCTGTAATTATGCCACTGTTCAGTGTTGCGTGAGGCTCGACTTGCTGCTAATTATACTTAATGATTATAGTCCTCACCAGTAACCACAGTAGCAAGTCTGCAAGGCAGAATTACCTCTACTCTTCTTGGGGCTGATTTTTAGGGAGAAGAAGAGGCTCTTTTCTTGCTCAGTCTTCTAGCAGGATGGCTGACCCAGCCAGAAGTTATATATATAGCATCTGAGTAACAGTCCAAGTCATCAAGGGCACAGTGCACAGGGGCACTTCCTGCACTCCCTGGGGATGTGTGTGAGCCTCACCTTGTCAGCCCCACCTATTTGTATTGAGTCACAGTGACAGGCTGGTAACTGCCAGCTGAACTGAATGGTGACTGCAGCTTAGCCCTCCCCTGCAGGAAGCCAATGCTGGAGAGAACTGGAGGGTTGGATGTACAGGGCAGCTGTGTGGGCACCCATGGGGAAGACAGAGGTCCAGAAGGGGTGGTGGGCAAGGTGCCATCTTTCTCCTGGTTCTCCAAGGATTCTGTGGCACCCGGGACCTAGTGGGATGTGGGGGGGGGGGGGAGTGTGAGTGAGTGTGTGTGTGTATGTGTGTGTGTGTGTGTAAGTGATTTCCAAATTCAAGAGAGAAAAAAAAAACAGTGGCTGGAGCAATAGCTCAGCTTGGGGAAGGGCATCAGACTTTGATGCCTGTGGTCCCAGCTCAGACCCCAGAACTGCACCTGCTGCCTGTGATCCTCCTATCCCCCTCTCTCCTCCTTTGCTTTGTGTGAAACGTTCTCTCCCTCATCTGCAGTACGGAAAGCAAAATTTTTAAAAGGAAAAATAACCCATCCATGACCTTTCCAAATCAAGAGAACATTATGACCATCTCGAGAGATGGAGAAACAGCATTTGTAAAATCAAACATACTTTCATGGAAAACATTCTTAAGAAATTGAGACTGGGCTGGTGAACTAGCTCACTTGGATAGTGTGTTGCTTTGCCATGTGTGCAGCTCAGATTCAAGCCTGGCCTTCACTGCATTGAGGGAAGCTTGGTGCTATGGTGTGTCTCCCTCCCTCCCTCCCTCCCTCCCTCCCTCCCTCCCTCTTTTCCTCCCGCCCTCCCTCCCTCCCTTCCTCCCTTCCTCCCTTTTTTCCTCCCTCCCTCCCATCCTTCCTCTCTTCCTTTCTCTCTCCTGTGTCTCTCTGTAAAAGACCATAGTGGTGAAATCATTGAAATGAAAACCAATCTAAGACTGTGCATAACTTTTTAAAGGTTTATTTACTTTTCTCTCAGCTTGGGAGAGACAAAGAAGAGGAGGAAAAGGGTGGGGGTGGAACCAGAGCATCACTCTGGCATATCCAATGCTGGGGAACAACTGGGGACCTTATGCTTGAGGGTCCAGTGCTTAATACACTGTGCTACTTCCCAGGCCACTGTGTGACACTTTTTAAAAAGAAATATATACCACAGAGAATCTTATATCTAATGGTCAAGAGTTAAAATAGATGTCAAGATAAGAACAAGAGGATCAGTATTTTGTCTTGATTCAGACTATAGCAGAACTCCTAGCTCACAAAGCATTTTCCTCTCCCCTGCTGAGAAAATGGAAAAGGAAAACTATTTATTTATAGTATCATATAAATAGAAAATTCAAATCCCATAGGGATAAAAATTAGAATTAGTAAGTTGAGGAATTTTTCCAGGTACAACTAGATAGTGTGAGGAACATTTTGTTTTGTTTTACTACTACTTATTAGTGATTTGATAGTGATTAATACAATTGAAGAGATAATAGGGGTACAGTTTCATACACTTCCCACCACCAGAGTTCCCTGTCCTATTTCCTCCATTAAAAACTTCTCAATTCTTCTTCTTCTTCTTCTCTCTCTCTCTTTTCACCTTCCCTATTCTTTATCCCTCTGGGAGTGTGGACCAAAAGTTCCTTTCTTTCTTTCTTTCTTTCTTTCTTTCTTTCTTTCTTTCTTTCTTTCTTTCTTTCTTTCTTTCTTCCAGGGTTATTTGCCTAAACTACAAATCCATTGCTCCTGGAGGCCATTTCCCCCCATTTTTCTTGCCCTTATTGTTGTTGTTGGATAGAACAGAAAGAAATCAAGAGAGGAGGAGGAGAGAGACAGACACCTGCAGACCTACTTCACCTCTTGTGAAGCGATCCCCCTGAAGGTGGGGAACTGAGGGCTTGAAACTGGATCCTTATGCTGGTCCTTGCACTTTGCGCCATGTGTGTTTAATCCTCTGTGCTACTGCTCAGCCCCCAACCAAAATTCTTTATGCAGTGCAGAAGGTAGGAGTTCTGGCTTCTGTGATTGCTTCTCTGCTGGACATTGGCAGAAGAATCCTTTCATTTTTATGTACTTTCAACAGGAAATGAGACAAGATACCACTAAAACTCAGACATGTAAGCAAGAAAGGTGTGTGAGAGGTAGACAGCTAGGCAAACAGAAGTGGCTATTCAAGGCTGAAGTGTGAAATGTCTGTGATGACATGCCACAGCTTCTCTTAGTTCCCCATGCAGGACCCACAGGTCCGTCCAGGCCCTGCTGTGTGATAGCAATGCCTTTTCCTGCTAACATCTAGAAGATGATTCAGAAGCCCAAGCGTCTTCCTGTATATGTTGGAGGGTGTATGTTCTCACCAACTCCTGTAATTAATATCCTGTTTCATTCAGCACCTGGACCTCACACATACATGCTACTTTCACACCCAACAGACTTGCCTTTCTCTTATGTTCTTAGAAAGGGAAGGAGAGGGGAATGGGTGGCGGTGCATCTGGTTAAGTGCACATGGTACTAAGTGCAAGGGCCTGCACAAGGATCCGGGTTTGAGGCCCCCACCCCACCACCTGCAGTGAAGACACTTCACAAGCAGTGAAGCAGGTCTCCAGGTATCTCTCTCTCTCTCTCTCTCTCTCTCTCTCTCTCTCTCTGTCCTCTCAATTTCTCTGTGTCCTATCCAATAAAATGGAAAAAATGCCAGTGGTAACTGTGGAGGCAAAAAAAAAAAAAAGGAACCGCCATAGCACCACCATCCATGGAGCCCCTCCCAGTGCTGTCCATGTTGCTAGGTAATGCTAGGACTTGAACTCAAGGCCTCACACACAGCAAGGCATGCACTGTATGCACTGTACTTGGAGAGCTATCTCCTGGTCTTTCAACAGAATGTCTAACATTCCTGGAAAGTCATCTTTCTTCCAATTTATATTCATGTCACAGATTTCACTTCAAGCCAGCTAGGTTATAGAGTTGTGTGAATTTTACCTTGGGGCCCCCACCTGGCCTCTAATAGTTTCTTACTTAGGATGACAGAGGGTTCACTTGGACATTGTTTCCCCACCTGTGTCCACTCCAGTGTAGAAGAGGTAACACAGAAGGCATTCAGGGACAGAGAACACCATTACACCAGTAGAAAACTTGGTCTCTTTTTTTCTTTCTCCAGAGCCCTGCTCAGCTCTGGCTGGTGGTGGTACTGGGGATTGAACCTGGGACCTCAGAGCCTCAGGCAGGAGAGTCTCTTTGCATAACCATGATGCTATTGATCCCTCCATCCCAAAATGTGGTCTCAGAGACATCATGGGAGGGGATGACGGGCAGCTCCCCGGGTTGTCAGACATATCACCATGAATAGGGACCTGGGTCTGAGCTCCAGGCCACCATGTAGGAACTCCCAGGGCCACTCCCTGAGTGGGGGACAGGGTGGCCTGAGGCAGCCGGCCTCTCTGTCTCTCTTGGTTCTCACCCTCTGGAGGAAGGGACATGGCCACTGGGAGTGGTGGAGCTGTGCAGGCACTAGTGGCAGGGAGAAGTCGAGTTAAGCAGCCACCTGTATCCCGTCTGCCTCGCCACTTGGCCAGTGACCTAAACCTGTGGCAGGTGCCTCCAGTCTCTCTGGGGGAAACAGAAGGTGGGTTTGTGGTTTGGGTGAGAGGAAAGGAGAGGTGGAGTTGCCATGTGACCAGCTCTTCTAGAGGTATCCACAAAACCCCTCCCCATACACACCCAGCCTCACTTTTTTTTTTTCTCTCCCTTCAGCTAAGATAGCAGAAGAGGTTATTTATTGTACACGGGTTACATTCAGCCACAAGGAGAACAGAACTAGTCCAGAATGACAAGTCTAAGGCAAAGGAGCAATAGGGACTGTGTCTTGGTATGAGCAATGAAGGTCACTCAAGATGGTCGCTTAGGATCAAATGGTGATGAGGTTCTAGATCTGCTGAAAACAAGTTCTAGGCTGCAGCACATAAGTCCAATTTGTACCAGCGCCTCTGGCCTCCAGCATCCCTTATTTCTGCTCCTGTGGCTTCCATGGGTGCACAAGTCTACTTGGACCTCTGCCTCATCTTTCTTCTTTTGCGCTTCAGCCTGCGCATTCGCTTCTTCCTCCACTTGGCTCTCATCGTGCAAAGGGTTCTAGGAAGATGGTGCTAAGGCCGAGAGATCCAGCCTCACTTTTATCTTCTTTTAAAAACATATTTTTATCATCTTTTAAAATTTATTGGGCGGAGACAGCCAGAAATCAAAAGGGAAGGAATAAGTAAAGAGGAAGAGGGACAGAGAGAGACACCAGGTGGGAATGCAGGGCTCAAACCTGGTTCCTCAACACACTGTAACATGTGCACTCAACCAGATGCACCACCACCAGCCCCCTAAAAATAAATTTAAAAACTAGAAATCAGTACTATGTGGCCTAGTGTTGGGGGACCTAGTTGGGCTGCAGAGACTGAACTGCGGTGGCTCCCCGTGAAGAAGCCTCACAGTGTACAGTGTCTCATGTGGTCCAGTTTCTCTGTTAACATATGTACATGAAGCAAAGCACAGCTTTCTATAAAGCGGGGTCAGGCCTGAATGTCAGCCCCAAAGCTGTTCCCTGTGGGCTGGCTCTTGAGCCTTGGCTGAGCCCCTTTGGGAGGGGCTGACAGCTCACCTCAGCTGCTGGGGCTCCCCTGAGAGAGGTCGGGGCTGAGCAGGTCCCCGGCGAGTCTCCCCACACTCCCTCAGAAAGTCCTTGCACAGCCTCACACCATGGCCATGGGAGAGTCTCAGAGCATCTTTGGGGAGCGCGCCCAGATGGGTCATAGAACCCATTTGGCAGTGGACGTGGCAGTGTGACTGTGGGGCTCGGCCAGTGCTCCTGTCCAAAGTGACCCTGCTCCTTCACAGCCAGTGAGATAGCTCAGCTGGTGGAGCACAAGACTTGCATGGCTGAGGCTCCTGTACCTTGGTGGCACTCTGCTCCCCGCCCCCCACCTGTGTATCTCTCATATGACCCAGTTTTTCTGTATGAATCTACTTACATGGAATAAATATAGCAAATCTGTATATAAAAACTGTTGGGGCTGATTGTCAGCATGGCCCTGGAGCCATTCCTGTCAGCACACATCCATCGTTGATAGCAGAGTGCAGATGGGCCAGGACACTTCCTGAGGGGCTTCGGGAGATGAAGGGGCAGCTGGCCATGTGCAGCCTCTTGAGAGCTGGGGTCTGGACACTCAGATGGGAAGAGGCCTCTGGGGGAGAACATGGTGTCACCTCTTGAATTGGCCCCAGATAACACCCTTCCTATGGACAGGCTCCAGCTTTGGGTTGGCAGCTCCAGAGGCCGAACTCACCCTCACCTACGGTCTCACCCTCATCCCCACCCTCACCCACACCCTCACCCTCACCCACACCCTCACCCTCACCCTCACCCTCACCCTCACCCTCACCCTCACCCTCACCCTCACCCTCACCCTCACCCTCACCCACACCCTCACCCTCACCCTCACCCACACCCTCACCCTCACCCTCACCCACACCCACACCCTCACCCTCACCCTCACCCACACCCTCACCCTCACCCACACCCTCACTCTCACCCACACCCTCACCCTCACCCTCACCCTCACCCACACCCTCACCCTCACCCTCACCCTCACTCATGTCCTCACACCCACCCTCACACTCACCCTTGCTGTGAAGAGGTGGTTCTGCTTGCAGAACTGGAGGAAAGGGACCCTGATGCTTCTGGCACAGCCCCTGACCCCTAGAAATGCAGGGTGCCAGTGAGCTTGATGGCATCACAGAAGATGCCCTGATGAAGCTGTCTGGGTTGTGCCAGGCCCTTTAGTGAGCTGATGATGTCATCCTCCCTGCTCCAGCAAGCCCCCATGTCACCTTAGTGCTCTCTGGCTCTGGAGTTGGGGCCCACCTGGGACAAACACAGGCACTTGTCTGGAGCCTGCCATGCACTCAGCCAAGGCCATCACCTGCTCGTCCCCCGGGGAGAGGTCCCTGGGGACAGCTCCTGCTTCAGCTGCTGGGGGGAGGGTGACAGGGAACTTGGCCTTGCTCTCAGTGGCTAGGCCCTCAGCAGCCGAGAAGTCGTACTGGACAGAGGAAGAGAGTGAGTGAGCTGCTTGTACAGGAAGTGAGTGTCCCAGGTCTGGGGAGGGAGCTAGGGTCCCAGCCCCCACTAGAGGTTTTGGGAAGTGTCTGTGTGGAAGACTCCACTGAGCTCAGATGTTTCTTGAAGTCTGCTGGGGGAAGCTTTGCTGGAGCTGCTCACCAGCATCACAACAGCTGACATTTGGAGATTTATCCATCTAATGAGAGGGAGGGAGGGAAGGAGGGGCTGGGCTGGCAAGTGCTGTGCTCAGAGACCCAGGTTCAAGCCCCCAGCACCCACCAGCAGGGGGAAGCACGATGAGTATGGGGTGGTGGTGTTGCAGGTGTCTCTCCTACCCTGTCTCCTCTTTCCTTATTTCTCTATGACTCCATAGGAAAAGAAGGAAGAAAATGAAAAGATACCCACTGGGAGTGGCAGAGTCACCCCGTAGCACTAAGCCCCAGGGAGAACCCTGATGGAAAATAATCATAATAATAATATCATCATGTCATCATAATAACAGCAGTAAGAGAGAAAGGGAGAAACAGAGTGTTGCTCTGGCATAGGAAGGGCAGGGGGTCAGACCTGCAAGTCCTTCACTCCACCTCCTCCCAAGTCCCTGGCTGAGACCAGCTTTTCCACTCAGATGATTCTCGCGTGAGTGCGTGCGTGCATGTGTTCACCATGTGTTACAGACTATATAGCCTGATGGTGGTGCAGAGATAACTAAGCACCAGGGAATTAGAGCTAGTCTTGTAGAGAAGCTGTGAAACAGGTGGCTATTTCCTGGCCCATTTTCTGGATTTGGAGTGTGCTGGGCACAATGAGAATCATCCAGTCCTTGTGTGCCCATGACCCCTTCACAGAGGTGGCTGGTGTGGTCAGGTCACTTATGCTGCCGTCTCAGTCTTTCTGATTGACACACAAAAGCTGTGTGGGTCCTCCTGACCTCAAACCTACTGTGAGCAATAACAGGAAGGACATCTGCAGCAAGGAAGGCATCTGAGTAGGAAGAGGGTCCAGTGCTGAAGAGGAAGAGAGGGGATGAAGAAAGACAAGGGCCGTGGTCCCACTCCTATGTGGTGTGCACAGAAAAGAAGTACTCGGGGCTGGGTGGTAGTACAGTGGGTTAAGCACATGTGGCACAAAGTGCAAGGATCGGCATAAGGATCCCACTTTGAGTCCCCAGTTCCCCACTTGCAGGTTGCTTCACAAGCGGTAAAGTAGGTCTGTAAGTGTCTATCTTTCTTTCCCCCTCTTGGTCTCCCCCTCCTCTCTCAATTTCTCTGTCCTATCCAACAACAATAATAACAACAATGATAAACAAGAGCAACAAAAGGGGGGAAAAAGCCTCCAGGAGCAGTGAATTCATAGTGCAGGCACCCAGCCCCAGCAATAACCCTGGAGATACGAGAAAGGAAGGAAGGAAGGAAGGAAGGAAGGAAGGAAGGAAGGAAGGAAGAAAGAAAGGAAGAAAGAAAGAAAGAAAGAAAGAAAGAAAGAAAGAAAGAAAGAAAGAAAGAAAGAAGGAAAGAGAAAAGCAAAGAAGCACACAAATTAAGTGAAACAGAAATAAAATTGGAGGAGTTGAGCGGTAGCACAGCGATTTAAGTGCAGGTGGTGCAAAGCGCAAGGACCGGCATAAGGATCCCGGTTCAAGCCCCTGGCTCCCCAGCTGCAGGGGAGTTGCTTCACAGGCGGTGAAGCAGGTCTACAGGTATCTTTTTCTCCCTCTCTCTGTCTTCCCCTCCTCTCTCTGTTTCTCTCTGTCCTGTCCAACAATAACGACATCAGTAATAACTACAACAATAAAATAAGGGCAACAAAAAAGGAGATAAATAAATAAGTGACTTTAAAAAAACATTTAAAAAAATGAAATAAAATTGGAGACTCAAAATCCAACCAGTGGTTACCAGAAAGGCTAAGTAAGTTGAGGTCTATATACACAATGGAATATCATTCAACTATTAAAAATAGTGAATTCACCTTCTTCTCCTCATCTTGGATGGAGCTTGAAGGAATCTTAAACTGGGTTTGGTGTATTGCAGTAAAGTAAAGAACTCGGGGGTGGGGGGTTCAGGTCCTAGAGCATGAAGGCAGAGGAGGACCTAGAGAGGGTTACATTGTTATGTGGAAAACTGAGAAATGTTACACATGTACAAACTATTGTATTTTACTTTCAACTGCAAACCATCAATTTCCCCAATAAAGAAAGAACAATGTTGTAAGTTCCCATCTCAAAAGAAAAGTGACTTGAGTCTAAGACAGGCAGAAGAAACAATGAACATTTAAGCTGGTATCAACAAAACTAAAAATGGAAAAGTGACAGAGAAAGCAAAACCATTCTAGCTGGTTCTTGGAAAATTTCAATCAGTCTGATAAACCTCTTATCAGGCGAATCAAAGAAGAAGACAGGCATTACCAAAATTAGAAATAAAAGAAAGGTCATAATTTCTGCTTTCAATGACACACAAAAAAAACAGCAGTCTCAAGCTGTGTAACCTGGAGACAACGTGCCCATTCCTGGAAGGGGGCAGACTGTCACAGTGGGAGCAGCCTCAGTCTATTGAAGATGCTCAGTGGATAATTAATAGCCCTTGGTGAAGAAAGCACCAGGACCAGATAAGCTCATGGGAAAACTGTTCCAAGCCTCTGGGGAAGAAATGACACTGTCTGCACTCTCAGAGAAGCAGGAAGCCCCTCTCTGAGTTCATGCTGCCAGATCTGCAGTGCATGGAAACCCACCTACAGGGAGAGCACAGAGCTCAGATTTGGAAAACACAAATGAAACCTCAAGTCCATATACTAAATACTAAAACATACGCCTCCATTTAAAGACGTGTCCTCAGCCCTTCTCTTTCCCTCTCTCCCTCCCCTCTCAATTTTTTATTTTTAATATTTCATTTATTTAGATGAAAAGTGCAGAGGGAAACAGATCAGAGCCCTGCTCAGCTCTGGCTGATGGGCTGGGGATTGAACCTGGGACCCAGGAGCTTCAGGCAGGAAAGTCATTTGCAGAACTTATTTGCTGTCTTCCCTACTCCCCCTCTCACTATCTTTTTAATAGTCTATTTATTTATATTTAATTCTTCTTCTTCTTCTTCTTCTAGCGTTTGTCCTTCTTCCATAGCCAGTCAACAGCGTCAGGTTGAAAGCTGTCAGGAGCTGCTTGTTGCTGGCTTTGAAAGTGACTGGGATCCATGTGGATTCAGTCAGCTAGGAAGGATCGTCAGTTTCCCCAGTGAATGGGTACTCACGGGATGCACCACGAGAAGGTCGATCCAATGCATCCCTTTATATTTAATGAGAGATACAGAGAGAAACAGATCAGAGCCCTGCTCATCTCAGGCTGATGGTACTAGGGATGGAACCTGGGACTGAGGAGCCGTAGGCAGGAAAGTCTCTTGCAGAACCATGATGCTGTCTTACCAGCCTCCCTCTCAATTTCTGTTTTAACAAATGAAAAAAAAAAAAAGGCAAGGAGAAAAAAAAAAGATGAGACAACAGCTTCTGGATCTGGATCTGGATCTGGATCTGTGTGAAGAACTTGGTGGTCCCAGAAGCCCTCCTACTTCCATGCTTCTGTAATGGACATCCCACCATGAGGGGCCTCACCCTCAGTCCTTCCACCCTGTGCCCACAACTACGTAGGCCACACACTGCCTGGGTGCTAAGGGGCCTGATGCCCTCCACACAGACCTAGAAGCTGGAGGCTGAGGGTACTGGCCTGCATGGTGAGACCCCACTCAGTGCCCCTCAATCCCCTTTAAGACACTTGCTTCCCCACCCCCACACCCCCGGCCCCAGGCCTGTTCTGAGTGCCTCTGGCTGCAGACACTGGAAGGCTGCTATCTCTACCCTCCCATCCTGCTCTTGAGAGAATTCGCCCTGCAAATCAAGATCCACCACGTTCATTTGGAAGACTAGTAGAAGAAACAGAGAGCAGAGGAGATTTTACTAGGCTCTTAGTGTTTGTCAGAAGAAAAAAAGGAAGGTAGAAAGAGAGAGAGAAAAACAGAAAGAAAGAAAAAGGAGGTTGAAAGTGTGAGAATTCCTCAGGCAAAATTTCAGTAGATCCTTCCAATCCAGACACAAGTGCAGTGAAGACAGAGGCTGCTTGGCATATCACCATACAGAAGGACCCAGGTTCAAGTCTCCAACCCTCATCTGCAGGGTGGATACTTCACAGGGGTCCCTCTTTCTCTCTCTTCCTTTCTCTCTCTCTCTCTCCCCTCCCTCTCCATTTTTCTCTAGATCTCTAAAAATAAATAAACAAAGAAAAAAGAAATTAATTAAAACAAGGAACACTTTGGTGTGCCTGCGAGCCCCTGGCTTTGTCACCGTGCTGCCTCCTCAGCTACAGGTGTGGACTTCCTTGTTGAGTATGGGTCTTGCTTTTCTTGGGGGGGATGTTCCATAAGGGTTAGTGCAGTTAGATGGACAGAGCTCTCTAGGACCACCCCCATGCTCTTCCTGATTCCCTGAAGACAGTGGGCACTCCCTGTTCCTGAGAGTACTGGAGTCTCTGTGTAAGGGAGATCTGTGTCTCCTTTCAGTCAGAGCTGTTTGCCACACACATTGTCATAGTGTCTGCTCAGGGCACACACAGGACCTTTTTTGTTGAGAGGAGACCTACTTTTCATCGTTATTATTTTACCATCTTTCCTGAAGTCTCTGTCTGACAGTAATAGTGCTCTGTTACACCTTCTAATTTTTAAAATTTTATTAGTGTTTTATTATTGATTTACAAAATTATAAGATAACAGGGGTACAACTCTGCACCATTTATACCACCAGAGTTCTGAATCCTCAATCCCTCCATTGGAAGCTACAGCAGTTCTCCTAAGATTATAGACATGGGTTAACTATCACCTCTATGACTATCTGTCTATATCTGTATATATTTTCCCTTTTTTTTCATGATATCATTTCTCTTCCTTTCCAAGTCACATCTACACCTGTTACTACTTCTGAGTGTCCTTCCCTTTTTCCTCTTCTCTCTCTGGGTCCTGATGGAGTTGTAGTTCAGAGCCCTCTGGTCATCTTCCCCTAATATTTGCCCCCTTCTAGGAAGATGGACCAAAATTCTTTATGGGGTGCAGAAGGTGGGAGTTCTGACTTCTGTAATTGTTCCTCCACTGGACATGGGTGTTGACAAGTGGATCCATACCCCCAGCCTGTTTCTATCTTTCCCTAGTGGGGCAGGGCTCTGAGCAGGTGGGATTCCAGGACACATCGGTGACAAAGGTGCTAAGATCTAAAGCAGGACAAATTAATTAATGACCAGGGAACCAAAGAGTAGGAATAGAGCGGAACAGAATTGAGATCTTTGGGTGGAAAGAAGTGCTACACTTTTTTCCATTACTGCTTAAAAGCTTTTTAAAAAGATGTATTCATCATGAGAGAATGAGTGAAGAAAGACGCATCACAGCACTTCTCCGTCTGGCCCAAGGTGGTGCTGGGGATTGAACCTGTGGCTCTGGGGCCTCAGGCCTGCAAGTTATGCTAACAGGGTGAGCTCAGTCTCAGCCCCTCCCCCTGTGCTGAGAGTGGCTCTCTCAGGGAAAGCCTACTCTAGGTGAGCCATGCCTTCCTTCAGCCCTCCCCAAAGCCCCTGCCCTCTCACTGGGAAATCCGAGCCTGCCATTCCCATGGAGAGTGACCTTGAGAGCACTGAACTGAGACCTGCCCTGCAGCTTTTCTATTTATGACATTGGTTACTAGTGTCTTCCTTATCTCTTTCTATCTTCCTTCCTTCCTTCCTTCCTTCCTTCCTTCCTTCCTTCCTTCCTCTCTCTCTCTCTCTCTCTCCCTTCCTCTCTCTCTCTCTTTCTCTCTTCTCTCTCTCTCTCTCTCTCTCTCTCTCTCTCTCTCTCTTTCTTTCTTTCTTTCTTTCTTTCTTTCTTTCATCTGTCTTCTTTGGCCTGAGTAAAAATATGTCATGTTTCCATTTTTTTCTTTTCCCATCTTCTTCTTCTAGCATTTGCCCTTCTTCCGTAGCCAGTCAACAGCGTCAGGTTGAGCCTGATGTAAAGTTTCGAGACCTCAAATCACTTTATTAGGGGGTAAGTGGTGATAGTCCTGTTGTTAATATATCTGTACTTTAAGTCATTACCAAGTTGTTTTTTAAAAAAATGACATGGGGGGCCGGGTGGTAGTATAGTGGGTTAAGCTCCCATGGCACAAAGTGCAAGGACCGGCTTAAGGATCCCGGCTTGAGCCCCTGGATCCCCATCTTCAGGGGGGTCACTTCACAGGTGGTGAAGCAGGTCTGCAGGTGTCTATCTCTCCTCCTCTCTGTCTTTACCTCCTCTCTCTATTTCTCTCTTTCCTATTTAACAACAACAGTAACAATAAGAAAATAATAACAACAATTGCAACAAAAGGGAAAAAATGGCCTCCAAGAGCAGTGGATTTGTGATGCAAGCACAGAGCCCCAGCAATAACCCTGGAGGCAAAAAAAAAGTGGCATGGGTATAATTCTCTTCTCCCCTTGATAGGTGTCTGCAGAACACTCTCACCCCCAGTGTAGGTCCTTCCCTCATTATGCACAGGACCCCAACACCCTCTGTTTCATTTTTTGGAGTGAGAAAAAATAGTTCTTATTAAGCAGTTAAATAATAGATATGAGGTTCCTTATTTTCCACAAACTCTTGGCCTACGGACTACTTTGATTGCATAGGTATAATTAAATATTCATAGAAGTTAATGCAGATAACACTTAAAAAAAACTACAGAATGAAACTGTTAAGTTTAAATCCTTAGGCATGGAAGCATGTATATTAAATAAATGGCTGAATTTAATTTCCATGTCTTTATCACACATAAAACTGGGGCCTGAGTAATTAAATGTTTCTAGGAAACAGTAAATTTACGATGGATGCTCATTATTATAAATAATTAAATAGATGGAATGACTGCCTATACTTAACACATACACATACTCTCCCTTTAAATTTATTCGTGATTTAATATTGATTTACAAAATTACATGTAATCAGGGGTGTACTTCTGTATTGTTCCCATCACCGGAGTTCTGAATCCTTAGTCTCCCCACTGCAAGCTACTGCACTTCTCCTAAGGTTGCAGACACAGGCAGCCATCATCTCTATGACTATCTGGCTACATTTGCACATAATTGCCGCCTTTTTCTTCCAGGTCCAGGCCTCTCTTCCCCTTCAAGCCACACATAACCCTATTACTGCATCCAGATGTCCCTCTCCTCTTCCTCCTCTCTCTCCGGGTGCTGATGGAGCTGGAGTTCAGAGCCCTCTTATCCTCTTCCTCCCATCACTTCTCTCCCACTGGGACTATGGATCAAGATTGTTTTGGGGGTGCAGAAGGTGGGAGTTCTGGCTTCTGTAATTGCTTCTCTGCTGGACACGGATGCCCAACACTCTTTTCACCTCCCCCCTGCCCTGCTTCCCAGAGCCTTTGTTGTGGTGCAGACTCCACACCCAGTCTAGCTTTCACCATGTATTTTTCCTTTCTGTCTTTGCTTCTGAAGTCCCACCTATAGGTGAGATCATCCGGTATGCATCCTTGTCTTATTTCTTTTTAAAAAATGCTTCCAGTGGAGTGCTGCCATCCTCAGTATGAAGTTTACACTTATCCAATTCCTTCTTCAAAAATAATAAACCAAAAATGAAAACTCAAAATCTGTAAGGGGTAAACTAAATATAGTAACTGTAACAGGCTGGTGAGACAGCTCACTTAGATAGTGTGCTGCTTTGTCATGCACACAACCCAGGTTCCAGCCCAGCCCCTACTGTATTCAAGGAAGCTTTGAGCTGTGTACTCTGTCAGCTCTGTCTCGGTCTCTCTGCTTGCCTGTCTCTAGACACAGCAGCCTGTGCTTCCTCCTCTCATGCACTGACCCCTGTGCCCTTGGCCACCCCTTGGCATCCCTGATCATATGTCAGCTCAGTGAGAATACAATGGAGTGTTTCACTTCACGTTCATTTGTTCCTTCTGTCCTTAGTGGACACTTAGTTTCTCACCTGTGTCATTTCCCTTTCCTGTGGAGAGCTTTTGTTTTTCATTTATTATTCAAAAGTTTTACTAGTGATTTAGTAGTAGCTTGCAAGACTGTAATACCACAGGGGTCTAGTACCAGACGTGGAGAACTCTTCAGAGACCATTTCTTGGAGTTTCATGGTAAGGAAATGGCTCAGCGGTAGAACCAAGGACTTGCATGCCCAAGGTGCTCAATCTGACCCCAGACTCCACATGTGACTGGCCTCCTCTCTCTCGTAATAGAAGCAATTTTAAAACATTTCTAGGCGTTTAAGTTTCTGTTGGTGATGAGTTCCCTCAGTCTTCTTTCTTTCTTTCCCTCCTCCCTTCCTCCCTCCCTTCCTTGTTGAAGGAGAGTCTTATGGTAGAGAGCTTCTTCATATGGATTTTCCTTTTCAGGACCCAGCAGACTGTGACCTGCTCTTGTTCTGTCTGCAAGTTTTCTGACAAGAAGTATACCCTAAATCTTCAAGACTTTTGGCCTTCTGAAGCTTTAGTGTGAACTGCCAGGAGTAGTTTTTAAATTTTCAGGCTTCTGGGAGCTGGGCAGTGGCACAGCAGGTTAAGTGCACAT
Organism: Erinaceus europaeus; assembly: GCF_950295315.1. Classification (NCBI taxonomy): domain Eukaryota; kingdom Metazoa; phylum Chordata; class Mammalia; order Eulipotyphla; family Erinaceidae; genus Erinaceus; species Erinaceus europaeus. The sequence continues at coordinate 67,056,321 of NC_080168.1, forward strand.
GGTGGAAGGTGCACAGACTGGTATCAGGATCCTGGTTGGAGCTCCCGGCTCCCCACCTGCAGGGGGTTCACTTCACAGGCAGTGAAGCAGATCTGTGTCTATCTTTCTTCACCCCTCTCTGTCTTCCCCTCCTCTCTCGATTTCTCTCTGTCCTATTCAACAACATCAGCAATAACAACAACAATGACAATAAACAACAATGGCAACAAAACGGAAAAAATAAAGTTAAAAAAATTTTTTTTCAGGCTTTCCAGTGCTGAGTGCCAGGTGTCTGCAGGTCAGCGTCTGTTAATAATTTCAGAAAATGCACAGTCGTTAGTGCCTCCCATCTTTCTTTTGCTCTTTTCTCTCCGGCGTTTCCATCAGACCCAGCTCCACATTGGGGATGGTCTCACAGCTCTTGGCTGCACTGCACAGTTCCTTTTTCTTTCCTTTCCTTTTCTTTCCTTTTCTTTTCTTTTCCTTTCCTTCCTTTCCTTTCCTTTCCTTTCCTTTCCTTTCCTTTCCTTTTTTTTTTTTTTTTTCCCATTCATTCCTGGGGGAGGTTTCTGTTGTGTAAGTCTCAGACTTCCGGGTTCTCTCCCTGACCTTGTCTAGTCTGCTGGCGAGTGTGCAGAGCCACAGGCTGCTGTTCTGATGTCTTCCAGGCCCGTTGTCTGTCTCTACCCTGGAGCCCCCCAAGTGTGTCCCGTGCCCCTTGGCCCCTGTGCAGTCAGCCAGCTCAGACCCAAGTGGAGCCCCAGTGCTTTCTCCTCTGCCTGGTTGGAGCTGCCACACGTTTAGCAGGTACCTTCTGCAGGCTCCTGCTGGCTGTGACCCAGGCTTTGTGTCTCCAGCTCAGTGTCTGTACCCACCTCTCTGAGGTGTCTGGGTGTGTTGGGCCTGGCCCAGCTCTCCGACAGGCCCAGGGAAGCACTGATCTAGTGTTCAGGTATTTCCTTCTATGGGCACAGGCTGGTGGCCTTCTGCCTAGCCGTCCTCTGGTGGCTTCTGCTGACACGTGATGTAGGGAGGCCCAGGGACAGAGAGGGGAGGAGCTGCATAAACTTTGCTGAGGTTTTGCCATCTAGAAGCCTTGCAGACCATTTGGGGCCAGTGCTGATGGCCTCTAGGTGGATCCCAGCTGGGGAAAGAGTAGGCTCGTGAGGGCAGAGGAAGACTGCTGGGAAAATGCTGATCTCCTCAAAGGGGCAGGGAGCTGTTCCTCATCTTGATCTACATAGTTGTGTGTGTGTGTGTGTGTGTGTGTGTGTGTGTGCGCGCGCGCGCGCGCGCGCGCGCGCTTTTCTGTGTGTCTGTGTCTCTCTCTGTGTGTGTCTCTGTATGTGTGTCTCTCTGTGTATGTGTTTATGTCTGTGTGTCTCTGTGTGTATCTTTCTCTGTGTGTCTGTGTGCGTGTCTGTGTGTCTGGGTGTGTGTCTCTTTCTCTGTGTGTGTGTCTCTGTGGCTGTATGTCTCTGTGTATGTGTGTCTAAAGACACAGATACATAGAGAGACACAGACTCTCTGTGTATCTCTCTGTCTCTTTATGTGCATGTATGAGTCTTTGTGTGTCTGTCTGTGTGTATGTGTGTCTGTGTCTTTATGTGCAGGTATGAGTCTCTGTGTGTCTGAGTATGGGGGGCTGGACCTCCTGCATGCACAGTTTCACCACTCCAAGTTTTTCTTCACTCAGGTGGAGACGACACAGAGATGGACAGAGGGGGCACCATAGCAAGGAAGTGTCCCTGTTGGCACAGCACCTCAAGGCCCCTGTGGTCTGTGGCTTGACCCTGGGTCTTACACTTGGCAAGGCCAGCTCCCCACCCAGTAAGCTCCCCACCACCTCTCTACCTTCATCTTAATCTCCAAACTCAGATGATTAAGAAATAAATGTTTTAAAAACCTGGGAAATGAGAGGATGGACATCTGTTTCCCAGCCTGGATTCCTTGTGTTAGACATTCTGAATCCATATATCACGCACACTCCCTCCTTCCTTCCCATTCTCCTTCCCTCCAGGAGTAGGCTAGTATGTTTTGGGGGGGAGGAAGATGTGAAAAGCACAGTCCTCCTTTGGGCGCCATTGGACCTGTCCCTCCCAGCTGCTTAAAAGGCCAGGTCCCACCCAGTGAAGCTCAGGGCCCCACAACCTGTGAGCCTGTCAAGCTCACTCATCTCTGGTCTTGTCATCTAAAAGTACCTACCAATAATACTAATAATGATAATAAAAATAAATAGTAATAAAGGCCTCTACCACCCAAACTAAGCCATGCCATCTGACCTAGGCTCTAGGGATACTTTTATCTTTTTAGTTTTGCTTTGCTATTGTTGTTGTCACTGGGGTTTCAATGCTCCAGGCTTTTTTCGGTTTATCAAAATTTACTTTGGGGGCCAGGTGGTGGCACACCTGGTTAAGTGCATGTTAGCACATGCAGGGACCCAAGCCCCATCTTTGGGGAGAAAGGTTTTACTAGTGATGGAGCAGAGCTGCAGGTATTTCTCTGCCTCTCTCCCTCCCCTTTCCCTCTCAATTCCTGTCTTTCCTGTCAAATAAATAAAGTTCTAAAAATATTTATGAATTTTATTTTCAAATAGTTTCAGATTTTCAGAAGAGTTGCAGCATATAAAAACATATTTATATTACCCCACGCTCAAATGTCTCTATCACCAGGGAGATTCTGTCCCTAGTCAGAAAGCAACACCATTAGTCATTGTTGATTAATCCCAGAACCCACTAGCTTTTCTCTGAAACCTTTTCCCATTCAGCTGGCCTGGAGAAGGTCTCAGCGCTGCCCATATCTCAGGTCTCTGCAGTGTGGAGTTGACAGCTGTGGAGTGGAGAGCAGGCTGGTGGACTGGGGAAGCCAGTCCCCATCCCTGTTCCTTCACTCAGGGCTGTGCAGATGTCAGCCGCTGGCCTGATCACAGCAGTGTCTGGGGGCAGGCAGGGTGTAGCCACTGTGGAGTTGCATCCCTCACAGTAGACTGTCAAAAGCAGGTGCCTGGTCCCACTGCAGTGGAGGTGCTCGTGGTCATTTATAAACGAGAGGCAGAGAAGGCTGGGCTAGGGCCTCGTTGAGACAGCCCTGGAGCAGAGAGAGGCCAGGATCCATGAGGAGGCTGGGTCAGAGGCCAATGGCTAGCAGCTTTTTGAGCACCAGCCAAGCCGCTGTCTGCCCACCCCTGCGCAGGCAATGATGCCGGAGTGAAGCCACCCTGAAAAACCAACTCTCCGGTTTGGATTTATATGGAACTTCAGTGCTGTGCTGGATCCACCCCATACATGTGTAGCTGGTAGCCGGGGAGGATGAGCACAGCAAGGTAGAGGGCAGCTCCAGCCTAGGGCCAGCTCCACTGAGGAAAGACAAAGACTGACACCAAGGCCCTGACCTAATACAGCTGTTTCTCTCCTGAAGCACTTTCACTTCAGAGCTCATTGCTACTGTGGGCCTGAGGACTCAGAGCTTCTTAGAGCAGAGGCTCACTGGCTTGTGACAGAGTTTTTTCCTTTGACCAGGGCACAGCACAGGTCAGCTCTGGCTGATGGTGTATACCGGGGACTGAACCTGGGAACGGGAAGGCCCAGACATGAAAGTGTGCTGTGTAAGCCTCTGTGTGCTTATAAATTCTTACTTCCTCTTTATGTGCCCTGCAGAGGCGTGGACCACAAAAGAAACACCACTGAACAGCTTCACAGACCAGTCTCAATCTCTCTTTATCATTGTTATTTATTTATTTATTTATTGGCTAGAGGCAGTCAGAATCAAAGAGAAGGGAAGACAGAGAGGAAAGAGACAGAGAAACACCTCAAGCCTGCTTCACCACTCATGAATATTTCCTCCTGCAGATGGGGACCAGGAGGCTTGAACCTGAGTCCTTGTGCACTCAACCAGATACACCACCCCCTGGCCCAAGTTTTCAATTTTATCTATAGAGAGAGAAGAGAGAAGGATGGGGGTGGGGGCGGGGGAAAGAGACATAGCACATCACTACTCCACCGTCCAGAGTTCCCTCCCCAGTGCTGTCCATGATCCTTCCAGGTGATGCCAGGACTTGAACCCAGGACCTTGTGCATGGTAAGGTAGTCTCTGTCAGCTGAGCCACCTCTGGCCCCTTGTCTTTTTTCCTGTGCAAATAGAACAGCCTTAGTGCTTATGGTTTCTCTACAGCCAACATGTAATTTGTACCTGTCAAAATACAAGTCTGAAATATGTGACAGCTTCATAGAGTATGTGTGTGGGGGGTCACTCAGAGGTCCCAAGCTGACAAGTGAAAGGTTTGCTGTGCTGAGCCTGAGCCTAAAATATTGGTGTTTCTGCCCTGCTGAGGTCTCCCTTTTCCAGCCTTTTACATCACTGAAGAAGGTGACTGTAGGGGCATGGAGGACTTCCTCTCAGCTTGCTTTTACCATTTCTGCCTATGTACTTCAGCCACTCACCAAAACTGAAAAGCGGCAACAACAAGATGAACACTAAGCAGCAGAACCTTCGTCCTTGCAGGACTGTCATCATGGTGGGAAGACACCGGAGGAAAGGTCATCTAGGGGCCAGGAGATGTCCCACCTAGCAGGGAAAAGTCAGTTAAAATGAACGTAAGCCCTGTGTTTGAAAGGATGCACTCCATCCTGGGAGGATAAGCAGGACACATGTGGGATTAGAAAGAAGTGCTGTGGAGAACCCCCCAAACCTTACATTTGAGCAGAGACTCTAAGCTTAGAGTAGAAAGAGGGTCACTATGAGACTGGAGCAGGTGGGAGTGGAGCTCTGAGCAGAGGCATGGCATCCATCTGGTTCCCGCTGCTCCCCATCTGTCTGAAGCTTCCCGCCCGGGGCTGCTCTTTGAGTTGACTCTAGGGTGAGGGCAGAGGAGGCACTGCTGTGGGTCTGGAGGAGGGAGAGAAGGATGGCACTGCAGAGGCAGCCAGGGGCCCAGAGGACAGCAGGGCCTTGAGGCCTGTGAGGCAGGAGGGGCCAGGCAGCTGCAAGCAGGAGGCTGGAGGAGGAGGACTTGCAGGGCCGACTCAGGCAGAGGCCAAGGGGACTCCTCAACACTCTTCTTTTCTTGCTGCCACCGGCCTTATGGCTGCAGTTCGGTGCCTGCAGAACAAATTCCGTCTCCCAGTGGCCATTTTTCCCTTTTTGTTTGTTAGGGCAGAGAGTAGTTGGGGGGAGGGAGTGTGCGTTTATGAGAGAGAGAGAGAGAGGGAGGGAGAGAGAGAGGGGACTTTACTGTATGCCCCCCTCCCCCCCCACCCTCCCACCTCCATCTATCTCTCTCATTTGAAAAATAAGATCAGTCTGGAAGCAGTGAATTCACACATGCACAAGATCCTGGTGAAACCACAAAAGAAGAAGATTTGGTTGGTTTGCACGTGAATGTGGAGTCAGGTGTGAGAGACAGGAGCTCCTGTCAGCCCCTTTTCCCTTTCCTTCTTTTTATTCAGTAGGACAGAGAGAAATTGAAAAGACAGGGAGATAGAGGGAGAGAGAGAGATGCCTGCAGACCTGATTCATCACTCCTGAAGCCTGCCCCCTGCAAGTGGGGAGAAGGGGCTTGAACCTTGGTTCTCACACATGATAATGGGTGTGTGGCCACCCAGCCCAACTAACTTATTTCTACTGGGACATAGGCGACCGTTTTGGCAAACTTGAGTAGTGACAGAGAAGCAGGCAGGAATGCTCAGGTACCTGCAGAGGACAGGTAAGCCCAGGGGAGATGCAGAGTGTGCTGGGCATTGCCCTGCCTGGGGGCCTGAGCCATGCTCTGCTCCTATTCCCCATGAAGTGGGCAAACACAGTTGGCACCGCCCCAGTGCTCCCTGAAAGGGTGGTTTGCTCATGCTCCGAACCCCCCCCCACCCCCTGTCACCATCTCTACAGTCTACACCAAGGATAAAAAAGTACAATTCTTGCTTGTCAGTTTATGTGTCATAAATGGCAAAGACAATCATGGTTAATTACAAAACCAATATATATAGAAGTTTGCTCTCTGGCTTAAATTTAGCTCTGTGAGAAAAAGAAAATGATGCTTGGGTGTAGGGGCAGGCACAAAGCCCATTTCTGTGTAGAACGACTTACTAGCATGGAATAACTGGTGTCGCTCACAGAAGAGACAAAGCGCCTGCTCAGTGAGTGCTCTCAGTGAAGGAGCCGTAGCCATGTGGGCTCCTCCTGGTCTGCAAGGGTCTGTTTCCCACAGCCGAGTTCAGATGACTTCCACTGGTACTGTGTGTGGGGGGTGGGTGCAGGGGGAAGCTGGGACCTGGCCCAGGGTTCACCAGGGGGCTCAGCTGGCTGAGGGTCTTCCCCACAGCTCAGGCAGAGTGGGGAGAGCTGTGTCATCCTGGGTCAGGTGTCACTGCTGATGTCCTAGGCCTGAGAAAACAGCCCGGCCCTGCCCCTTGATAAGTCTTTTATGCTAAGTGGCTCCTCCAGTCCCTGCACGGTCTCCTATGCAGGCTCCTGGACCTCCCCACAGATGCTCCATGCAGATGCCCCCTCCCTCAGAGCGCCTCTGGGAACACCTGCAGCCCTGTGTCCTCACTGCCATCATCGTCCAGCAGCTAGTGCAGCCGCCCAAATGCCCCGTTCATCTTGTCTCTCACACATGTAGTGCTCACTTGTCTCCCCGCCCCATAGTCTGTTTAACAAATAATAAGGCTGACAAGTGGCCCGGTGCCCAGCAAAGCTGCTTGGCAGGTAGAGCACAAGACTTGCAGGCATGAGCCCAGGTTTCATTGCCAGCGCTGTACAGGTTGTGTGGTGCTCTGGTTCTCTCTCGTCTCCCTCTCCAAATAAACAAAAGCATATTGTTTTTTCAACGTAATGCAGCTACGTAACAGGTCCTTGTGTGTAAAGCAGAGACACCACTAGAGACACTGGACTTTTTTTTTGCCTCCTGAGTTATTGCTGGGGTTCAGCACCTGCACTATGGATCCACTGCTCCTGGAGGCCATTTTTCCCATTTTTTGCCCTTGTTATTATTGTTGTTGTCATTGCTATTGTTGTTGGATAGGACAGAGAGAAATCGAGAGAGGAGGGGAGACAGAGAGGGGGAGAGAAAGATAGACACCTGCAGACCTGCTTCACCACTTGTGAACCAACCCCTCTGTAGGTGGAGAGCCAGGGGCTTGAATCCTTACACCTGTCCTTGTGCTTTGCGCCATGTGCGCTTAACCCACTGCGCTACCGCCCAACCCCTTGGACTTTTTTTTTTCCAGCAACATAAAAGTCTATCAAACTTCCACATTCTATATCTTAAACTCCCATGATGTTATGTGTTAGCTGTGTGCCAATGAGATCAGAGGAACGTGGACTAAGGGGAGGTCATTGTCACAATGCAGTCTGAAGGAATCAGGTAGAAAATTCTAGCTGACAGAATTACAGAACAACACATAGTGCTGACTCTCTTAGCAACTTTGCTCCCCTCAATTTATGTTTAAAACATGGATGTGAGGCTGGGCGGTGGTGCATCAGGTTAAGTGCACATGGTATGAAGTGTTGGGTAGTATGCCAGCTCCCCCTGGCTTCTGCTTAACCAAGCACCGGTATGCCTGTATAGGGATTGGTTTGATCCCATTCAAAGCGGTCTATTTACATAAATCACTTTTACATTTACATAAAGCACCACACTCCCTCCAGGGCATTGGTGGTTCAGTGGTAGAATTCTTGCCTGCTCCGCCCCCTCTCCTTGTCACACCCTGATTTTCACCAGTCACTTTTCTCTCCACCCTCTGTATATGACATCTTGTTTACACCCTACTTGGAAAGTATATAAGAACAACATTGTTTGTTTTGGTAGTGGTAAGTTGAAGTTGTAGTGTTAGGTTTAGCTTAGCTTGGCTTAGATTGTGCTGCGTCCTGCATGAATAAAGAGATACTGCGTACAACCCAGCTATGAGTCCCGGGTCGTCTGTCTCCTCTCGCGAAGCCAGCCCGACAATGAAGCACAAGGACTACCACAAAGATCCCAGTTTGAACCCCAAGCTCCCTGCCTTCATGGGGGTCACTTCACATGATGAAGCAGGTCTACAGATGTCTATCTTTTTCTCCCCCTCTCTGCCCTCCCCTCCTCTCTGTATTTCTCTCTGTCCTATCCAACATAATGACAACAATAATAACAAAAATGACCTCCAGGAGCAATGGATTTGTAGTGCAGGCACCCATCCCCAGAGATAACCCTGGAGGCAAAAAAAACCCAACAAACCAACCAACCAACCAAACAAACAAAAAAACAGGCAGAGAGAGAGAAAGAACCAGATATCACTGTTGTATGTGTGCTACCGGGGATTGAACTCAAGACCTCATACTTGAGAGTCCAGTGCTTTATCCACTATGCCACCTTCTGGACTACTTTACACACAATTTTTTTTTTTTTTGCCTCCAGGATTGTCGCTGGGGCTCTGTGCCTAGTTATCTGTAGACCTTGTGGTGTATGTCTGTGTCCCTGACCAAGAAGCCGCTGTTCTACTCATTAGAGGCTTGGTCTGCTGTAAATAGAGTCCTCCTGAGCAGCTGCCTTGTGCCACTCACTTCTCCTCAGGATGCCATGCCCCAGGCTTACCCATGCTGTCCTGCATGGTCTTAACTTGCCCACTTGACTGTGAGAGCGTTCCTCTGCATGCACACTCCAGGCCTTGCAGTTCCAGTTTGCCTTTGCTTGTGAGACTGGGAGCTACTGAAGGGTGAAGGAGGAGAGCCTAGTGTATTGTTAGCAACTCTGCAGGACTGACCACAATGTTCTACACGAGGATGGTGCTCTGCAGATGTGTATTTAGTGGAAGTGTTCAGTAAGGCAGTAGAAGGGGGGAACAAAGTATCTGGAACCAACCATAAAACCTCGATGTGGGCCTGTGCACGTCCAGTCCAGTGAGAGGACAGCCCTCCAAGTAAAGCTTCAGAGACTTATGTGTCTCGAGACGAGACGCCTTCGTGCTTCCCACCTTCTGTCTCTGGCAGTGTAAGCGGTGTGTGGCAGGGGAGACTGGCTTCTAGGCTCTGTTGTTTTCCATTTGAAGGGATGTGCCCTTACAGGAGATTGACATGGGGCAAAGCTAGACTCTAAGCAGGTGAAGGTGGGTGGTAAACTGTCCTTCCTGAGGTGCCTGGCCAGCAAGCTGCGTCCCCTAAGCAATTAAACACCTTGGAAACAGCCCCACAGAGCAGTCCTGCTCGGGCCTGACCCTCCTCTTCCTGTTCCTCAGGGCTGGACTGGAGAAGACAGGCTTGGCTTTGGGGCATTGTTCTGTCATGCACAAAGTCTGAAGAGCACCCCCTTCACTCCATAGACTCTGTTGTATTACCTTCTCTCCAGGAAGACCTGTTTTTAACAATATATTTCATTAATCACAAAGAGCCAGGAACTGTGCTTCCTGACCTGTTTTCCAGGGAACAATCCCTCCTGCTGCTTTTCAAGCAAGACCCTGCTGAGTGAAAATGTAAGGTTTAAAAATCATGCTTCCACAGTTGTGAGTGTTGGGTGTTTGGAAGCTGCAGTATTGTTTGCCAGAGCTGTCAAAACCCATACTTTGAGAAGCCTTTTTTTGTAGGCTGACGATTATATATAAGCATCCAAATGTAGGTGGGAGAAAGCGTGTTAAGTAAAATAAAGGCGAATTTTAAAGGTCTCCTAAATACACTAGTCTTTTTTTTAAATTTAATTTCTTGTGTTAAGTATGTGTATGGGCATTGTTTCAGAAATGAGTTGTAGGCTTCTACCCAAACTAAGGAGAGCCCTGTTAGCTTTGCCCTGCCTGCTTCCAACTGCTCTGGGCTGTTAACTCACAGCTTTCAATTATTTCTTTGGACATTTGTATTCTGATTTGTATTCTGATTGTTGAACAACATGTTTGGGTTACTGTTTGCACCTGCTCTTTCTTTCTTTCTTTCTCTCTTTTCTTTTTTTCTTTTTTTTTTTTTTTTACCAGCTCTGTGCCTGCAAGATTCTACTACTGCCCAAGGAGTTTTTTTCTTCAAGATGGAGAGAGAGCTAGAGGGAAGAAGAAAGAGACCCCACAGCACTGTCTCACTGTTGGGAAGCTTCTCTATTGCATCATGCTCATGGAGGTGGCTGGGTCCTCACACTCAGTGAGGTGTGTGCTCTGTCAGGTGAGCTACCTCCCAGCCCCTACTATTCATTTTTTCTCTTCTCCCTCCATTTCAGACATTAGTCACTGGTTTCTAAGTAAGGAAGGTGAAGACTTAACCCTCTTCCCTTTTGATTGAATTATTAGGTTAAGTATATATTAATGATAGCTAAGTCATGGAATAATATTTGTGATAATGACCTTTCAACTTTTGAACAGTAATATCTTTCTTTAAAAAAAAAACTTTACTTATTTATTTGGTAGGACAGTGAGAAATCAAGAAGGGAGGGAGATAGAGACAGAGAGACACCTGCAGCCCTGCTTTCACCACTCATGAAGCTTTCCCCTGCAGGTGGGGACCAGGGACTCGAACCTTGGTCCTTGCACACTGTAATGTGTTCACTTAACCAGGTACACCACCATCCAGCCCTATATGTCTTTCTTTTTTAAAAAAGAAAACAACCAATTCTTATTTTTGGAATCATTTCTGTTAGCTGTGTAATAATAACCAGTAAATAGAGCACCCCCAATTCTTCCACCGAAAGTGTGTGCCTGATCTTCAGAGCATCCAATCATCTTTACTCCCTAACAGCCAGTACCTGGGACTGTGTTATCAGACCCAGTCTGAACTGGTTATTCTAGTTTTGCATTTGCTTATATCACACATGTAAGTCCAGGGCTCTTCTCAGGTCACATGGACAATTCTAGAAGCCTGGATCTCTCTGCTTCCTGGTAAACAGGAGGTGGCACAGACCCAGCCGGTGGCCGAGAGGGTGTAGAGGATAGTTGTTGGAGAAATCTCTGCCCTCTTGTAGGACTATGTGAAAGCTTGGTAGAGCTTAGGGGAGCTCTCCCATCCTTGGATGGAGGTCTGGAAAGACACCCCACTGGTTGGCCTCTCCCAGATAGGGATGAGCTAAGAGGGAAAAGTCTTCCATGACTCAGTTTCCCCTTGTTAATCTCTCAAGCCCACAGAAAGTCTCCAAGCCTCTCACACTTAGTTCCCCCTGCTAGCAGGCCAAATGGCTGTCTGCTTGAGGGTTCACTCAAAGTTCACTATAGTCATTCAAAGTTCACATGTTCACTATAAGTTCACCTTTTGATCATATAGGAGAACACACTCTACCATACACCCTTGCCAATACTTTGGCAGTGAGACCCCCACATCTATTTCCTTGCTTTTCTTTGATATCTATGATTTACATCAAGTTTTGTCTCTCTTTGTTTCATCTCACTCTACTGGTGTAGCCACTATGTTTTTCTTAATACCTTTGGATAATTAACATGCCCGCATCATGGAGACTAATTGTTCTGACCTTTTGGTATCACATCAATTCTTGTCATTCCTACCCCTCGCCACTATAGGGGCAAGCTGACCTTTAAGAAACCTGTAATTTCTGACATATGTGAAAAATGTTCTTTGTTCTGTTTGCTATGAAACCTTGTGTTCTACCCTAAATAAACAGAGGTTCCTACAAGGATCTCTCCTGGTGCTTCCTTCTTTGTATGTGGTCACTAGAACCAGTAGCGGAAGGCCAGTGGCTTACCTCCTGGTTGGAGCCACTCCACGTGAGCACCAGCACCCTCTCTTCAGTTCCCGTCTTCGTCTGTGCCCACACCATGCCTGTTCACACTCCATTGTGCTTTCTGTTTTGCTTTGTGTTTTATTTTGTGATATCCCCTTCTGGAAGGCTGCGGACCTGATATTTCACAACTGAGAGACAGCTCACCAGGTGTAGAGCTCACACTTCACCATGTGCAAGTGCCATGATTCAGACCCTTGCAGCACAGGGGGACCGGGGTGGGAGTGTTCATAAATGGTGGGATAGTGCTGTAGCATCTCTCGTTTCCTCTCCTCTGTCTCTTTCCCTGCATCTCTGTCTCTGTGTCGGAAATTAAAAGGAAAAAAAGAGGCCGGTCTGTGGCGGTAGAATTGCATGAGGCTCCATCTGGAAAAAAAAAAATCTCACATTGGTTCCCACTGTTCTGAAATCTCACAGGCATCTCTTCTGACCAAAGTGTCACTCAGCTCTGGGGGCCACTGGGATCTAGCCAGGGACTGCTGGCACACAAGCCAGCCACCACACTCTGCCCCCTCAGCCTGGGACACGTCTTCAGCAGTCTCCTTGCACTACTGGTTGTGCAAGTCTATATTCCTCTCACCTGCTCTCGTTTTGTGGTACACTAGAGCTCACTGGTTTTCTGATTTTTTGCTTGACTATTTTCTAAACTTTTGTATTTGTTTGATCTTCGGAAAAATTTATTGAATTTTTTTTTTTAATTCTTCTGTGGCTATTTCAACTTAGTTATATTTTTGTAATCAAGCCATTCTGATATTTTTTGTTTTCATTTCATGGATGTAACTGTGCTCATCATTCAGTTAATATTATATTTTTCCAGACTTTGTTCTGTCCTCTACATTACATCTTTTCTATGAGTTTTTTTTTTGCCTCCAGGGTTATTGCTGGGGTTCAGTGCCTGCACTATGAATCCACTGCTCATTTTTCCCATTTTGTTGCCCTTGTTGTCATTGTTATTCTTATTGTTGTTATAGCTGTTGTTGTTGTTGTTGGATAGGACAGAGAGAAATGTAGAGAGGAGGGGAAGACAGAGGGGAGTGAGAAAGACAGACACCTGCAGACCTGTTTCACTGCTTGTGAAGCAGGTAGGGAGGCTGGGGCTCTAACAGAGATCCTTACGCCGGTCCTTGTGCTTTGTGCCATGTGCGTTTAACCTGCTGTGTTGTCACCCGACCCCTTTTCTATGACTTTTAACCTCAGAGTCAGCATCTTGCTTTCCCCTGTCTTTGGTAGAGGAGGCTTTCCTCAGATAGCAGTCAGTTATCTGAGGCCTTTGCAATATCAACCCCCTCACAGGACCCTTCCAGGACATGTCCCTTTGGCAGGAGGATCAGGGTTAGCTCAGGGTCTCTGAGACTCGGGGCTCTCCCTCTCCAGAAAGAACTTTTTTTTTTTTTGAGAAAGAAGCCTAAAGGGCCAGGTGTAGCTCAGTGGGTTAAGCGCACCTGGGACAAAGTGCAAGGACTAGTGTAAGGATCTGGGTTCGATCCCCTGATTCCCCACCTGCATGGGGTCACTTCACAAGCAGTAAAGCAGGTGTCTACCTTTCTCTCCCCCCCTCTGTCTTCTCCTCCTCTCTGTTTTTCTCTGCCCTATCCAACAACAATGACAGCAATAACAACAATAATAACAACAATGATAAACAACGAGGGCAACAAAAGGGAAAAAATGACCTCCAGAAGCAGTGGATTCATAGTGCAGGCACCGAGCTCCAGCAATAACCCTGGAGGCAGAAACTAAAAAAAGAAAGAAAGAAAGAAAGAAAGAAAGAAGGAAAGAAAGAAAGAACAAAAGAAAGAAAGAAAGAAAGAAAGGAAGGAAGAAAGAAAGAAAGAAAGAAAGAAAGAAAGAAAGAAAGAAAGAAAGAAAGAAAGGAGATGTATTTTGGCAAGCAGACTGCATCTGACAATGGCAGTTGTGTGGTTGTGCTGGTTTCCATGCAAGAAAGCCATTCTCCCCAACTGAGTTACCCGCCCCCCCCTGTGCCCTACACAGACAACCTGTGGTTTGCCCTGTGCTGTCCTACCCTCTCCTCATCTTCTGAGACCCCTCCTCTCTCTGAGCCCCAAACCCCAGACCCCCGTCCCATTCCTTGGCTCAGGGTTTGACCCTCAGTCTGCTGAACTGGAATCTCATTCACAGTGAGATGTGTTCACAGTGGCCCTCTCGCAGAAGGAGCCCGGGGTGCTGTGCAGGCCCCTGTGGCCTGTTCTCTGGATGGTCCTGCTTGGCCAGGGCTCTCACCCCAGAGGATTCAATCTCCACCTGGCCTACAGAGTATGCTCCCAGGGGACACTGCGTGTCCATCGGTGAGGGCCTCTGTGTGGCTCTGCAGACTCCCACATTTGCCTCTCCTTGGTCTTGACTGGCATCCCCCAGTTAAAACTCTCAGCTCTGGGGGAAGAGCTTTCTGCCTCTGAGGTCAGCCAGGGGTATGTATCTCAGTGCCCATGCCATCT